>NC_050576.1:40365322-40735657 GCF_011100635.1 Trichosurus vulpecula | reverse complement strand
TTAGACATCTTGAACTGGATGTCCTATAGACACCTGAAACTCAACATGTCCAAAACTGACTTATCATCTTTCCCTCCTAAACCCTTCCCCTCTTTCTAATTTTCTTATTACTGTCAAGGGCACTACCATCTTCCTAGTCACCGAGACTCAAAATCTAGATGCCATCCTTGACTCCTTGCTTTCACCTCCCCATGTCTAATTATTTGCCAAGTCCTCTCATTTCTACCTTCATAACATCTATCCTATTTGTACCCTTCTCTCCTCTGACAAGGACACCACCTTGGTAGAAGTCTTTATCACCTTACAACTGGTCTCTTGAAATAGTCTTCTGGTTGGTATCCCTGCCCTATCTCTCTTCAGTTCTGTCCATTCTCAACTGTCAAAGTGATCTTCCTAAAGATCGAGTCTAACCATGTCGTGTCTCTCCCCTTCAATAAATTCCAGTGATTACCTGTCACCTCCAGGATCAAATACAAAATCCTCTAGAATTCAGAGATCTTTATAACCTGGTCCCCTCCTACACTTTCAGTCTTCTTAAATCTTTCTCTTCTCTGTGTACTCTTGATTCCAGTGACACTGGTCTCCTTGCTGTTCCTCACACAATACACTCCATCTCTGAACTCTATGTGTTTTTATTCTCTCCCTCTTCATCTCTGTTCTCTAGCTTCTTTGGTTTTGTCTCAGAAAAAGTCTTATTTTCTTCAAGAAACCTTCCCCATCTCCCTTAATGTTAGTGACTTCCCTCTGGGATTATCTTCGATTTATCCTGTCTATATTTTATTTGTTCATAGTTGTTCATATATTGTGTCTCCCTATTAAATTGTGAGTGCCTTGAAACCAGGTACTGTTTTTTTCTGGCCTTTCTTTGTCTCTTTGTGCATAGCACAATACCTGGCACACGTTGTTGTTGTTCAGTCTTTTTGGTCATGTCCAACACTTTGTGACCTCATTTGGGATATTCGTGGCAAAGATAGTGGACTGGCTTGCCATTTCTTTCTCCAGCTTAATTTATAGATGAAGAAACTGAGGCAAACAAGGGTGAACTGAATTGCCTAGAGTCACACAGCTAGTACCCGAGGCCACATTTGAACTCATGTCTTTCTCACTCAGGGCACTTTGTTCTGTCCACTGGGCTACCTAGCTGGCACATAGTAATGTCTCAATAAATACTTGTTAACTGACTAAGGTTGCATCCACTTTTTGTCTACAAACTACCTCAGGCCAACGCCACATCAAGAGGAAAGGTGAATTATTATGTAGAAAATCTTGGTCAGCCCACTTCAGACCTTTTGTAAGAATGTCTTAGTCTTCTATTAACAATTTCTCAGGCTACCTACAACAACATAAACTATATATGGATAACAGGTCAGATCCTTAATGTCTTTAGTTGGATTTGCTTTTAAAAAATATTCATGTCTTCTAACCTCTTTACTTTGAAAAGAAAAGCAAATTAGTCAAGTCATTGTAAGGGAATGTATCTAACGTTGTTGAGCATTTGAGTCACAAAGAAAGGCCAAAATTGTGCTCAACTTTTCATATGAGAAACAAAAGTGCCAGTGAAAAATGATTCATTCAAAAAATGCAGTGTGGAAAATTTTAGTCTTCATCAACAACCAATTAGAACAGGGGGAAAAATGTTTCGAAGGTTAATCATTTTAAGAATTTGGTTCAAAAGTAAAAAATTGAAGTAATATGCTGTATAAAATCCATTAAATGCACAAAAGAGTACAATAAATTATGTTGCTCATTACTTTAATAAGCTACATCTGAGACACTAAGGCCAGGGGTTGAAAAATGAAAAATCAAAGTTAATTCGTTGGCTATACTATATGCATGATGTCCAAAAACCCCAGGCTCACAGATTAACCATAGAATAGAATAACATTTTTGCATTGTATAGACAATATATTGCTTACAAAATACCCATCTATACTTTCTAGTCTTGAAGACACCAGTGACTTTTAAAGGACAAAGGAAAAAAAATCACATAATCATATGAAATCACACAAATAATCATACAAAAATCCTACAATAATCCACTTACTGTTTAAATAAATGTTTATGATTTATGGACTATGCAATATGTTTTAAGGTGTATATTTTACTTATCTAGTTCCAGAATGTTGGGAACCATGAATTTTCACCAAATTACAAATTTAATTTTGGTTTTTGTAGCTAGCAAGAAACATTATTACAGTAGTAATAGTACAAGTAGTAGTAGCAGCAGCACCAGCAGCAGCAGCAGCAGCAGCAGTAGTAGTAGTAGTAGTAGTAGTAGTAGTAGAAATAAACCACAAGTTTTTATGAGCAGACTCTGTACAGAGAATTCTTTTTTTCAAATGTGTCTCTGACCCAAATGGCAGGAAAACTTCTTTCTAAAGTGAATAATTCAAATGTAATCTGCACCAGAATGAGAAAACGTGATGTGCAGAAAGGAAATACTTGAGAGAGGAAGCAGGTTTGGTGACATTTGTGAAGATAGTATTTGAAGCAAAAAGATACGGGAGAAAATTTTTAATGCAAAGCAGATAAAAACCATCTACTAGGATTACGTTAAAAAAGACATCTTTAATTTATCGCTATCTATATAGAGGCCAGTAATGTGGCCAGTTTATTAAAAACTCAGAAATAATCATGTTAATGATTTTCTCTCTCTCTCTCTCTTTTTTAAGTTTTGATTCAAATTGCTCCTAACTTTCCATTCTTAACATGGAAAGTATCTTTCTCTCCCACAAGTGAAATCATGTGAAAACTCTTGAATAGCTTCCCCACCCCACCCCAATTTCAAGTCAATAGATTAAGTGTCTACATTTGTTTGGGACTAAGTCACAGCTGTCTAAATTGCTTCAGAAATGTGTAGCAGATCGCTTTATACCAGGATAACACAGTTTGAATCATAGTTTCTTGAATATATCTTGCTGAGAGCTTATCTCATTCAAATGATGAAGGCAGCTGAAGCATAGTATTTGAATCATCTACATTTTGCTCTAATAAAAGAGGGCTTTAGGAAGCTCTATTTGAGATAGAAGGGAAAGAAATGAAGCAATTGAAATGCAGATCTGATATTTTCGACCACTCATTTGCTTGTGTGTATGAACATGTGCGAGTGAGTGCCGCGATAAGAGACTTTAAAAATAAAATTTCATTTGGTGGGAACTCGTACTTAAACTGTGAAAGCAATACACAGATCATATGAATTACCAGCAATAAAAATAAAAATGCAAATGAATGTTAATAGTCCCTTCCAAAATAGTAACATTAATAGGAAGCCCTTCATAAGACTCTTTATAAAGCAACACGATTTTAACTAGATAGTTTTATATTTTATAAGTACTTAAAACTAGCAGTGCTTATTTTCAACTAGAGAATATATGCCTCCCAAGTGTCTAGAGGAAGCTAGATGGCGCAGTGGAGTCAGGAAGACCTGAGTTCAAATTCTGACTCCAACATTTACCAGATGTGATCCTGGGCAAGTCACCTAAGCTTCATCTGCCTCAGTTTCTTGCCTATAGAATGAGGATAACAATATACCACCTACCTCCCAGTGTCAACAAGCATTTCTTAAGTACCTATTATGTGCTGGGCATTGTACTAAGTTTGGAGAGATACAAAGAAAGGCAAAAAATAGTCTCTGTTCTCAAGAGCTCACAGTTTATTGGGAGAGACACCATGCAAACAACTGTGTACAATCAAGGTATAGGCAGAATGAATAGGAGATAATCTCTGAGGTAAGGCACCAAGATTAAAGAGGATTGGGAAATACTTCTTACAGTTTATTTGAGACTTGAAGGAAGCCAGGGAGCGCAGCTAGGTGGTGCAGTGGATAGAGACCCAGGCCTGGAGTCAAGAAGACTCATCTTCCTGAGTTTAAAGACACTTACTAGCTGTGTGACCCTGGGCAAATCACTTAACCCTGTTTGCCTCAGTTCTTTATTTTTAAAATGAGCTAGAGAAGGAAATGGCAACCATAGGGAGGGCAGGAGGTAGGGAGGATAATAAGAAAGAGCATTATAGACTTGGAGGAAAGCCAGTGAAAAATGCACAATGGAGTGTCTTGTGAAAGGAACAGCAAGGAGTATATTGTCACACATGATCAAAGGATTTAAATAAGGTATAAGAAGAGTGGAAATGTAGGAGAGGGCTAGGTTACAAAGGGCTCTGAAAGTCAAACATGGGATTTTATATTTGATCCCAAAGGTGATTGGGAGCCACTGGAGTTTATTGAAGAGGGCAGTAACATGGTCAGACTTCTGCTTCAGAAAGTTCAATTTGAAAGTTGACTGGGGGATGGACAGGAACAAGGAGAGACCTAAGGCAGAGATGCTAACCAGAAGGCTTTTGCTATAGTTCTAGGCATGGGGTGATGAGGGCAAACTTCTTATCTCCACGTTCTACTTTTTCCCCAAAACTTCTCCATGGTCATGTCTTGATAGCTCATCAGTAGTCAAAACTGTTCTCTCTGAAAACACAACTTATCCCTAAACCACCTCTACTTTTAGTCATTCCTACTGAGGGAGAACAGACAATAAATATTTATTAAGTGCCAGGCACTGTATTAAGTGCTGAGGATACAAAGAAAGGCTCAAGAAACTCACAATTGAATGGGGAAGGTAACAGATTAAAAAAAAAAGGAGGGGGAGATTACCAGCAGAGGGGTATGACAACATCCTGCAGCTGAAATGACCTGAGGAGGTGAGAGAGTTTCAGCATTTATTTCAGTTTGCAGAATGATGTTCCTAGAGATGATGAAATCCAGGAGAGTAGCCAGTAGCAAAGGATGAGAATTCCCTGGCTTCCCTCCATAAATGGCAGAGGATCTAGGAGGACTTTTCTAATGTCTAGTCAGAAGGAGAGAGGAGCCCCAAGAGCAGGGGGTGCTGAGGAGGTGAGAGTTTCCAAGCTAATTTCAAATAAATCAAAGAATCCCAGAGAAAGAAAGGATCTTGGAGGTTATTTAGTTCAACTCCTATTATACTACGTGTTATACTGTGCTATGGTTTCCTTTTCTTCCGTACCATGAATTGTAAGAGCAATTTACAAAATTAAGAGGAACCGAACAAAAAATCTACCCTGCACTATCTCTGAAAAGTCCTTCAGCTTCCACTTGAAAACTTCCAATAAAAAAGAACCCACTCCCTCCTGAATCATCCCCTTTCACTTCTGGACAGCCTGAATTGTATGAAAGTTTTTCCTCACTTCAAACTTAAACCTTCCTCACTGCCACTTCTACTCATCCATTGTAGTTCTGCCCCATGGAGACAATTAGAACAAACCTGATTCCTCTTCCATGCTACAACTCTTCAAAAACTCAAAGACAGCTATCATATCTTTTTTAAATTTAGTCTTCTTGAGGTTAAAAGTTTCCGAAGCCTTTGACAGACATTTACATGGCATGATCTAAATGTCCCTCCTTATCCTGGTTGCCCTCTCCAAGATGTGCTCCAGTTTTTCAGTCCTTCCTAGAATGAGGCAGCTAGGTAGTGCCAGATAGAGTACCAGGCACTGCACCACCTAGTTGCCCATCTCCATTATATATCAGTCTTTTTTTAACCTTGTATATGTCATCTTTTTAGTTAAAGCTCTTTAATCACACACACACACACACACACACACACAGACACACACACCTTTTGGGATCCTAACTCTGTCATTCATTGAGTTCCTTCATCCCTCCCAGCTTTGTATATTCTGAAAGTGTAATGGGCAGGTCAACAATACCTTCATCCAGGTCACTGATTAAAAAGAAAACAACACAACAACAACAACAAAAACTCCTGCTATTTAAGCATGAACCCAGGTCGGATCCCTGTGCCACTCCACTAGAGAACACACTCAAAGCTGGCAATGATGTATTAATGACTACCTTTTGAGGCTAGTCACTCAAGCAATTTCAGATTCCTCTAAGTGTACTCTCATCTAGCCCATCTCTCTCCATCTTGTCCATCAGGGTGGCATAAGGGATATTGTCCTTTTCTTCATTCTCATCTTCCTCTTTCAAAAATGTTGCTATTGCTTTCTCCTGTCTTTCAGATACTATTTCCTCTCTTGACTTTAATGACAATACTTTATTTTGGTTTTCCTCCTACTCTGACTACTCTTTATCTATCTTGTTTGCTGTATTATTCATCTCCTATAAGCTAAGCATGGGTGATTCCCAAGGCACTGTCCATAAGCTTCCTATCCTCTTTCTTTACAGACTCTTGTCATCTTTGATTTAATTAATGCCCATAGATTCAATGATCATCTCTACACAAATGACTTCCAAATCTATGTAGCTAACCCTAATCCTTCTTCTGATCTTATGTCCATTACCAATTTTCTTCCATGTATTATCAACCTGGATATTCCATCAGAATCTCAAATTCAATGTGTCAAATATAGAATATGCCTTCCCCATCTCCTGTACCCATACCTCCTGAACCTAAACATTCCTATTTTTATTGAGGGCATGATTATTCTCCCAGTCACTCAAATTTTAAATCCCAGAGTCACCCTCGACTCTTTCCCTCACTTCCCTATTGCTGATCGGTTGCGTCTGTTCTATCTCCACAATATTTCCCACATCTGTCCACTTCTCTACACTCACTATGCCAGTACCCAAGTTCAGATCCTCATTAATTTTTATCCGAACTATTATAATAACCTACTAGGTGGTTCCCCTAACTCTAGTCACTGTCTCTCCAATTCATCCTTCAAACAATTTCCAAAATAATCTTCCTAAGGCATAGATCTGACCATGTCACTTCCAAGCTCAAATATTACCTCTCGGATAGACTGTTTCACTGTTTTCTTACCTTCCCACCCAGCACCTTAGTACAAGTGCATTGAACATAGGAGGCCCTTAATAATGTTTGCTGTCTACTAAGTTTGTCCGAAAGAGATTTGGAAAAAAAAAAAAACAAGGACCTATATGTACAAAAATGTTTATAGCAGCTCTTTTTGAGGTGGCTAAGAATTGGAAATGAGGGGATACCCATCAACTGGGGAATGGCTGAAAAAATTGTAGTCTACGATTATGATGAAGTACTATCATGCTATAAGAAATGACAAACAGAATGCTTTCAGAAAAACCTGGAAAGACTTACATGAATTGCTGAAAACACTGTATGCAGTAACAAAAAGGATTGTACAATGAGCAACTGTGAATGATCTAGCTATTCTCAACAATACAAAGATCTGAGACAATTCTGAAAACCTATGACGAAAAATGCTATCCACTCCAAGATAAAGAACTCTTGCAATCTGAATGCAGATCAAACCATACTGGGTTTTGTTTTGTTTTGTTTTTACTTCATTTTTCTTTAGGTTTTTTGGTCTATGTTTTCTTTCGCAACATGACTAATATGGAAATATGTTTTGCATGACTACATGTGTATAACCTGTATCAAATTGCTTGCCTTCTCAATGAGGGGGAAAAAAGAGGGAGGGTGGGAAAGAATTTGGAACTCAAAACTATTTTTTATTAAAAGGTTAAAAAATTGTTCTTACATGTAGTTAGAAAAAAATAAAATATTAAACATTTTAAAAAATGTTTGTTGTATTTATTTGAAATGCTAAATGATTTGCTCAAATCTAGATAGACTAGGTCAATAGCCTTTCCTGATCTACCAGTCTCTCAATCTTGCCAAAAGAGGAAATGAGTTTAGTTTGCCATTGCTTTATGATGCTACCCCCCACCCACGTAGTAATCACTACTTTCCTTTCAAAATACTCGCCAGCCATCCCTTTGAGAATACAACCTAGAATATTGCAGGGAATAAAAGTTAGACTCACTAGCCTAGAGTTTGGAGAACGCACTCCATTTCTTTTCAGAAATTGAAACATTCACTCATCTCTGGTCCTTCAGCACCTCTTTCATTCTCCACAGGTTTTTCAGGTTCAAGTCTACAAATCCTTCCACCAGTTCTTTCAGGACCCTGGAGCCTGATGATTTGAACTCATTAGAGATAGGCAGGTGCTTTCTATCACCTTTGGTTTTATCTCTCCATTAATGATTTTTTAATCTATTTTGAGTCAGAAGATCATTCTCCTCAGTAGAGAAAAATACTCAAAATAAGAGTTCAATAGCTCTTCCTTGAGAGTTTCACATCCCTCTTAGATTGATTTGCCCCATAGGGAATGATCCACATGGAGAAATTTAGATCATGTGAAAACAAAAGATATCAATAAAAATTTAATTTTATAAAACATCTCCAGCTCATTTTATTACCCATACGATGATCATTTATATATAGATGACTGAGGTCATGGGTTTTATTCATGATTTTCCTTAGATACTATCTCTTCTTATAAATTAATGATTCTTCTTACTGATAATTTTCTTCCTCTATTGTGGCTACTATTTTTCATAATATCTGGTTTCATATTTTCTCCCTCCTTTTCAGTTCAAAGTCCTTTCGACCAGATTTACAAGAATACATCCAAATATATTTTTTTCTTGTCCTTATTAGTCATAATCCAGTTCTACTCTGGGAGCGTTCATATTCTGGATAAATTCACCCCGGCTTTTATAATTAATGCTAGATGTTGACCAACCATAGCCAGAAAGATCAGGTGCATCAATATCATCAATTACGGCAAGAATTTTTTCTACATTTTAAATAATTTTCAGTAATTTACTACAATTTCTCTAATCTGTGCAAACACACTTAAAATACAAATGATTACATGGAGATACTATAATTTTACTTTGAAACAAAAATTTTCATACCATAATTCTAGTAATTGACACGGCTACACCCTTTGAGGTAGTCTTCAATTACAGTCTTTTTTATTTGTTCTAGAATTTTCCCAGGGATGAAATTCAAATTCACTGATTTTTTTTTCTTTTTTAAGAATCTGTTCTCTTCCCTCTTTTTGAAAACCAGGATATCATTTGTCCTCCAACCTTGTGGTACCTCTCTTGTTTTCCCCAATCCTTCAAGTATCACTGATATTGGGCTCATCAAGCACATCTACTGGTTCTTTCAGTACCTGAAGGTATATTTCATTGGGCCAAGTAGCTCAAATTCAACAAAGATAACTAGAAGTTGTTTTTTACTATTCCCAAACTTATTCTAATGGGGCAGCTAGGTGACACAGTGCAGGGTGCAGGGCTTAGAATCAAGAAGACCTGAGTTCAAATCCAGCCTTGGATGATTTCTAGATGTGTGACCTTGGGTAAGTCGCTTAACCAGTTTGCCTCAATTTTCTCATCTGTAAAATGGGCATAATGAAAGCACCTGCTTCCCAGAGCTGTTTTGAGGATCAAATGAGAGAGTAACTATAAAGTATTTAGCACAGTACCTGGCACATACTAAGCACAATATAAATCTTGGTATTATTGTTATTATTATTAACACTTTTTCTTTCTCTCCCCCCTTCCTTGGAACACAATAAGTTGGTTCTTTCTTAAAGAGTTCAGCTAAACCCCTTATGGTAATGATTCTTATCCTGGAGTCAATAAATTTCGGGGGTTTTTTATTTAATACATTTTAATAACTGGATTTCAAAAGAATTGATTTCTTTTGTATTCCTGTGTATTTTATTTTATGCATTTAAAAACATTATTCCAAGAAGGGGCGGATAAGCTTTTACCGTAATTCCAAAAGGGTCCATGACACTAATAAGCTTAAGAACTCTTGCTCAATAGGAGAGGTCACATATTGATTACAGTTACAAATATTCTATACTACTCCTTTTTCTTTCTCTTCTCTACTTTAAAATTCTTCCATTCTGCCACCTCCAGACACAGGTTTGGATTTCTCTCTGCCTTTCCAGATTGTTTTTCATTTTTTTGTTTTCCCTTTGAAGCACTTCTCCCATCATTTGAAGGAACTATTCATTCTCTCTGATAACCTAGAGAGACACATTCCTCTAGGCCCTTCCCTTAGTAGAGAGAACCACCTGAACTTTAAATATATATAGCTGTTTTTTGTCCCTGGCAAAAACACAAAATTAGAACATTCTCTTCAGGCCATTATAAAATACTGTTTGCCCTCTATATTTGCTGGATACAAGATTCTCTGTCTTTTTTCACTCATATTGGTTGCTCTTGTGAGTAATTAACATGGCAAAACTGTCATGGCGAACTGCCTGTTTGCTTCATTTGTTCATCCCACTGGGAGCCCAGTAGCTAATGGCTTTTGAGTAAGATCTCATTTATAGAAGACTTCCTGTCTTTTTTTAAAATATGATGCTAGCTTGCTCAACTGCCTTCGATCATTAATAATCAGACTCCAATTAAGGCCCTGATATAAGGAGAAGCTGCCTTTAGGTGCTGTCTGTAAGAAATAATAGCTTTTCGAACCCAGTTGGGACATTATGAATATTTGGTTATGCCTTTCAGGTTACCTAACACGCCTACAACCTTGACTATCTCTCAGCAACTGAATCTGGTAACATGATCTAGGACTTCTGTGAAGGTGGAAGATTTAACCAGTCTTTCACATTTCATCAATAAGTCAGTAAGCATGTACATAAGCTCCTACATGACTACTGTGCCAGGCTCTAGAGATACAAAGACTAAAAAAGATCCAGTACCTGCCCTTAAGAAGCTTACGTTCTAGTAGACAGAGACAGTAAGTGACCTTGAGAAAATGCTTGCCTAAGCCAGAGTGCCTGGGGCACTTGCCCCTCTGCCCTTTCTCAGCAATGAAGTTTAGGCCGGGTTTAGTCTTG
Organism: Trichosurus vulpecula; assembly: GCF_011100635.1. Taxonomy (NCBI): domain Eukaryota; kingdom Metazoa; phylum Chordata; class Mammalia; order Diprotodontia; family Phalangeridae; genus Trichosurus; species Trichosurus vulpecula. The sequence continues at coordinate 40,724,998 of NC_050576.1, read as the reverse complement.
GGGAGCCTAGCCTCTCATGGGGGTAAAGGGTGGGGGTTACCTTTTCTCAAGTTCATTGGCTTATAAAGTCCTCTATCCCAGAATCCTGGGGATTTTTCCAACTCTAATAAATTAGATTATGATCCATATAAAAGCTTCCACTAAAAACAAGTAGTAAAAAACAGTACTCGAGTTAGAAGAATGTTAGGTATGGGATAGGGAATTTATCCTTACATATACGGCTAAACATCTTTAAAAAAAAAAAAACCTAAGAAGCACATATTAATGAAACAAAATTTAGGAACTTAACTCATAACTACCGTTATAATCTGCTGGGACGTTAATATTTAAACCTAATGAAATTTTTAAGCATGATGAGATTTTTGCGAAACATCTAATCAGATATTTTACATTTTAGTAAGTCTCTTAATAAATTAGCATTTATTAAGTTAATAAGGACAGCTAAGTGGCAGGACGGATACAGCACTAGGCCTGGAGTCAGGAAGAATTGAGTTCAAATCTGGCCTAAGATACTCACTGGCTATGTGACCCTAGGGAAGTCACTTCACCCTATATGCCTCAGTTTCCTCATCTGTAAAATGAGCTGGAGAAGGAAATGACAAACCACTCTGGTATCTCTTCCAAGAAAACTTCAAATGGAGTCATGAAGAGTCAGACATGACTGAACAACAACAAAGTTAATAAACTAATATTTAAGTGTTTTGTATGTGCCGTGCACTGTGCTAAGCAGTGGAGGTACCACGCTAAGGCCATTTATCTCTCTATGCTCAGCCACTTCTCCGGGCGTTTCAGAGGATACTACCGTTGTCCCTCCAGGAGTTTTTGCTGTCACGATCACAGACTCGGAGCTTTCGAATTCATAACGTCATCTTGTGGATATCTCCATCCCAAAGCTGCTGTTCAGTGACCTACTCAGAAAATAAGACACAAAAGAGGCGCCCAGCATCCTATACCCAGGCTCAGGATCGCCTCGGTGTGACACGTGCCCAGCCCCGCAAGCAGGCTCGGTGGGAGACAGGAACGATCAATGGCTCCTTCGCTGGCCCGACTCTCAGAGAAACAGTCCTTGCACACGTCCAGCCAGAAAGGAAGCAAATGATGGGAGGGTGGACAGATGCCTTTGGTGTATCCACTCAGCTCAGTGGAAAAGAGTGTTGTTCTTAGAATCAGAAGACCTGAGTTCAAATCCCAAATTAGAAATTAATAGCCAAGGTGAGTCATTTCACAGTTCTCAGCCCTAGTTTTTCTCATCATAGAGCAAGAATAAATAGCGCCTACTTTAAGGATTTGTCATAAGGATCAGTGAGACAAGATATGTACAGCACAAGACAAAACTTGAAGCCATGACATAAGTGCTATTATAATTATTAGCTCCTCTAGCTTAATAGTCAGAGAATTCTTCACCATTTCAGAGTGGGAACCCTGGATTCCTGAGCCATACATAGCTAGAAGCCATCCCCAAAGGTCCCAGTGGACCAGGACCAATAAAAGTGACACTGAGCATGCTTTAGGCAGGGTACAAAGAGGGAATGAGCCCCACTGTATAAAGATAGGTAAAACATGAAAAATAAATATACAGGATTTAGGGGAAGGGGGAGCTGGCAGCTGGGATGATCAGGAAATGCCACATGGAGGAGGAGTATTGGAGCTGATCTATTCAGGAAACTAGAGCTTCTCCAAGGTAGCAGTAAGGAGGGTGTATATGTCCAGACAGGGACCAGTCATTGTAAAGGCACAAAGATGGGTGAAAGACAACTCTGTACGAGAAACCATAGCGTGTCTAGTAGACTGCCAAGTATGTGAAGCAGAGTAATACATAAGACTGGAAAGGTAGATCATTGTTAGGTTGTAAAGGGCCTTAAATACCAAACAGAGGAGGCTGTATTTGATCCTGGAGGTCATAGGGAACCACTAGAGTTTATTGAGCTAGAGAGAGAAATGGTTACACCTATGTTTGAACAATATCACTTTGGTAGCTGTGTGGACGATGGATGGGTGTGGGGCAAGATTTGAGGCAGGGAAAACCAACTTAGCAGGCTATGTCAATAGCCTGGGTTAGAGATGATAAGGACCTGAATCAGGGTGGCATCTGTGTGAACAGAAATAAGGGGACAGTGGTAAAAGATATTGTAGAGGTCCACAAGACTTGGCAATCGACTGCAATTTTGGAGGGGGAATGGGTTAAGATGATTGCACATTAAGAAGCTGGGTGGTGCTGTGAGGATGGTGGCACCCTTGATAGAATTTCTGGAAGTTCAGAAAAGGAGTAGGCTTAGAGTGAGGACAGGCTCATGTTTTGGACATGTTAAGTTTAGATGCCTATAGGCTATCCATTTCAAAACATCCAGTAGGTAGTTGGCAATATGGTCCTAAAGCTCAGAAAGAGAATAGAGCTGGTTATGTAGATCTAGGAGTCTTTCCTACTTCCCAGCAGTATATCCCCTTTAATTCCAATTGCGATGATAGAAACAACTCACTTTTGGGTGGGTGAGACCTAGAGACAAAAATGAAGAAAGAGAAATTGTGGATTTCGAATAGAAACAGAGGCAGTTGGGGTTATTTGGTTGATTGGAAGAGATAAGGCCTTAAAGAAGGCAGTTGCTATAATTTGACTTATTGACCCAGAAGACAGCCTAGGAGGCACCCATCCTAACCTGCAGTTTTTGTCAGAAGTATCCAGAAATACCCTTAACCAACTTCACCAGAGGACTGAGACAAGAGTAGATCGTGTAATAGGGGAAGGCCATCAGTACCACAGCTAGAGACAGGTACAGAACCAAAGAATTAAGCCTGGTCAGCGCCATGCCTATGAAAAGCAATAGAATAGGTAGGTCTAATTTTCACTCTGAGTAGCTGAGAGATTTAAGCAGTAGAAAATTAACTAGCTACAACTGTAAAATCTCTTAGCATATTTGGTGATTGGCAAAGCCAGAGAGCCAGGTGGGCTTCCGAGGCTCAGGAAGGGCATGGGTGCATTTTATTGACTCCACTGAAAACCTCTCCATTGTGGTTATGTCTGAATGTATCTTTCCTACCATTCTGAGACTTAAAAAGCTGGCCAGAGGAACACTGTTCTATGTATGTAATTTCCCTCCCACTTAGACATCTCATATATCATAAAGGCAGGTTGGTTAGTTTCAGTTGTTTTTCAGTTATATCTGACTCTTTGTGACCCCATTTGGGGATTTCTTGATAAAGATACTAGAGTGGTTTGCCATTTCCTTCTCCAGTCATTTTATAGATAAGGAAACTGAGGCAAATGGGGTTAAGTGACTTGCCCAGGCTCACACAGCTGAAGGTGGATTTGAACTCAGGTCCTCCTGAATCCAGGGCCTATGCTCTAACCACTGCAGTCACCTAACTGCCCTAAGTAGATTGTAGCCTGGTTGTAAAGTGTTCTAAATACCAAATGAATGAGTTTGTATTTGATCTTAGAGATAATTGGGAACACTAGAGTATGGAGCAGGAAAGGTAACATTCCCATGGTTTTTATCTTCCCTGGTGGCTGCAGGCATAATGAAACAACCTAAATTGGGTTTCTGATAAGGGCCCCTATTCTATAATTCTTGCAGCATGTTTTATTTTCAATCAAATCAATCAGCATTTATTAAGTGTCTACTATGTGCCAGTTACTGAGGTTACAGAGACAAAAATGGAATCTTTTCTGCCCTCAAAAAGCTTACATTCTAGCAGGGGAGAAAATTCATACACTTGTAAGTATATGTAAAAAGGAAAGAATCTTAAGAGTTGGCGTGGTGTGGTGAAAATCTGGGGGCATGTTTAAGAGCCCCATATGTAACAGAGAAGAGGTTGTATTTAGGAGTCATCATTTGCCAAGAGGTAGTAATTGCAACCACCAGCACCAATTTCAGATTGCCCAGGGAGAGAAGTAGTGTTAAAAATAGAAAAAAAAAAGCCAAGTACTCAGCCTTAGGGGTAAGCCCACATTTGGAATGAGGAAGAGAGGTGGAAAGATAAGCACATGGTCATGAAGACTATGATGTTATAGAAGGCGTGACAGGAGATTTAGGAGAATGAAAAGAATTCACTGTTACGGAATCCCAAGGAGGAGAGAACATAAAAAAAGAAGCAGTGGTTGACAATATCAAATGCAGCTTTAAAAAAAAGTCAAGGAGAATGAGGATTGAAAAAAGTGCCATGGATCTGGTGATAAGGAGATCAGCAAGCTCCTTAGCGGCAAGACTACATCCAACCTGGGATGTGGGGGGTGTTCAGGAAGGACCAGCACCTCTGGTGTGAGCCCTTTTCAGGGCTGCTCATCCACCTTTGGCGTCCACCTGATTCAACTCTCACCTGTATGAACAGCAGCTAAACCACAATAAACAATCTCAGCAGAGGGGCTAAACCAGGATGAGGGTAACCAATGGGCTTCAAACTGGTCAGTGAGTTAGGAGGATATTGTCCACAAGCATGTGAAGACTTCTCCCAGCAGAATGGGCAGATGAGAGCATGTTGTTCCCACAGCCATGAAAGCTGTTAGAGCTTGGTCAGGCATCAAAGACACCAAGGTCATCCGCTACATCCTGGGTCATCGCCCAGTTGTCTTGACTTTTGTCTTGTCCCTGGACTTCAATGGCTCTGGAAGAGAGAGTGAGGCCGATGACTTAGTGCAGCTCTGCATCACTGAAGTCCAATTCTCACACGAGTCAATACCACCCGTGGTATCACTGGTCGTCTCTGAAAATGAATGCTGAACAACAACATCCAACTTGTTTTCAAATCCCTGCCATGTCTCCTTCTATATCTCTTGTATGTGACCTATTTCCACAATCACGGTGCTCTTATTCTGCTTCAGGCTCTTATGACTTCTCCTGTGCTAGTGTAATAGCTAGCGTTGCTATGGCCTCTTGAAAGTGAGGGCTTTGCATATGCTAATTCATTGGATCCTCGCAATAACACTGGGAGGTAGATGCTACTATCCCTATTTTACAGATGGGGAAACTAAGGCAGACTGTAATTTGCCCAGCGTCACACAGTTAGTACGTAAGGCAGGATTTAAACTCACATCTTCTAGACTCCAAGTTTCATGCTCTATCTACTGTGCCACTTAGGTACCTAAATGCCTTTTAACTGATCTTTCTGCTTTTTTAGACCCTCCCCTCTCAAGTCATCATTCACGCAGTCTGACCATGTCCTTCTGGTTGAATGAATGAATGAAAAGTGAAAAGTGCATTATCATGTACAAAGCATTATGTTAGTCACTGAGGTTAAAAAATAGAAAAGTGAGACAGTTCTGACTTTCAAGGAACTCACCTTCTAATAGAGAGACAACACACATTGATACGGATTTTTCTCTGGTACCCACTGAAAGACAAAGTTGTTATATTTGGTCCCCCTCCTCACAATTTGCCAGTATCCTAAGGAGATTGGGAGGTCATCTCCTTTCTGCCATTGACTAGAATCCCACCGATTGTGTTTTCCCCCTTCTCATTTTTATGAGGCACAATGATTAGCAAACACAGATTAGCTTTTACAAAGGAATATTTACTTCAAAGTTGTGACAGAAGCAAAAAAAAATTACTCCAATACCTGAGTGGTATAATCCACATCCCCACCATAGGACTCTGGGGAGGGATTAGATTCATTGCTTAACTCAGTTCCTACATAGCATTAGTCCCACCTAGTTCAAGGCCAAATTCTCATTGAGCTGGTGGCCTCAATCATTGCTTCTCAAAGCTTCCTTGCAACATTCAGCCTGAAATCTTAGCCTGCATGATTCCCATGGCTTGAGATTCTAGGCTGAGGACTTCATTCCTTGCACCTAGAACTAGAAAGGACAAACAAAAGAAAACCAAAACTCCACGCCCATTTTTTAGGGTGGTGATGGGGTGGGGGTAGGGGTGTCACATGGCCTAAAGGGAGAGGGTGATTGCTGTCAGGCCCTGCCCTCTTATCTCATATCACTTGCTGTAACTGAATAAGTCATTCACCCACCCCTAGAAGAAAACACCAAAAAAGAGAGCTATGTTTAGTCAGATAGCTTGAAAGACACCTTCAGTTCTAGCTATGTAGATAACGGAAAAAGTGTGCTCCCAACCACGAGGTAGGCCAATGCAGTATGGCCACACATGTACCAGTTCCGCAGTCTCTCAGGAGCAAGTTCCAAGCATCTCCTATGTGGGTGACACCACTGTGTATGGCCTGGAAACATTCTAACCTGTGCATAGGTTTCAACTGAAAGTCAGAAGGAAAGGCCTCATGGTCCTCTGGGTATCTCAGCAAAGCATACATCTTTTTTAGTATCATTTCTGTTGAAATCATATCTGATTCTGATGTTGAACCATTTGACAGTGCCAATTACTTTGATAGTAAGAACTTTTCTTTTGGGCTCTTAGTAGCTGTGGCTACTAAGGGGGCTGTACTACCTGCAGAAGCCAAGTCCAGGTCACATCTTCACAAGAGTTGCTCCCTGAGGTTATGATTGTGGTAGCTGGGCTGGAAGCAGGACTGGAAGTGTAGGGGATGCCATTTCCACTGAGGTCCCTATTGCCAGTAGGATAAAATAGTAATTCCTTAGGTTGGCATTTTAGGCTCCCCATAATCTAGCTCCAACCTACCTGCTTTCATACTGCCCTCCTGCATTTGGCAACAAGATAGCTAAAAGCAGTAACAACAAGCATTTATTATCTACTATGCGCTAGGCACTGGGCAAAGCACTACGGATACAAAAAGAAAGTCCCAAAAAGTCCCTAAAAAATAGAGAGCTACATCAATGGAACAGACTAGACAAGGGAGAATCAGATACAAAACAGTCCCTACCCCCAAGGAGCTTACAATTTAATTCATTCTATATTCTAGCCAATCTTGGGTACTATATGTAGCCTGTGTGCTCTGCCCCAGTCTCCCAGAGCCAGACCTGTTCATTAGCCCCTTGGGGCTCCAAGCCATCCTAAGGGCTTGAAGGATTTTGTTTTCTCTATTGCCATCAGCTTGAGCCCCCGCTGGCTGAGTTACCCAACACTGTTAGGTACTAGTAACCAGTGCTCCTTTTCCATTTAACCACTTAACATCAATTAGCTTTTACAAAGAGAAGTGCTATTAATTTCTCAAGATTTATTTTGTTGCCTGTAACTTTGCTAGAGCTATTAATTATCTCAATTAGTATTTTTACTGATTCCCTAGGATTTTCCAAGTATACCATCATATTGTTAGCACACGGGGTTAGTTTTATCTCTTTTTTACGTATCTTTATGTCTTTAATTTCTTTCACTTGTATTATTACTGTTGCCAGTTTTTCCAGAATGATATTAAATAATAGTGGGGAGAATGGGCATCCCAAGAAGTAATAACAGGAAGGGAAATCCCATTGCACACAGCTACAAAAAACACAAAATATCTGGGAATCAACTTCCAAAAGCACACAAAAGACTTATTTATTTAGATTAAATTATAAAGTGCTCCTTAAAGAAATAAAGAACAACTTAAATAGCTGGAAGAATATTCAGTGCTCATGGGTAGGCTGGCAAGCTTGCCAATATGATAAAAATGATAATACTATCAAAGTTAATTTATACTTTTAATGCTATACCAATCAAATTATTAAGAGGTTACTTTATAGAACTTGGTAAAATAATAACAAAATTCATTTGTAAAAACAAAAGATCTAGAACATCAAGGAAAATGAAGAAGAGAAGTAGAGATAAAAGGGGAATAGTGTTTCTTGACTTCAAACTATATTATAAAGCAGCATTCATCAAAACTATCTGGTATTGGTTAAAAAATAGAGAGCTAGATCAATGCAACAGACTAGACAAGGGAGAATCAGAAACACTAGACTTCAATAATCCAATGTTTGATAAAGTAGAAAACATAAATTACCTGGGGAAACATTCTTTATTTGGCAAAAAAACTGGGAAAACTGGAAAGCTGTCTGGCAAAAATTTGGCTTAGACCAACAACTCGTGCCATATTCCATAATATATCCTAACTGAATATGCAACCTTAATGTTAATGATCACACTAAAAAAATCAGAAGAGAAACAAATCATATACCTCTCACAACTATGTGTAGAAGATATATCTTAATCAATCAAGAGATAGAGGTAGTGACAAAAGATAAAATAGATAACTTAATTACTTGAAACTGAAAAGGTTTTTTCACAGAAAACAATAATGCATCTAGGATAAGAAATAAAGTGGCTAAATGGGAAAAAAAACATCTTGATATTAAATTTCTATGATAAAGGTTTGGTATCCATAGCCATTCTTAAATAAATATGTGATCAAAGGATGTGAACAAATAGTTCTCATATGAAAAACTGCAAAATGTTCACAACCACCTGAAAAAATACTCCAAATCATTAATAAGAGAAATGTAAGTTAAAACAACACCTCACACCCTGAAAATTGGCAAAAATGACAAAATGGTGATAGTCAATGTTGGAGGGGGAATAATAGACACACTAATACATTGTTGATGGAACTGTGAAATGGTACCTACCACCTTTTTGGAGAGCGATTTGGAATTATGCAAAGAAAGTGACTAAAAAATCCATATCCTTTGAACCAGAGATTCCATTCCTGGGCTTATGCCCCAAGGAAGCCAATGCTAAGAAAAGAGTCCCCATATACACTAAAATATTTATAGTTGCACCTTTTGTGATAACAAAAAATTGGAAACAAACTAGATTAACATCTTTTCGGGAATGGCTAAACAAATTGTGACACATGAATGCAATGGAACACTACTGTGCTTTAAGAAGTGGTGGATGTGATGAATACTGAAAAGCATGAAAAGATCTGCATGAAATGATGCAGAATGAAGTAAGCAGAGCCAGAGAACAGCATTCACAGTAGCTAGAATGATGTAAATGGAAGAACAATCTCACACCAAAAAGAAAAAAGTGAATGTAAAAAATTATAAAGATCAATTATTACTTAAACGAAGAAATATGAGAAGCCATCGCCAACCCACTCCTTTGAGAAAGTGGGAAGTCTATAGATATTAGATGTTGTACATGTTTTTGGCCTTTTTCAATGAACTCATTATTCATGCTGATTTTTTCCTCTTTAAGAAACATTATTTGTTATATGGGATGGATCTCTGGGAAGGGGAGAGAGGAAAAATAATGATGATGACTTTGATAATGTAAAAACTAGAACACATCAATAAAAGCTTTTTAAAAAAAATACACAAGATTGATAGATCCTAAGCCAAGGCTACTTGATCTACAACATTGATGAGATTAGGGATAGGTATGATAGCATTATTCAGCTCCCGTGTAGTCCACTGTAAGCTACCAGTTGCTATCTGTCTTCCTCACAGGTAATAGAAAGTTGTTGTAAAGGAGTCTGACATAATGAAGTATGCCAGCATCCTTCATCTTTACCACTACAGAAGAAATATCTTTTATCCCCTAGGGGACCCAATATTGTATGATGTTAACTACAGGAGATGATTGGGTAACTCTAATGGTTTCCATTTGGCCCTATCCCCAGTAACATGCCTAGAGCCTATACAAATACTGAACTTATAGGTCCCCTTCCCTCCATGGACTACTCTCTATAGACTCTCCTGAATGATCCAAGTGGGGCAGCCTTGGGTGGAGCTGGAGGGCCACTATTGTCCTAGTACTTAAATTCCCTCTACAGTTTTACTAGCACCCCATGGGTTGGCCATTAATTGCTTTCTTTCCATTCCCAGGTGTCAGGAACTACACTCAAACTTCTTTTCTGGTGATGGTCTCATCTGTCTCTGCCCACCTAGGAGGGCAGAGATAGACTCTACTGGGCCTCCCTTCCCAAAAATCCTATTTGCATTGACAATAGTTTTTAGCCAAGCCACAGCTATCCTTGCTTAGAGCTCAAATTTTGCCAATCGATGGTACAGCCACAACTGTGGCCATACAGTTAGGTGGTACTGCAGATCCATAGCTAAAGTCTGAAGCTATTCAGGTGGGGCTCCTCCTAGGAGTGGGGCTCCATCCAGAAGGTGTGATCGAATTACCCCCAAAACTGTCTGAGCTTAGCCTGTGGCAAGCCTTGGGGTAGGGGAAGGCAAGAATCAAACCCATTTTCTTTAGAAACTTTAGCTTCTCTCTTGCAGATCCCATCTGTAAACTGGTTTTTAGAGGAATACAAAGCAGAGTATGAATAACTCTCCATTTCAGCCATCTAAAAAGGAACAAACAGATACCCACTCTGGAGGTTTTGACAAATTTAGATGGATCTGAAAAAGCTCACCTTCAGAGAGTCCCTCGGACCAAAGCAGAAAGCCTCTCAGCACTGGTTCTCTTAAACCAACCATCAGAAGTCATTGGCCCAGGGACTCCTTCGGTTTCTGTTTGAACTTCTGCAACCACCTCAGCTCCTTGGTGGAAAGTGTCCATCCACAGCCTACTCCCTCTGGGCAGGGAGTCACCTCCCTCCTCCTCTGAACAGTAGGAAAGGCCCAGGGGCTTAACCCACACCGTGGGAGTCCCTAAGTCTGTCCCTAGTCTTCTCTCTCCTCCAGTCTCATGACTCCTATCTCAGCAGGAATCATAACCTCTGGGTCAGAGCTCATAGCATGGGGTTCTAGCCGCATTCCTTCAATCCTCACCCCCAACAGGAGAAATCTCATCACTTGGCAGTCACCGGCTCCATCAGCTGTCCTTCTGCTTTCATTGTATGGTCCCTGAAACCTAAGAGCTCTTTCTCTAGCTGCTGAATATGCTATTGCAGTTTTCTTTCAGCCTGACTATGATGGCAGCCCAATTTTTGCAGCACAGTCAGCAACAGCTGAGGAATGTTGGCCTTGGCTCATTATTTATCTTCATGGGCAGCCTCCCCCAGCATCCACAGAGCTATTCCATCTGCCCGAGAGGGAAGTGGGTCCCTAATCTCCATACAAGATCAGGAAGTCATTGTCAATAGGAAGCCAGCCAATGCCCCATCATGAGACTAAGTTAACCTCCTCTTCTGTATTTGCAGGACTTTCCCCCTGACTTAACCACGACATGAGCCACAAGGTCATCTTGTCCCAAATTGCTGACTCTGCCAAATGTTGTAGGTGTGGCTCTAGCTAGCACCTTTTAGCTTCGATATTAGGACAAAATGAGGCACTTGTAAGTCACTGAACATTTAACAATGGAAGTATCCTTTGCCCTCACATAGCAAGAATATGTGCTTAATTTCTCTTGATGCATCCCTCCTTGTCTTCATCTGGAAATGCATCTGGTCAGCAAGAGCTCAGGGTTTGGTGACTTGAGACGCTGCCAATGTGGGACTGGGACCTGTGTCAGGAAAACCCTGGTCCTGTCACAAAAGGGGTCTAAGCACCAGAGCACAGCAGAAATAACAACAGCTAAAAGTTAGACCAAGGTTGACAGGAGTTTTGAATCTCTCCACAGCCAATCAGAGAGCTTCTCCTTCATTGCATGATCATCTTGTCAGAACCAATTAAAGAATAGAATAGAATAGAAGGATGCTTCATAGACTAACCAAAGCATTTGCCTTATATGTTATCATGACTTTTCAAGAAGTGGGCCACCAGCTTCTCCACAGGGAGAGACACCATCTGAGGCACCCTGAGCATGAGCTAGACCCCACTTCCTCCCATTACATATATATCACATAATCTTGCCCACGATTCTCCCACCTATACATACAGAGGCCCTCCTCTTCTTGGAATATACTACCTCCACATCTCTACCTATCAAAAACTTTCTCTTCCTTCAATGCCCTTTTCAGATGTGACCTCTTCCATGAGGCCTTCCATAATGCTAACCACCTGAAAGTGATCTCCCTCTCTTCAGATTTTTCTATAGCACTTTGCCTTGATCTCTTCATCGCCTTTATCCCATTCCACCTTTATTATACTTAGTTATGAAGAATATGTTCCCTTCATTAGTGTGCAAGACTCCTGAGGGCAGGGACTGTTATTTTTCATCTTTGCTAGAGACTTGCATAATTCCTTGAGAATTCTCATTGCCGTTGAATCGTTTCAGTCGCGTCTGAATCTCTGCGACTCCATTTGGGGTTCCTTGGCAAAGATACTGGAGTGGTTTGCCATTTCCTTCTCCAGCTCATGTTACAGATGAGGAAACTGAGGCATATAGGGTGAAGTGACTTGCTCAGAGTCACACAGCTAGTGAGTATCTCAGGCTGGATTTTAACTCAAGTCTTCATGACTCCAGACTAGGTGCTCTACCCACGGAGCCACCTCGCTGCCCCTTTGAGGATAGTAGATTCTTAATGTTTGCTGAATGTTCATCCTGGTATATCTCATAGCAAGTATCATTCGCCTCACATATGGAATGTAATGATAGTATCCTGGTGACATCTTCTTCTCAAAATATAATACATGGATCTTGCCCTCTAGTAGCTTACAGCCTAGTTAGAAAAACAAAAATTATAGGCATAAAATATCAGCAAATGATACAAGATAGTATATATTTAAGAACTAAATCATGTAGTATGGATTCTAAGCTACAGAGGCAACTAGATAGCACAGTGCATGGGTGCCAGGCCTGGAGTCAGGAATACCTGAATTCAAATGTGGCCTCAGAAACCTACTAGCTATGTGACCCTGGGCAAGTCGCTTAACTTTTGTATGCCTCTGTTTCCTCATCTATAAAATGAGGGAATTGTACTAAATGATATTGACTTCCTCTCCATATCTATGATGCCTTATCTATTGGAGAATGGCTATTAGTCAGATAACCAATTTCTGGGCCTCAGTTCCATTACTTGTAAAATTATGGAGGTGGACCAGATGATCACTAAAGTTCCTTCCAGCTCTAAATCTATGATCTAATAGCAAATGTTAAAAAAAAAAAACTGGGAAGGAATACAGAAGCCTAGGAGTCAGATTTCCCTTATTCACATGCCATAAAACCTTACTAATTCAGAATAATCAGAACAATATGAATTCGTGAAAAGTCTGAATTATGGGAAATGTTTCTTCAACAAAGATTTATTATACTAAATTAATAGAAAATGCAATGAACGAATTGTCAAGCAGAGTTTCCTACTGGACTTAACTTTCTTAAATGATTCAACAGATCTGTGATTTCATAATGGTGCTATGTCCTCCCCCAAATCACACTTTTTGCAGTTATATTTGTGAGTTGCAAGTGGCCAAAAAATTTCACCACCGGGTGGCCACCATTGCTGCTCTCTCAGCTCACAGTAGCAGCATAAAGTGGACTTTTGAAAAATCATTGACCTTTGTTAGAAGAGCTGGAGGGCTCCCTTTTCGGACATCTTGGACAACTCATATACCTCTCTTGGTTTCCCCATTGCAAAATAGGGACAATATAGTACTTGTACCATTCACTTCCAAAGATTGTTGTCTGAGGATTGTGCTTGAGAAATTTTTAAAATCTATATGAATTATTATTAAACAGATCACAACCCCGTACTCACAACTTCTCCAGCTTCATATGCCTGCCAGACCTAATATTCTGCTAGCACAACCTAAAAATACTTAAGGCCAGGGTCAAAAGATGCATGAGTCAGACATCAATATAAACTTTAAACAGTCCACGAATGAATGAATAGGCATTTAAGTACCTCCTCCTCCTCCTCCTCCTCCTCCACCTCTTCCTGCTCCTGCTCCTCCTCCTCCTCCTCCCCCTGGGGTTCTTAGGGGACAGCAGCAAAGCAAATGGTAATACATCTTTTAAAAGGTAATTTCCATGAATAAAACCATGTCATCTCTGATAATGAACCACTTACAGGGCTAAGAAATTCAGAATAAAGAACAGACTTTTCTGGGTCTTCAGTAGCTGTGGTTCCTGAGGAATTGGGAGTGGGAAGGGGTGCTGCAGCATCTACAGAGGCATAGACGGTTGCTTCCCTGGACTCCAGCTTTGGGGATCAGGCTGGGAGTGCAGGCAGTGATCCAGGAAGTGCTGCTGTTGCCAGGGATCTTGGGCTTACCTGACCTTCAGTGACAGTTCATTGGAGGTTGAGATAGTGATGGTAGGAGGGGGAGATGTCCTACAGTTTATAAACAGCACTCCTTAGGACTCTATGTAGAAACAGATGGGCTGAGCATAGAGTCACAGATTTTCAGAGGCCAGCTAGTTCAATCTGTATCTGTGTTCCATAGACAACATCCTTGACAGATGGTTGTCCAGCCTCTGAGACTCAAACACTTACTAGCTGTGTGACCTTGGGCAAGTCACTTAACCTCTGCCTCAGTTTCCTCAACTGCAAAATGGAGATAGTAATAGTTCCTAACTCCCAGGGTTGTTGTGAGGATCAAATGAGATAATATTTGTACAGGGCTTAGCAGAGTGCCTAGAACAGAGTGATGCACAAATGCGAGCTATTATTATATTTTTACTTGATGACCTCCAATAGAGAGGAATCTACTACCTCCTGAGACAGCCCATTCTAATAGCTAACATTTCTCTTGCCCTCAGGCTAAACATCCCTATTTCCTTCAACTGACCACATTATACAGCATAGTCCACAATTCCCTCACCATCCTATTGCCTTGCTCCTCCAGTTTGTCAGTGTTCTCCCTAAAATGCCACACCTGGAATTTAACATGGATCTGACCAAGACAGACCATAATATACCTCAATGCATTACCTTTCAGTACACCACATCCCACTGTTGCCTCATGCCGAATTTGTGGTAGACTCAGTTTTCTAGATGTGCTTCCATGAAAACTGTTCTCTAGCCAAGGCTTCCACATTCCTGTCCAGTGGAAGGGAAAATAACCACCAAATGGAGTTAATGTCACAGGCATTTTCCCACTTACTAGTTATGAGAATCTCTGGTTCTACTCTGTGAGCCTAGACCAAAGTTTCTGATACCTCTTCCAGCCTGGATTCTGGTGTTTATATTGCTTTAATGGGATTTAACACCCTGCCTCTAAGCTATTATGGTTCCAATTTTGGCTTTATAACATGATTCTCAGGATCATTTTGGAAGCAGAAGGGGTGAAAAGCCTTTACAATCCCACTCCTTTTCAATTTTTTTTTGTTATCTGAACTTCCACGTTCCCCAGGGCCAAGCAATGTTACTCCTACATACAGTAGGCATTTAATAAATGTCCGTGTGTTATTAATAGAGGTACTTTTTTGATAGAGGTAGAAGGTGGCAAGAAATTGTGGCTATTGGAGGGAAGGGATGTTATTTTAGCAAGGGAAACATGACATTGGTTTCTATCTTATTGACTGTCTCAGTAGATGAGAGTGTAGGTCTAGAACAATAGGTTCAATTTGCTACATCCTAGGTATGGCCTGGGTGATTTTATCTCTTGCATTCCTGATGTTGGTTTCTTTCACTGACATCCTCTTCAAATGCCTCATCATGGCATAGAGATGATCCCAAGTTATCAAAGGCTTAGCCAACAGAATGTGAGCTTTAACTGGTTCTATGAAGTTGGAATGTGAGCCT
The DNA here is from genome assembly GCF_011100635.1 of Trichosurus vulpecula. NCBI lineage: Eukaryota > Metazoa > Chordata > Mammalia > Diprotodontia > Phalangeridae > Trichosurus > Trichosurus vulpecula. Next base: position 40,709,641 of record NC_050576.1, on the reverse strand, counting down.
TGGGTGTGAGCCTGGTGTCTGGCTGAGAGTGAGCCTAGTTAAGTTCATAGAGGTTAATTGCTCCTAGATTCACTAGCAAGTTATGAGAGCTTGTATTGGTGAAATGGGTCCCCCTCCTCACACACACACACACACACACACACACACACACACACATCAGTGACATCATAGACACTCCAAACATTGAAGACATGTTTCTGTGTTTGGGCTTAGCAACCTGACTCTGCCGTCTCCTGCGTTATTGGCCTTTCTCCCTATCCTGCTGCCTTACCCTGATCTCATTGGTCCTATCTCAAGGCTGGTGACTAGGCCTGGATTACGGATTATTTCCTTTGCTTGATGATTTTGTTTAGCATTCTGAACCCTTGACTGCACCCAGGTTCTGACTAATTCTGTCATAGCAGCCCAGCAGGAAAAACTTGAGTCCCTTCTCCTGACAGTTGGCATGCAAATGATGCTGCTATTCATGTAAAGTATTATTACTGTCAATAATAACTTTTGATCATAATATTATGATGACCAAACTTTGACCTCTTATTAAACACTTGAGAATTTTTTTGACCTTTTATTAAGCTAGACCTTCCCTTTTGCACTCTTGCTCACTCTATTAATTTACTTAGAATTTTTTCCAGGAAGAAATATTGCCAAAACACAGCCCAAAGACTTATTTTCATACATCCAATTAGCGGAGGGAAACATCACAATCATGGATAAGTACATAGAAAACATATGCAAAGTAAAGACAGTAGTTTCCAGGAAGAAGATACCTTCCAATAATCAAGAATTGGGAAGTAGAAATGCCCCTATTACTCCATAGTTATGGTGTATGTGATTTTCATCAAAACTTCCTCACACTCAAGAGGAAAATGCCTTGAGCACTACATTTTCAGTTATCTGAATGCGGATTAGCGTGGATTACCTACACAAATATTCATCAGAGGTGGTTTGCAACCTGCCCCCTAGGCAGCTCCTGGCTCACCTTCCAATGGAGTTGGGGTGAAGATGTCAGTACTGGATTTGCCAGCTCATTCCAATATTAATCTGCTGTCAAAAATTATGTTATGCATGTCAAAGACAAAAAGGGGGTGTTTCTATTATTTGCCTGTCTGCTCTCCTTCATTTTTCAAATAACTAAGAATGCAACTCCAAGTTAAGCCTATTAATATTTTTTCTCTGAAACTTTTAGTATTAGCAAGGGAACGAAAAATAAAAGCCTTCATTCATTACTGATTATAATCTAAATAATTGTTCTGTTATTCATCTTTCCTGCCTCCTAAAAGCTTCCCCAATAAGCAGGAAAACAAGCTGATAAAGCCTAAACGTTCAAGGTCTTTAGTCAATAAATCAGTCAATAAAAATTTATTAATTATCTAATATGTGCCAAGCACTGTGCTGAGCACTAAAGATACAAAAAAGGGCAAAAGACAGTCTCTGCCCTGAAACAACTTAGATTCTTTAACTTCTTAATGAATCCTAGAAGAAACCTTGCAACTTTTTTCTTACTCAAAAATAGAAAAACTTGAAAGGAACTTAGTTGTGGATTTGTCAAAGTAGGTACTTAACACAACTAACCTAAGTGAACAGGACCTGGGTTTTCTTAGAAAGTTCTACCAGGACTGATGTGGATGCCTCTCGTCCTTCCTCTGCTAATCCTGTTTTTCCCCCTAAACAGAGATGATGAGCAGGATGGTGGCTTTCACCTAAACCCTCTGGGTTGTATGTTCCAAATATTCCATATTTGCAGTTACTGAGTAAGCCTCTATTTCACTTGGACTGTTAATAGGGCTTTTGGACAGTGCTTCCTCACTCAGCATAATTGGAATGATTTATCCACAATTATATTTACAATTATAAAACCCAAAAAGTTCTTTACTATTTTTATGTTTATGTATGATTTATGTTCATATGGGATGGCATATAAAATAAAAATTATTACAAAGTTTGGAAGTATTTTGTGCTAGAAAGGCCTATAGAGATCATGTAGCCTAGTCCCTTAATTTTACAGAAGAAATAACAGGCCAAGAAAGGCTAAATAACCCCTCTAAGACATCATAGGAATTAGTGGCAAAGGTCAGTTTCAAATTCAGGTCTTGTGAGCTCAAATCCCAATAGCCTTCTGTATCTGCTATGTAGTTTTATTCTATGGGAGGCAGAAATATATGGAGGGACTACTAGGTTTGAAATGCAAATTAAATATGAATTGTTTTATAAATTGATAGGAGGCAGCGGGGGAAAGTGAACAGGGAGTGAATCTTGGCACTATCACCAATTAGCTGTGTCCTTGGCCTGTGCTTAACCCCTCTGGCATCATTTTCTTTCTCTAAAACAAGGGGCTTGGACTAGATGATTTTTAAGTTTCCTTCCAACGATGAAATTTCTGGCTATCCCCTGAGCCTGGAACTCTCTCTTCATCTTCATCTCCTGACTTCCCTGGCTTCCTTCAAATCACAGCTAAAACTCTGGCTTCTGCAAGAAGCCTTTCCCAATCCCCCTTAATGGTAGTGCCTTCCCTTTACTGATAATCTCTCATTTTACATATGTGTGTGTGTGTATATGTATATGTATGTGTATATGTATATGTATGTGTATGGGTATATGTATATATTTTTTTTCTTTGTCCATAGTTGTTTGCACATTGTCTCCCCCTCCCAACCCCAACCCCACCCTAATTGGACTATGAACTCCTTGAGAGCAGGAACTGTCTTTTGCCACTTTTTGTATCCCCAAGGCACAATGCCTGGTACAAAGTAAGTGCTTAATACATTTATTTATTGATTGACTGGCACATAGAAGATACATAAATGCTAATTGACTGACTATAATTCTAGAATCTATATATTTCAAATTTTTAAATCTACTTTTAAAAGATATTTCACCAAATATCTTCCTTGTATGACAGAAGACTGGGACCAAAGAGGGTCTAGTGTTTGGAGAATGCTTGGATTTACTCTTCTTAGTAGGTTTTACAGAGTATGCCCAGATATTCCCTGATTTCAATCCACATGAAATTTTGGGAGCCAATTCCCAGCTATAGGTGTCTGAGGGATTGGAATGGTGTCATGATGAAAAGTCTTCGGACAATTCCATCTCTGGAAATTCTTCTCTTTCATGGTGGTGAGGTAAGAACTTTTGTGCATTGACAGGATGAGCTAAGGGCAACCGACCTTGTTAACTTTGAAAGGTCCTAAGAGCCATCAGAGGTCCTATGGGGAACCTGATTCTATAGCCAAGTCCAATACTGGCTGAAATAGGAAAGCATCTGCGGGCCTCCAACTATTGTTGTGACTTCTGATTTCCCAGATGGAACTTCAGGATCTCCTAAACTTACAAGTTTGCTGCCTCATCTCAGGATGAGCATTTTCCCAAGATCAGGAAAGAGTAAACAAACAAAATGTGCACTCTCAGCCACAAAGTGGATGGGTAGGAGATGATGACCATCATTCAGCACACACCAGTTCTTGACATACTCGAGGCCCGGAAGAAGAAGTGACTAAGAGATCAGCAGGTCATCCTTTTTGTAGGAGAAATCAATTCTAGTTAAGCACCTCATGAGTCAATTAGAAGACTTCCTTATCACACCCAGCAATTCCTCAATCACTCATGGCTGGAAACCAGCCCTCAAAGTTCCACTTGTCAGATTGGAATATCTACACATTCTCTGTATAACCTACCAAGAAGGGCAAATTCATATATACCCTATAGACTGGGCCCTCACTGGCCAGTTCCCCTTAGAACAAGAATACATTTGAATTTGTACAACATTAAAGTGCTTTCACGTAAATTATCTCATTTGATCACCACAAAAGCCTTGTAATATAGGCAGAATAGGCAATATAGTCCCTATTTCACTGATGAGAAAACTAAGACGGTTCAATAACTTGTCCAGGGTCACAGCTGGTAATAATACTTACAATTGACATTTATATAGTGTTTTAAGGTTTGCAAAGCACTTTATATTTATAATCTAATTTGATTAGTGGCAAAGCTTAAACCTGGGTTTTCTACCTGCCAGTGTGAAACTCCTAAATTTCTTAGTTATCATGGCAAGTAAATTAGATGATGCATTTTTCTCAGTGAATCTCTACTCAAATAGCATCTAACACCACCGTAACAAATACCCTAACAAATCAGACCCTATCATTGTGCTGTAACCTAATAAATGCCTGTACTTATCCTACAGAGAACTTAGTAGCTGTGTGATCCTGGGCAAGTCACTTAAATGCTTTGCCTTAATCCACCAGAGAAGGAAATGGCAAACCACTCCAATATCTTTGCCAAGAAAACCCCATGAGCAAGTATTGGGTGTGCTGTGGCTCATGGGGTCAGGAAAAGTAGCACACAACTGAACAACTACAACAACAAAAGTTAACCACTGCCCCCCATCAGCTTTCTATGAAAACAGCCTGGTGTAGTAGATAGAATAGAGACTTGTATTCAAATGTTGCCTCTAACATATACCTAGTCAAGATAAATTTTTCAGTGTCCCAGGAAACGCTTTAGGAGTGTAAATTGCAGACAAGTTGCTCTTTGTAGAGGGTGCTTTTAAATTTGTTTTTATGATTTTTATTGGTTTTTTTTCTGTATCACTTTCCTTTCCCAATAAATCTATTTTGTTCTACAACCCAGAGAGCCATCCCTTATAACAAAGAAGTTTAAGGGGGTGGGAGGAGGAGAAACAGTTTTATAAATAAAGTGTTCCGCATCCATAGTGCCCCATCTCAGCAAAGAAGGCAGGGATCATCATTCTTATACCTCTTCTTCTAGGCCAAGCTTCTTCATTACAATTATATATTGGTTCTGTTGATCTTTCCCTTTACATGGTTGTATTCAATGAGTATAGTATTTCTGGTTCTGTTTATTTCATTTTGCATCAGTTCATATCTTCCTATGCTTCTCTGTATTCTTATTTTAAACTAAATGTATTAAAAGCACATATGCCATAATTTCATCATTTCCTAATTGATGCATATCTTTGTTTCCAGTTCTTTGCTACTACAAAAATATTTCTACGTGTGTGTGTGTGTGTGTGTGTGTGTGTGTGTGTGTGTAATCTTTGACCTCCTTAGGGTATGTGACTAACAATAGAATTTCTAGGTCAAAGGGTATGTACATTTGTCACTTTCTTAGCATAATTCCAAATTCCTTCCTAGGGTGGTTGGACTAGTTCTCAGATCCATGAAGAACTCCGTTCCAGTGAAATAATAGGTTCTGACTGAGGGGAGAAAAAGAATGCAAGCTCTTTGTGACCAGTGACTGTTTCTCTTTAGTCCTCTTATTCTTGGTGCCTAGCAAGGTGGCTGGCCCATAGTAGAGACTTATTAAATTAATTAATTTACATGCCCTTTGAACACAAAATATAACTGAAACAAAAGAACTAACAAAAGACTGACCAACAATGTGTAGTGGATTTAGCATCAAAGGATCTAGGTTCCAATCTCCATTTTGTCTGTCATTTCCTGGGAAACCAGGGAAGTCACTTTACCTCTATGGGCCTCAGTTTCCTTATATATAAAATGTTCTAGTAAATCAGGGGTCAGCAAACTCTGTCCAAGGACCAAATAGGACCTGCCCCATTTGAGACAAGAATGGTTTCTACATTTTTAAATAAATGTAAATTGAACCCTGTATTAGATGACCTCTAAGACTCCCAAATTGAACATGGAACCAAAGTACCTGAGTTTGAATCCTAGAGGATCTGGGCTTTATTCCCTGTGCATCTTGAGTAAGTCAGTTCAGTCTTCTAAGATCTCAGTTTTCTTCTCTATAAAATGAAGGGGGTTTGACTAGATGGCCTATAAAACTCTTAGTTTGAAATCTGTAATTCTATGAAAGCAAAATATCAGTTTTGAATGTAAGAACTCATCAATTTAATCTGCCTTTTTTAAAAAAAGAACCTCTCAAAACAGAAAACAGTTTACAGTACAAAGAAAAGTTGTTTCTCTGCTATTTGCCATTTCTGACATCTTTTTATTTTCATAATTCAAAAACCAAAGGCAAGTAATTATTAAGGACTATGTGCCAGCAAAGACAAAAAAGAAACCATCCCTGCTCTAAAGGAGCTCAGATTCTATGATGGGGAGACATTATGCAAACACCTAACAAAACCAGTCATCATTTCTAGAGTGCTTTGCAAAGCATGTTTATCTCATTTGAGCTTTTCATCAACCCTGTGAGGCAGGTGCTATTATTCTCTCTACTTTAGAGATGAGGCCAAGGGCACTTATGGAACTTGCTCAGAATTTCAACTTAAGCCTTCCTGACTTCAAGTCCACCACTTTACCCACTGTGCACCTGGATGCCAAATACATAAAACACACACACACACACACACACACACACACACACACACACACCATAGAGGTGTCTCAAAAGTGTTAGTAGTTTTAAACTGCATTAAGACTTTTGGAATACTATGTGTGAATACCATGTGTACTGTGTATACCAAATATATATATATATGAATATATATATATGAAATGAATACAAATACCACATATATGTATGCATGTATGTGCATATTAAACATCTATAAAATGAATAGAAATGCCTTATATATGGAGTGTATATGTATATGCCATATATATATATACAAAAGAGATACAAATACCCTATATATACCAAATATGTATACATAAAAACAAACACAAACATCCTATATATACCACATATAGTGAATAAATACCCCATATAAACCACATATATAAAATATGTATGTATGAGTACAAATGCCTTGTTATAGGTGCCATATTTTATATACATAAAGTGGTATATATGTATATACATATATAAACACAAAATGAATACAGATACCATATATGCAATGAATACCCTATATTTACCATTTACATACACCAAATATATGAGTACAAACACCCTGTCATACATGCTTCTTTAAACATAATATCATACATGCATTTATGTACATGCATATATGTAGCTATGTATAAAATGCAAAATGAATACAAAGCAATAGCATATATACCACAGAGAATATCCTATATATTGCATATATACACATCTCAAATATATACATATATGTAATGAATATAAATGCTACCATATATGCAATATTATATCTCTATAAACAAGACGGTATATGTGAATACATGCATATTTACATATAGCATGTATATGAAATGTATACAAATACTATATATACATATAATATATACAGAGCAAATATACTACATATACCGCATATATTAAATATATATGCATGAATACACTGTTATATATGCCATGATTTATATACACAAACAAAATATATATGTATATACACATCTATGTAAAAAATACAAAATACTTATGAATACCATATGTACAGTGAACAAATATCCTATATATGCCATATATGTAAAATATGACTACAAACACCTTGTCAAATATGCCATTTTTCATGCAATGCTATAGATGTAATATGTACATGCGTATAAAAATACAAAATGAATATAAAGTAAAACCCTATCTATATCACATGTATAAACAAATATTCTATATGCTATTATATAATGAATAAAATTCTGTCGTATGTTTCATAAACATGATTTTACATATGCATATGTGTATATGCATTTTTACATATAGCTATATATAAAATACAAAATGAATACAAAAGTAATAATACCACATATAGAGTGAACAAATAACCTATGTATTACAAATGTATACATATAAATGAATAAAATGCCATCATATATGCCATGTTACATATATATGTGTGTGTGTGCATACATACATGCACACGAGATAGCCATACTTACATAGGTGTATTTGTACATGTGTATATACATATGGCTATGTATAAAAACACAAAATAAGTACAAATACCAAAAATATACACAAACTACAGTGTCAAAAATACCCTATATACAATATATGATGACTATAAATACCCTGTCATATATGTCATGTTCCACACACATATAAACAAGATATATAGACATGCACATATACATATAGCTGGGTAAAAAAATTAATGAAGTAATTCCATATATATACACTGTAGAGAAAATACCCTATATATACCATTTATATATGCATATACATAATGAATAAAATACAGTCATATACGGCATGTTTCATAGTTGTTGTTTAGTCCTATCCTACTCTTCATTACTCTATTTGGGGTTTTCTTGGCAAAAATACGGGAGTGGTTTCTTAGCTCATTTTACAGATGGGGAAACAGGAAAACGGTAAAGTGACTTGCCCAGGGTCACGCAGTTAGGCAGCCTCCGGGGCCACATTTGAACTCGAGCCTTCCAGACTGTCCCTGGGCTCTAATTAAACACGTTACCTAGGCATGTATGTTACGTACATGCACATATACAAATAACTATGTATACAAGCACAGAATGAATACAAAGTAACTTGGAGGGGGCAGTAGCAGCATAGGTGGGGGAGGGGGATGATAGGGACAGGGCCTCTAGTGGGCGGTGGCCGTTCTCTGCTTTAGGACGCTGGCGTCCAGAGGTGGAGGAGGCTCCAAGCAGGGTCTGTGCGCGCTCTCGGGGCCTGGCCGGGTTGGTGCTAGGATCTCATCCGTAAAATGGGTCCAACAGCAGGCCGTCCCGGAGAGGGTGACGTGGGTGAAGCGCTTCGTGGACCTCAAAGCGCTACATAAATGCTAGCTGCCCCGGCTGCGGGATCTCTTCGGTGAGCCCGAGTAGGCCCCGCCCTCGACCCTCCAGCTCCCGGGCTCGCCACGCTACAGGCCGTTAAAGGTGGAGACGAGGGGGGCGTGTCATCCCCTGGGCGTCTCTTCCTCCTCCCGCCTCCCTCCGGAAGCCCCGCCCCACTCCGGGTCCCGCCCCAGCCGGCCGGGAGGTGTCGGCCCCGTCACGTGCCCCGGCAGCCGCCAAGCGAGGGCGCTTTTGCGACGCGCTGACAGCCAAATGGTGCGACAGGAGGAGCGGCTGCCGCGGCCGCAGCGCCCCGCACCGAGAGACCTGAGGCGCCTCCTGCCTTAGCTCTGAGGAGGAGGAGGAGGAGGAGGAGGTAGAGGAGGTAGAGGTGGAGGTGGAGGTGGGGGAGCAGCAGCAGCAGCACCGGCAGCGGCGGGAGCTGCAGAAGCTGCAGGAGCGGCGGCGGCGCCGGGGCCGAGCTGAGCGCAGCTTCGGCGGCGGCCGCCACCCCGACTGACCGTCCCCCCCACTTCCCCCCCGCCCCAGCTGCCGCCGCCGGGCCCTCCGCGGCCGGCCGGGCTGCCTCTCAGATGCGGCGGGCGGAATAAGCGCCTCGAGTCGGGGCCGCCCCTCCATGAAGCCTTCCTCGCCTTAGCACGCCGGCCGCCTCTCCTCGCCCTCCTCCCTCCGCGAGCGGCGGCGGCGGCGGCGTCCGGGCCCCGAGCCGAGCGCCATGGCGTCCAACACGGAGCGGGGGGAGATCCTGCTCACCGAGCTGCAGGTAAGCGAGGCCGCGCCCGCCCGTCCGGCCTCAGCTCGGCCCCGCTCCCCGCCCCCCCGCTGGGCACAAAGAGCGCCCCCCGCCCGCGCAACCCCGCGGGGAGCCGGGGGGCGTCCCGCTTGTTTCTGGCGCCAGGCCCTCGGAGGACGGGCGATCCCAGCCCGCTGCCTGCTCGGGCGGGAGACGGCTCCCGAGCAGGAGGACAAGGAGGAGGAGGAGGATTGTTTTCCGCGAGCGGGGACGCCCGGCCCGGCCCGACCCGGTCCGATCCGGAAGCTCGGGTGCTGGTGCTGCTCAGACTTTCATTTTCCCTCACGTTTGTCTGAGCCACGGGGAGAGAGCGGGGAAGGCAGGGGTTGTTTACTAACCGGGGAGGGGGAACCACTACTCACTGCAAAGGGTGCGAGCAGAAGCTGGAGCCTGGCTCAGGAAGCCATGCCTAGATCCCCCAATTTGTCCTCTCTCCATCGCTTGTTTGTCTGCCGGCTCCCACTGGAGACTGAGAGCTCCTCGAGGGCAGGGACTCTTGAGCCTTTCTTTGTGCGGCCCTCGCTTAGCACCTAGTAGGCGCTCCATCAATGCTTATTGACTGAAAAATCAACAGACTGAAGTCTGTCCAAAGCCTAAGTCGCTCAGTCAGCTAGCGTGGATTAAGCACCCTGCGTGTCAATCAAGTGACACTTATTAAGCGCCTATTTTGTGTGTTAAGTGTGCTGGGAAAGCGTACCTGATTAAGCCCCAGTGTTGTTCTTTTTCATTCTATACTAACTAGTTGGTGATGGAGGTGACTTTTGTTGTTTAGACCTCATTCACAGGGTTTTTAGTGTTCAGGCCTTTTTAAGTGTCTTGGACCTCTTTGGCAGCCTGGTGAAGCCAGTTGGACCCCTTCTCAGGATAATTAAATTTGTTCATTTATTTGTTTTAAACATTCACGACTTATAATTTTGAGTTCCAAATTGTCTCACTCCCTACGGCTTCTCCTCCACCTTTGAGGCAATACGATAGAATAATATTTTTTAAATGCATAAAATAAAATACAGAAGATTATAAAGGAAACAACTTTTTGGCAGTCTGGTAAAGACAGTAGAACTCTTTCTCAGGATAATCTCTTTAAATTTTATTATTTATTTATTTCTAATGTTCATTCAAAAAAAATTGAGTTCCAAATTCTCTACCTTACCCATTGAGAAAGCAAGCAGTATGATAGGATAATACTTTTAAATGAATAAAATACAGAGGATTATAAAGGAAAGCACACCCGTTGGCAGTATAGTAAAGCCAATGGGATCCCTTTTCGGGATAACTCCTTAAAAATACTTTATTTTTAGCATTTTGTTTTTCATTTTGAGTTCCAAATTCTCTCCCTCCTTCCAGTCCCTCCCCCACCCGTTGAGAAAGCAAGCCGTATAATAGGATAGTATTTTAAATTGCATAAAATAAAATACAGAGGATTATAAAAGAAACTAAAGGTTAGTGAAAGTAAAGATGTATTTTTTTCCACCCAAGTTCACGACCCCCTGATATCTCTCTCCAGTGGTATACAAACCAAACTTCTGGGTTGACTTCTACATCATTCCAGTGTCCTTAACTTGTTTGCATCTAGATTGAAAGTATGTTGCATTTTTGCTGTAAGATGACTATTCATTTGAACCTCTCTTAGGTTACAGAGGATTGGGGGTGGGAAGGTGGAGGAGAGAAATTATGTACAACTTGTGTGTAAGGTTAAATTTTTATGCCTAATCCAATAGCTGACTTAGAAGAAGCAAATAAGAAATATTATTTTGATGCTATTAGGATCTTATGTTTTTAAAATTAAGAACTACAAAAGTGGGTATAAATTCTGACTAAGCTTAAACAAATGTAACTTTTCCTATATAGTATGTACCAGGATGAACACTTATTAAGAGGTATTGATTTACTACTTGGATTCTCCATTTTTTTTCCCCTAAAAGAAGAAATGCAACAAAATGCTTTTAGGTAATGCTGCTGTAGTTTAGACTTTGTAACATTGATAATGTTTCTGCATGGTAAATACCAGTTTTTAGAAGCTCTCTCTTGTATACCTTGAGTGCATTTCGCCTACACTGAACTGATAGACATTTTTCTATATGTATTTCAAGAAATGGCAATATGTAGTGAAATTTTGAAGATAAAAATGGGTTGAAGAATAAACAGTGAGGAAGATATGGAGTACATGAGCTAATTTAGCATTAATGTTTAAAGTTTTGAAACCTTAAGAAAAGTTGTACTTTTAAGTCCTGAGTGAAAAAGATATTAAAATATTACAGGAATATATCTTTTGTAAATAAGAGGACTAAAGTGTTCTTATTTTATTATTAGGAAAATGTACTGAATTTACATTTGTATACTACTCCTAATTAGAAAGTCTTTATAAATATAAAAACTTGAAAAGGGAAACCAGAAGGAAAATCCAGTACTTTGTCTTGAAGTTTATCTACATATATATGCATATACATATGTATATGCATATATATGTATATGTATTGCTCTTTAATGCTCTTCTTTCAAATTAAACATTGTCTCCAAAAGAGACAAGATTGATGAATGGCATCATTATTTTCTTGATTGTGTCCTTGTGTATCAGGTATGCTTTTTTTTGGATATTTTGCTTTAATATGTAATTAGTTTACTAATCTTTATTAGTTGGAGTGTGGGAACACTGATTCGGTATTGTGTCTTAAATTTAGTAGCAATAGGATGTCTTAATTTTTGCCATGTTCCTCTTTTCACATTTTTGAATTATTATTATTCACAAATTATATTATAACCAGAAATTTAGTGGATTTTGTTTTACGTCAAATTATTTTAATTTATTGGATTAATTTTAATTGGAATTGGAAAATTGTTTACTTTTAAGGGCCCCAGATACAAAATACTGAAGAAGAGTGATGTGTTTAGGGACCATTGTAATAATGTGAAGTTATATGGAAAAGGAGATGGGACTGGACTTGTGGTTTCATTGGTGTAGGGAACTCCCAGATCAAGAAATTCAGTTTAGCAAGGCAAGTTAGGATCTTTTCTGCATCTTAGCATCTGAGAGCTGCTTGGATCACTGAGAGGTTCATTGACTTGCCCAGTCACACAGCAGGGGGTGGGGGTGGGGTGTCTGAGGCAGGACTTGAACTTAGCACTTCCTGGCTCTCAGGTCAGCCCCACTGTCCACTGTGCCATGATGCTTCTCATCATTACAATAGCTAATGCTTATAATCACATTTTAAAGTTTGAGAAATGTTTTGGGCACATTCTTGGATTTGATATTTAAAGCAACTGTGATTTAGGATACTACATTATTAGTATTGAATATTACATTGTTAGTAGTAGTCCCATTTTACTGATATGGAAATTGAGGCAAATAGAGATTGCAACTTCTCCATAGTCAGATAGCTAGTAAATGTTAAAAGTCAAGATTAAACTGAGGTCCATCATTTTTTCTAATACAAGATGCTGCTATTGCTATTATTTCTTTGCCATTTGGGAGATAAATGTTTAAATATATAGGTTATATGGCAAGTTTAAAAGCACTTTTTAAAAGACAAGTGTTTTTTTTTTTTTCTTAATTAGGAAATGTGATTTACTGTTTGACATATCCCATCTCAAGTATACTTGGGTTCATTTATATGAAGTATGAAATAGCAAATGTTGCTGTTACCTCATTTCAAAGTTAACATGTTTTATATTTAGAAACATTGCAAGTTCTTGTGGCTAATAGCCTGTAAGATCAGAATATAAGTTTTTAGCTATAGGAACCTAGTCATTCTTTAGTCTTTGAGTATGAATTGGTTTTGTTAAAGAACATAAGAACATCTTGGCATTGGTTATGGAAAGAAAGACTTGAGAGAATCTGTGATGGTAGTATTTCCTGCTTTACCAGTTGCAGTCATGGACAGTATAAACCAATACATCTAATTTTGCTTGTAATACTGGAAACCTACTCAGCTTACCAGGAAGCAGGAATAAAGAAAATTCATTGGTTAATGATTCAGACTTTTAGGCAGAACTTTTGCTTCAGTAAAAACGGTCATAATCAACAATTTTAGTTTATAAGATTAGTTTCTAATTCATTGTACATTGCTCTTGTTTATTTAAAGTATAGTCATGACACTTGTTTGTGAGATAAGTGACACTAAGGGGTCATTTTTAGGTACACTGGATTAGTAAAAGTTGATGAATCATTAAATCAAAGTGTGTGCTATTTGTAGTTTTGTAGGCAGAGAGAACTGAACATTGAGCAGCTTGCTTAACAAGGTTATAGGTTTTGGTCACTGTAATTTTTATGTTTTCCATCCACGTACCTAATAAAGCCTTTGCCTTGTTGTGCAGTTATTCACTTGTGTCCAATTCTGCATGACCCCGTGGACTTTGTCCATGGGGTTTTCTTGACAAAGAGACTGAAGTGGTTGTCATTTCCTTCTTCATTGTGTCCCCATTTTTATAGATGAGGAACTAAGGCAAATGGCTAAGTGGCTTGCCCAGCCCAGGGTCACACAGCTAGACACACAGTCTGAGGTTGGATTTGAACTCAGATCTGGCTAACTCCAGGCCTGGTGTTCTATCCACTGCACCTTCTAGCTGCCCCAGACCTTTGCCCTATGAGTCCTAATTTCATTTTCCAGTCCAGTTTACTTTGGGCAAGGCTTCATATAAAATCGAAGACTGAGACTGAGGTAATTACCTTGGCAGTTGAGTAATTTGTTTCTTTCTTGAACTACAGAGATGATTTTTTAAGCTTCCCAAAATATGTGGGCTGATAAATGGTTTTTCACAGTAACCTCCATGTTTTGTAGAATTTGTAAATATCTGTGCTAAAAAATTTAACCTTGAATCAAATATTAATATACATATTAAAACATGTAACAGATTATTGTCATAAGAAATGTTTCTAATTCTAGATTGGTAGCTGTGTTAACAGTGATTTATTGCTCTGGTTATGCTGAACTTTTCTTAAGGAAATAGTCTAATACGTCTAATTCAATCTAATTTTTCTTCAGTCCTCATTCATATTGGAATTCTCAAAAATGAAGGATGAAGAATACCAATTCTGAAAGTTCTGGCTAAATCATTTAGAACCGTGATGTTTCTCTAAAACAGTTTTGTAGACTAGTCTCCATTCAAAATAGAAAAACACATTAACATTCTTAAAGACATCTTGGACTTAGTATTGAAGAGCTGCAATATTCTGTATTGTGTCTTTTAAGAAAATAGACTTTTATATCCTTTACATTGCAGATTTGCTTGATTTCTGGGGCATAGTGACTACTTTTACTTTATTTTAAGCTTGTTTTAGGATTGTAATTAAAATATGACAAATACCTTACATTATTTTCCTCAGTCTACACTATCCTTACTAGTTTCCCCCCTTACCCTTCCAAATCCCCAAAGTGTCTTCTTTTTTTCATACTCTTCCAGAGTTTGCAATCATTATAAAATAACTAATTAATGTTTTGATCATTTGACTGAAAGTTGTTGGGGTGGCAAATAGAAGTTGTGTTGTAAAAAGGGTTTTTGGAATGTGATGGCAGGAAAGGAGTTAGTTTTGGCAGTTTAGAATTATGTGAAGCTAGTCTTTCTCATTCTCTCCCTCTCTCTCCCTCCCCCTCTCCCTCTCCCCCCCTCTCTCCCCCCCCTTCCCCTCTCTCTCCCCCTCTCATTCCCCCCACCCCTTCCCCACCCCCTTTCCCAAAATGGAACTATCCATAGGTGACAGTACTGGATCTTCGGGTAGTATTAGGTGAGTGGTCTCCTTTAGAACGATGGTCTCAAACTCAAGATAAAAAGGGATCCCTCTGGCCACTGTATATTGACTTTAAAAACCACACATTTACATTATATATGTTGTATTATGCTATTATTTATTTTGTTAAGCATTTCCCAATTACTGGCTGCACTTAGCAGTTTTGCTGTGAGTTTTCACAGTGGTAGTGGGTGGGTATGATATTTGACTTTTCTGTATAGGATTTGTTTTTTTTTTTTCTTTTGATTTCTTTGGTTTTGGAACAATGATTTAAGATACTCAGAAACAAAATGAGACTACAGTATATAAAATTGTGAACTAAGCAAGCTGTTGCCTGGCCGTCAAGGCTTTTCATAATCTGCCTTCTCCTTTCTTATCCATCCTTTCTCAGTTTACTCCTCTCTGTAATTTCCACCACCACCAAACTGGACAACTCTGTGCTTTCACATCTCCACATCTATGATTTTTGTTGTTCAGTTGGGTCTGACTCTTTGATTAGCCTATTCTTTATTTCTTTAACGTTCTCCTTCCTTGTCTATTTTTCAATAAATTCCGTTCATTCCTTAAAAGTCTCTTTAAGTGCAAGGTGCTGTTTTAGGCATCTTGAACTCAAAGATAAGAACAAAGCTTTCTGCTCTCTAGTCACTTCAAATTCAATACCTGTTGCTCTGGGAGACTTTTCCTGGTTCTGCCAGGTTGGGAAAGTCTCCTCCTTCTCCCAACCTTTGTCTTTTAGTTTTCTAATACACAACATTACATGATAGTTGTTTTGTTACTTTATTCTGCTCATAATGTAAATGCTTTTGATGGCAGAAGATCATTTTTTGTACCTTCTGCAGTACTTGAGTCCTCTGTGTGCAGTAGGCATTCAATATATGTTTGTGGATTGATTGATAATATTTCCAGCAGTGAGTCTTTGGCATCCTTTTAACTTTGAGTACTTGATAGTGTTATTCTAAAGTACTATTGATCATTAAGATGACTTATTTATAAAATATATTTTATCAAACCAAAGCATATCAATAAACACCAAATATTTGAGTGCCTGTTGTGTATGCTTTAATCCAGAGGTTCTTAACCTTTTTTTTGTATGGTGGATCCCTTTGGCAGTCTAGTGAAGTTTACAGACCCCTTATCAGAATAATGTCTTTAAATGAATAAAATATGTGAGTACAAAGGAAGCCATAGGTTCATGAAAATAAAAATGTAAAATTTCCCTCCATTCAAGGCCATAGACCCCGTGAAATCTATCCCTGGCCCTAGGGTCTATAACCTAACTTTTCCAAAAAGTTAAATAGAAAAGGGAATAACTTTTTTTTTTCTTGTAACACTACAAATGTTTCAGTTTTACTTCTGTTTCTACCTTTCAATCATGATAGCACAAGTCTAGGGAGTAGGGCAGGTAGGAGCTCCTGAGTATCTACTTCAAGCCTTGGCATATGATTCCTTGAAGACCTGCCCTGCCTTATTTTCTTGTGATCATTTTTATGCAGTGAATGATAGAAATTACTTAGGCGCAAAGATCATTGTAAAGATCAGTGTCACATGCAGTACATTATTGCTGTAAGCATAAATGGCATTTGTTTATAGAAAATTAATGTTGCATCACTTCCTAGTAAAATGTACTGTCTCAAACAGTTGTCACACGTCTGGTCTTTTGGAAAAACATCTTTAATTCAACTACTGTATAACAGAACCATATGACACTTAATATAATTAACTTTCATTACACAACCGAATCCAAACCTGGCAGCAAAATTAGAAGGCAGTCCATTCTTTAAAAAAAAAAAACAAACTTAAAAGCTTTTTCAATTGAGAAAAGGTTATGCTTTTAAGAAAACCATGCTAATGCTTTGAAAGTAGAAATGTGTGTCTTCGTCTCACTGAAGTTGTAAGCTAATGAAACACTATTTGAAGTTAACTCAATTATCATATTGTTTTTATAGTCCTCATAAAAATAAATTTGTGCAGGATTGTATATTAAGCATTTCATAGCTTAATGTCCTTAAAGAGAGTAATAAACAAGGACTCCTGAGAATGTATTTGTTAAACATACCTTTGAAATTAAATATTGCCTTCTTTCCAATATAACAGAGTTACTGAACAGGAAAGTACTTAATAGACTCCATGTTTGTATTTTTAATAAATTAGCCTTAAATTTATTTGTCTAAAAAGCTCAGGACTTAGTTTCTTCAAAATATTGTTTATTTCTGAAAGAACTTAATGGACTCAGGTATTTTTTTTCCCAAATTTTAGCAATATCCTTTTGGGAGATGCAGGACTTAACTTGAATAGCACTTTCTTCAGGAGGCTTTTTGTGGGCCCTCTGGCTGCTGTTTTCCCTCTAAGGTTCCCTTCCTTTAAGTTTCTTGAGGGCAGGAACTATTTTTCCTTTTTCTTTGTATTCCCAGCACAGTGTCTGGTACAGAGTAGGCCCTTGTAAATGTTTATTGATGGGTTAAAAAAAAAATTGTCACCTTATACATATTGTAGCCACTCTACAATTTGAATAGTATTTTATTTTTTCCCCAATTATATATCAAGAAAATTTTTAGCATTCATTTTTACAAGATTTTGAATTCTAAATTTTTCTCCCTCCCCTCTTCTGAAAATGCTTATATAGTTTATACATGTGCTATCATGTAAAACTTACTTCCATACTTGTCACAGTTGTGGAAGAAGAAATAGATCAAAAGAAAAAAAAAACACGAGAAAGAAGAAAATGAAAAAATATACTTTAATCTGCATTCAGAGTCTATTAGTTCTTTATCCGGATATGGATAGCATTTTCCTTCGTGAGTCCCTTGTGCTTGTCTTGGATCATTGTGTTGCTGAGAAGACCTGAGTCATTCATAGTTGATCATCACACAATGTTGCTGATATTATATACAATGTTTTCCTGGTTCTGCTCTTTTCACTTTGTATCAGTTCATACAAGTCTTTCCGGGTAAATCTGCCTCTTCATTTCTTATTGTGCAATAGTATTCCATTACATTCATATACCACAGCTTGTTTAGCCATTTCCCAATTGATGAACATCCCCTCAATTTCCATTATTTTGCTACTACAAATAGAGCTGCTATAAATATTTTTGCACATGTTGGTCCTTTTCCCTTTTTTTATGCTCTCTTTGGGATAAAGACCTAGTAATGATATTGCTGGATCAGAGGGTATGCACAGTTTGGTTGCTCTTTGGGCATAGTTCCAAATTGCTGTCCAGAATGGTTGGATCCGTTTATAACTTCACCAGCAGTGCATTAGTGTCCCAATTTTCCCACATCTTCTCCAACATTTATCATTTTCCTTTTTTTGTCACATCAGACATTCTGGTTGGTGTGAGATGGTATTTCAGAGTTGTTTTAATTTGCATTTCTCTAATCAAGCCATTCTGCAATTTGAAAACAAAATAAATCACATTCTTAAAATGTCACTCATTGGTCACTTATTACTTATGAAAAGAGAAAACTTCCTTCAGAGGTCACTTCTGCAGTGGTCTAAACATTGATCAAATTTCTCTATTAGTATTTTTCTGGACCTATTGTAATATATGGCACTACTGACTTTATCTTTTAATTAGGATCATTGATTTAGAGCTGGAAAGAACTTTAAAGGCAGTCTAATTAAGCTAAGGAAACAGGCCCAGGGAGATTTAAGATTTACTCAAGATCATAAACATGACAAATGGAAAAACAGAGATTTGAACCCATGTCCTTTAAGTCTAGCCTTCTTTCTTTTTGCCCTTGACTTCTGTGGCACAGTGCTATGCAAAATCTCCTTAGTCTCCATTTGCTCTTTGTCAATTTATTGCCTAAGAATAGACATCACTCAGATTTTTTTCCATAAGCCTTTCTCTATCATTATCACCTTGATCTCATCTACTTTCATAGCTTCTACTATTATTTCTTTGCATATCACTCTTAAAATCCTTATTTTCAGCCCTAAATTTTATCCTGAGGTCCAGTCCTATATTTTCAGCAACCTGATAGATTTCTACATTTGAATGTCTGGCTGTTATCTCTAACTTAAACTATTTCTAAAACCAAGCTTATTATGATTCCTTTCCAAAGGAAAAAAGATTCTATTTTCCCCTCTGAGTGACCTCTTTCAAGTAAGAATATCCCATTATCTTAGATATTCAGCCTCAAAATATCAGTGATCTTTGACTCTTCTCCCAACCCCACCTCCAAACACAAATATAATCAGTTGTCAGATCTTGTTGATCCTACTACTACTTCTATTTCTCTGCCCCCTCCCTTTAAATTTAATACTACCCTAGTTTAGGTCCTTACTATCTCTTTTTATAAATTTGTTTTTGTTTTGTTAATTTGTTTTTTGATGTCTTAAATCAATTTTTATGTGTATACATGCCAATCTAAACCCTCTTAGGATAAAGAGAAAGAATTACAGAGAAACATCCAATACAAAAACTTGGGAGAAACATCCAATACAAAAACTTGGGATGTGTATTTATATCATATTAGTCATATCACATAACATGTCATTCTGTCCTGGTAACACTCTCCCTCTGCTGTGAAAGAGTCCTGTTTCATTGTCTTTTATCCAGAACGTTTATTCATTGATTTTTCCATTAGAGTTCATTAGTTATCTTTTCATTTACATTGTTTTAAGAATTGCTTATACTTTCCTGGTTTCTTATTTCGCTTTGTATACAGTTCATACAAAACTTGCTATGTTTCCTCATTTTTATTTCCTATTCAGTATTTTATTTCTTATTTCCAATTTGACAACAATATTCTGTTGCATTTGTGTATCATAGTTTTTTTCAATCGTTTTTCATCAGTGGATGTTGCTCCACAAAGAATGCTGCTGTGTAACCTGGTATATTGGACCTTTGTTTTTATATGTTAACTCCATTAAGTACATGCCTAGTAGCTGGATTGTAAGGTCAGTGGATAGATTTTTTTTTAATTTTTCATAATTCCAAATTGAAATTCAATAGCTAGACTATCTTGCATTTCCACCAACAATATACCAGTATGCCTGTCTTCCCACAGTCCCTCTCCTACTGACTGTTCTCATGTTTCATCTTTATCATTTTGCATGGAATGAGGTGAAAGCTGAATGAGGTTGGAGCTGTTTTAATTTGCATTTCTCAAATATGATTTGGAGCAAATAGTTATTCATAGTTAACATCTTATTTTAAAAGTTGTTCATGTCGTTTGACCACTTAGCCATGAGAATGGCTTCTTGTAATATATTTATGTCAACTCCCTGTATGGTTTTGTGATGCTGTACTACAAATATTTTTCCTCATTCTACCATTTCTCCTTTAATTCCATCTTTTTTGATTTTATTCATGCAAAATCTTTTTAATTTTATATGTTTAAGATGTCTGTTTTATCCTTTATAATTTCCCCTTTCCTTTGTAAGAATTCTCCCTTTAACCGTAATTGTGAAAGGTACCGAATCTTGTTATCTTCTAATTTTTTAATGACGTTATTTGACTCATCCATTTTGAGTCTGTTGTGGTATTTGGTGTAAGAAATTGGTTTAAATCCTATTTTCTGCCAAAATTCTCAACATTTTTTCGAGCAATTTTTGTCAGAAAAGGGTGTCTTTCCCCACTAATTTATGTTCTTGGGTTTATCAGGCAGTGGATTATTGCTTCTTGTTTCTCTAATTTGTTCCACTGGTGTACTTTTTTATTTTTTTAATCACCATCATAGTTTTGATGCCTACTACTTTATAATCTACTTTGATATCTACTCTGATAAAGCTTTCCATCCTTAATCATACTTTTATCTCATTATTTTCTTTGACATTGTAGGTATTTTGTTCTTACAAATTGATTTTGTTACCTTGTCATTCTTTTTTAAAAATATCCCTTAAATAACTTGGTGTAGTTCAAATTCCATAGATTAATTTAGGTAGTAATATTGTATTTATTATAGTAGTACAGTCCATGAACAGTGGAGTATACACATGCGAATATATGTGTGTATACATTTAAGTATTATTTAAGTATGTCGTTCTATCAGGAGTGTTTTGTAATCATATACAAACACACACACACACACACACATACACGTATATACCATGTCTGTGTCTTGCTTGGTTAACATAGTTTGTGATATTTTGAATGGATTTTAATAGGTTTTTTCCTCATTTATGTTTGTACTGTATGTAAATGCTGATAATTTTTTGTGGATTTGTTTTGAATCATGCAACTTTGCTATTATCTTAATGAGTTTTTCACTGATTCTCTTTGTTCATCATTATGTTCTAAATGTATTTCCCATGAAGATAGGGAGTTCTTTTTTATCTCTACTAATGTTTATACTTTTGATTTTGTTCTCATCTTTGGACTACAGCTAATATTTCTAGAACTATGCTAAATAATAGAGAGAAGTGGTTCATTCTTGATTTACTCATTTGTACTAGGGTACAAAACTCATCTTCCTGCATTGCAAATAATGCTAGCTATTGATTTTAAATCTGCTTTTGGTTATATCTTAAGAGGGCCTTTCCATAGATTCCTAGCTGATAGTCCAATTC
The DNA here is from genome assembly GCF_011100635.1 of Trichosurus vulpecula. NCBI lineage: Eukaryota > Metazoa > Chordata > Mammalia > Diprotodontia > Phalangeridae > Trichosurus > Trichosurus vulpecula. The sequence continues at coordinate 40,687,971 of NC_050576.1, read as the reverse complement.
TGCTCTGTCGTATGCAGCCACTAGCAACATCATTCATTGTGTAGTCTAGAATAGTGGTGTCAAACTCAAATAGAAGGGGCCACTAAATCATACGTTAGGATCCTTGCGCAGCTGCACATTGACTTAGAAAGCCACATAACAGCATTTTCTCTGTTCTATTGTATTTTTTTTTTGTTCTATTAAATATTTTCAAGTCACATTTTAATCTGTTTGGGCCTCAAGTAGCATGTGTTTGTCACCTTGTGGTCTAGACTATGTCATTCCTGTTTAAAACTTCCATTGTTCCACCATTGCCTGATGAGTGAGGTCCTCAGTCTGGCATTCTAGGCCCTTCCCAGTCTGACGTCAAACTGTCTTTCCAGCTTTTATCTCTGGTTATTTCTCTTCATCCTGTTTTATTTTATTTTATTTCTTGGTCAGGACCTATCATTCCATATACTTATATGGGTAGATTTCTCCGGATCGGCTTAGGTGCTGAGAATTCGAGTGTGCATCAGGGTTAGGGTTTGAAGCCTGGTTTCCTGATTTTAGAGCAGTCCCTCTGTCAGCAGTGTTCTGCTGTGGCATTTATTCTATCTAAGACACAAGTTATGACACATGAATTAACCCATGAAACAGAACGTTGTTGGGATTGTGCCTCTCCCCCCTCCAGGTCCTCTGACACTGGCCTCCTCATTCCCTGAACGTGGCGCTTCATCTCCAGACGACGGGCATTTTCACTGGCTGCCACTCAGACAAAAACGCTGTCCCTCTTGGCTTCTTAGCGTCCTTGTATTTTTGTTTTGTTAAATATTTTAAGTCCCAACTAATACCCCATCTTCTACAGGAACCCTTTCACAGCCCCTCTCTATTCTAGTGCCTTCCCTCTTCTGGTTATTTTCCATTTGTCCTTTGTTATAAGTTGTTCACCTGTAGTTTTTTGTATGTTGTCTTTCCCATTACACTGTGAACTTCTTGAGAGCAGGAAATGTCTTTTACAAACTTTCTTTGTATCCCTAGCACTTAGCACAGTGCCTGGCACGTAGAATATGTATACAGAATAGAAGGAAAGTAATGAGTGAATAGGATTCTAGCAGTTGGGTGTGTGGAGAGTCAAGGAAAAGCCTCCTGCAGAAAATGGGACTTGAGCTAAGAGTCTTGAAAGAAGGCATGAAAACCAAAGATGAATAGTGGTGCCATATACAAAATCCTGTCATGACATCTGAAGATCCTTCGCTTCTACCTTTCAACCAATAGGTTACCAAGTCCTGTATGTTCCACTTTTGTAACATCTCACATACAACTTTTCTGTTCTCACTGTTAACCTCCCTAGTGTGGAACCTCGAAGCCATCCACTTGATTATTGTAAAGGCTTTCTAACAGCTACTTCTTTCCTACTCTCTCCCTTCCAGTCTGTCTTCACAGCACTGTAAGATTCATCTTATGTGGATGTCTTCCACTTCAGTAGCTTACTGCCTACGGCATAAAGATTGGCCAGGTTTGCCTGACATCCAGGGGACTCTACAGTCTAATACCATGCACAAACAGCAGCAGTATGGTATAATAGAAACATTTCTTGATTTAGAGTAGGGAGGTTTTGGTTTGATTCCCAGTTGAGTTACATGATCTGTGTGATCTTGGACAAGTCACTTGACTTAAGGCTATATTCCCCATCTGTAAAATGGGAATGATGATTCATATTTTGAGGAAAGTACTTAAATGAGTTCGTATGGTTGATAAGGAATAATAAGTAAAATCACTCAGCCTTATTTTCACGTCCTTTTCTCTCACACATCATGACTCTACCTATTGTCAATCAGTTGCCAAGTTTTGGTTGTTTTTATCTCAACATTTATTGAATTCATCCTTTTTCTCTAATCACCCACCAGTACCCTACTTCATTACTTCATAACCCCTCACCTAGCCACAGATTCCCACTTGGCTTCTCTACTTCCATTCTAGTCTCTCCTACCTCATCCCTTTGCCACCCCCAGTTCATCCTACGAAACTGCCAAATTGATGTTCATCAATGACAGGTCTAATTATGTCATCTTCCTACTCAAGAATTGCCATTATAAACTAATAACAGTAATGGCTTGTCTACTCATCTTCATCCACTGTCGTTTTAAAAAATTTGTAGTGTAGAGACTGCTCTTCTATTTTCTCTATTTTCTTTGTCTTTCCATATTTATATTCATTTATCATTTTTAATAGGGCAGCTAGATGGTACATTAGATCGAGCAACTGAGCCAGGAATTAGGAAGATAGGAGTTCAGCCCAACCTCAGACATTAGCTTTATGACCCTGGGCAAGTCATTTAACCCTGTTTTGCCTCAGTTTGCTCATCTGTAAAATGAGCTGGAGAAGAAAATGGAAAACCACACCAGTGTCTTTGCCAGGAAAACTCCAAGTGGGGTCATGAAGAGATGGAAACGACTGAACAACAAAAAAACCTTTTTAATGGCAAAGTATTAATTCTATTACATTGATACCGTAGTTCAACTTTTCATCAGCTGTTGGATATATGATTTGTTTATTGATATTATAAAATGCTGGGGAAGAGAGAGACAGAGAGCTTGGCTAAATTTAAGGAAAAATATCCTGGCTGTTATCTAGAAGTAGAATGGGATGATACATAAGGAAATATAGCTGTAACTTAAAGTCTTTAAGTAGAGACTTTTTTGTTATGATTGTTACTAAAGAGATGTTCAGGTATGTTTTGGGTTAGTTGAGCTCTTGAGATTTTATGAACTAAAGCATCTATGAATGGATCTTTTAAGTTCCTTCCAATTATTTCTGATTCTGATTTTTATATTTTTAGTAATAGGTCACTTGGGTCAAAGAGTATTATTAGTTTTACTAAATCACTCTTATTGCCAAATTACGCATCAAAATTATTTTTCCCAGTTTAAAGCTTCTTTAGACTAGGAAATGTGATTTTTTTTAAAAAAAATTCTGTTTATCCCCAGTGCCTAGGGCAATCATTTGTGGTCTTTGAATTGAATTGCTTTTACTCTTCTGCCAGCTATATAGTGGCATTCTTATTTCTCTGATGCTCGGCCAATGCTGAGTTTTGTCACCATTCTTATTTTGGTTGTGTATGTTGTGCTGTGTTATTATTCCAGTCTTATACTTTGCATATCTGATGATTAGAAAGGATAAGCACTTTTCCAGTTAACTACAGTTTGTGCTGATTCATTTGTAAATCATCTGCTTTTATATGTGTATATATAATGTATATAATTTATATAAGAAATACATATATAGTATATCTATTTACATATTATATATAAATATATTATATAAATGTAACTTATATAATAAATTATATATATATATATAATTTTATCATAGATCCACTTGAGAATGGGTTTTATTCTTATCAGTTCCTTATATTCCAGATGTCAGATTTGCTGTTTTCACCAGGCTTTTCTTTTAAATTGTTTAATAAATTTTTGGTTTTCGTTATAATTTTTTCTTGATTTTTCAGTAACTTCATTTGTTTCATAAATATTTATCCTTCCACCTTCACTTCAGTAAGCCAATATAGATTTGATCTCATCAGATGTCATCTCATGACTTTTCTATAAAGGATCTACCCATCATGTTTGAGACCTTAGCATGTTTCTTTTAATATTGAGATAATTTGTTATCACTATTGAGATAACTATATGTTTAACTTGTGTTTTCTTATACTGTTTAATTCATTGAGTTGCAGTTGGAAATAATTGTAGTGTAATGCATGATGTTGTTTTTTTAATTTACACTGCCATCCAACTTGCATATCCCTGAGTTTGTTGAACATTTTTCACTTGGCCTTGTGAGTCCAAGTATAGGAGGTCTACTTTCCTTGATGGGGAGGAGTGTTATAAAAGTCTTTGCAGATCTCTTTCCATTTTTCTTTTTGTCCTCCAATTTCATCCTTAAATGCCTGTATAGAATGATTTTGATTAGTTAGGTCTCCTTCCAAGCTTTCTTTAAATTGATCCAGGATTTGTCGTGTGAAGTTTGGATTCAGTCAGATGGCTGTACTTGAGGATTTGGAGGGCTATGTGTGGCCTAGAGGCCACAGGTTCCCCATCCCTGGATTATACCCTGATTTATGAGTCATTAATGTTCATTGTCTTCCATCACCCTCTTGTTATACAAAAAAAGTTAATGGTGTCAGCCCCGAACTTTTATCTCTCTCTGCTTGGCAACCTAAGTAAATCCTTTGCTAAGAAAGGGGTTTTGTTGTGAAAGCAATTCATGGAATACCACAGTAGCTGAAGAACTGAAGCCCATTACAAATCTGGACTTTGAAGAACTGAGGACTAAAAGATATCACCAGGAAAGTGATCAAAATGAGCAGCTATTCAGTCAATATATACATTGTGAGAACTAGCAATAACAGGTATTTGTATTTGTATGCTTCACTGGTGTCCTCGCAGTGTCAGAAAAAAATCAAGGAAGGCCCCCACTATGTTGGGGCAAGCCCCGATGGTGAATTTACAGAAGGACAGCAGCAGGCATGGATGGACTACAATCTTATCTTTAGAGAGAACATCTACATCAGTCAGTCAGTAAGAATTTATTAAGTGCTTGCTTTGTGCCAGGCAAAGCACTATGCTAAGCTCACATCACTGAAATCACTGCCTCTTGACAGTTTTGTACAATTTTTATACATTTTATGATTGTATCAAGTTCAATGAAATGACCCACATTCTTAAAATGATGTATAGAAGTATTGGTATTTATACTGTATTGGCTCATCCTAGTCATGTGTAGGATTTATAGTCTTCCAGCTATTGCATTCCCTCTTTATTTCTGTATAATCTTTATAAAAGGTTCATGTGTGTGTTAGGATATGTTAATGATGAGTGAATATTTCCATGATGTTCATATAAGAATTGCAAATTCACCTATATAGATTTCTAAAAATACATGTTAAGAGTTAAAAATATGTGCATTATAAAGGGGTTTTGGTCTTTGAACATTGTCAGCCTTCAGTTTAATCCCCACTTTTTCAGTTCCTATAAGTTTTAAGTTTGATCAGTGTCACTTTTCACTTTTCCCTGAAGCCTTTGGGCTCCTTACTAAATGGGGTTAATGAATATGACTTGAAAAGACAAAATGAAAAATGCATTTCCATCCCGGAGAAACAAATTTGTGGAAATGCACCTCTTGAGAATAAATAAACTAGAGCATTTATTAAGCACTTAATATATGGCAGGCCCTATCCTAAGTGCTGGGAGTACAGAAACAAAAAATAAGGTGGTCCTTATTCTGAAGGAGACTTATTATTCTAATTGGTGAAGATAACACATACAGGTGCTAGGGTGGGGAAAGTAATGTAGGAAGTATTAAAGCAAATGGTCTCCAGAGGTGAGCTGGGTGACTAAAACATCACTGGCAAATTATTTTACCCCTTTTTGATAAGAATTACCTGTTTTGCGGTGGTGTTAACTTTTTCTGTGAATTCTCGTCAAAATCAGGAGAATAATCATTTTATTATTAAATTGTATTTTTTTTTGTATTTTGAATATAGACTATTATTTTGTTGAAACTGTAGAAGCAGTTTTTGTCTGTGCTATGTAAAAGCAATCTCGTACCTTGTAAGTTTGCACCTAGAGTTGCGTGTGTGTGTGTGTGTGTGTGTGTGTGTACATGAAAGATAAGGTCAGTGATAAATTTTTCACTTTCTCAGAATGCCCTTAACTACTGTGTACCATATATAGTACAATATTTTGGATTATAACATGCCCTTAATCTGAGGTCTCTTTGAGAGGGAAAAAAATAAGCCCTGATAAACCACATTCAGATTTATTTCAGCCAGGTTAAGGTGGGGCAGGAGATGCAGTTTTGGACTTCTATTTGGACTAACGTTAAATACAGTTTTTAATCTGTCTCTTGTATAGAGTGGCATATACCTGTACTTGCCACCTAACTTCACATAACAACATACCCTTAACAGAATTTAGATGTTACACTAGAAAACTAAGAAAAGAATTAATCCAATACTTTGAAGAATAGTAGACAGCCTCTGTCATTGCAGCTTTCGGTAGAAATTTTGTGCTTCATCATTGTAACACTGGAGTATTAGATAGGAGTTCTCCTTTCTGGTTTCTATCTCAGGGGAAGATGCTAATGAAAAATGATAAATATAATTAAATCTCATTTACTTATTTATGGATTGTTACATTATTAAAGATCATTCTTACCTGCCCTGGGATCTGTCTGCTGCCATTAAAGAGGAAGCAAGGCTCCACATATTTGTTCATGGGATTAGACAGAATTGACATCAGGAATAAGATTGACCTCAAGCACATCTGATTTGGATATTAGTGCTTCCCTTCCGTGGTAGATGATAGAGATAATAGGATTTCATGTATGCATATGTTTTATCCATTTCAGTAGAATATGAACTTCTTGAGGGCTGAAACTATTTGCTAGGGTCTTAGATTTAAAGCTGGAAGGAACTTCAAAGATCATTATCCATCCAACCTAACACTCATCATTTTACAGATGAGTTTACAAGAAGCCCAGAGAGGTTAGGTCACTTGCCTAGTGTCACATAGGTAGCAAGAACTAAAATTTGAACCCAGGTCCCTTCACTGTAAATTCAGCATTCCATGATGTCTCCATTTCATTTTTGTCTTTGCAGCCCCAGCACATAGCAGATAGTAAACTCTTAATGTTTGTTGAATTGATTTATATTTGGAAAGGAATTTCAGGTAATCTAGAGTAGTCCCCTCAGTCAATCAGCAAACACTTACTGAATGCCTGCTATCTGCTAATTTTGTGGTGCTAAATAGTGGGGATACAAAGAAAAAGCCAAGGGGAAAAAAAATCCTTGTCCTCTAGGAGCGTATGTTCTGATGAAGTGACACCCATTTGTTGCTACGACTCCAAGGTAATCTAAGCACTAAGGATCTGACCTGGCATTTGAAATCAGTCAACACGCATTCAAGCATAACTACCTCTAGTTATATAAAATTCTATACTTATATACATGATAAATATTCAGAGGGGGAAGGATTAAAGGATGATACAGATAGCTGCAGGGAGCTCATATTTTCCTAAAGTATTTGTCGGGCTTTCCCCTTTACTCCCATTATACCCTACTTTGTATTCTTATGATAGATGGATCAAGAATTAAGCGTGTATATGCCAGTCTCTGTGCTAAGCAAGGAAGCATGCTCATCCTTTCCATCAAGGAATTTATAGCCTAATGGGTAAAGAAAACACTTGGGGAAGGGGACCTGGGACAAGTGCCTGGGCAAGGGGGCATGATGAGGAGATAGGAGATGTTTTGGAGGCCTACGTAGAGGCCTAGGCAAGATAGGACAAAAGCTCAGGTGTCTGAGCCCGAGGAGCCAGAGGGGTGAAATACAAAATCCCAGTCCTGGGAGAGAGATGGGGGGAAGATGACGGAAGGAGATACCATGCCAGGGCCAGGAGATAGCTAAGAAGTGGCATGGAGGTCACATAGGTAATAAGTGGCAGAGCCAGGATGAAAAACATGTAGATCCCTGTAATTTTTCTGTTGTACCAAGAGATTCCATTCTTAAAATCTGCAGTATGAAGCATGTCACTGAATTGTAGAACTGTAAGGAACTTTAAAAATCTCACCTAGCCTCTGATAAAGTAAAGAAATAAAAGCCCAGAAAGAGAGGTTTGTGCACGGTCACAAAAATAGTTTCAGAATAGAACTACTGTAATGGTCAGGTCTTCACCATTTTACCTCGTTATGGTAAATATAGTTTTCAGTGTCTGGTGGGAAAATATTTTCTAGCATATCTGTATGTTTTGACTACTTGTAACTTTGGCATAAATATCAAGCCTTCTGAAAATACCACTGTGAAACAACTGTCAGAAGTTTGAAACCTTGGAGACATCTTACTTTCCTCCCATATCCATATCCAATCCCTTGCAAGTTTTGTTGATTCTTCCTCCACAGTATCTCAGATTCTTTGTCTTCTCTCTACTCATGTATATTCTTCCTAGTTCAGGCCCTCATTGTCTTTTGCCTGGACTATGGCAGTAGCCACCTGCTAATAGTGACCCTGTATCTAGTCTTTTCCCTCTTCAATACATTCTGCACACAGCTGTCAAATTGATATTCCTAAAGCATAAGCCTCACCAAGTAAGTAGCTGTCTTACTCAGATCTCTTCAGTGGTTTCTGATTGCCCCAGGATGAAACACAAACTCCTAAATCTCATGTTAAAACCCTCTACAATTTGACTCCCACCTGTTTTTATAGTATATTTTGTCTTACTCCTCTGTTGCCATGCATTCATCATTTGGGTTACACTGGACTACTAGCTGTTCCCTGTACTTGAAATTCTATTCCCTCCCTCCCACCTGTGAGAATGCCATCTCTCACTTTGTCCAGGTGGTTCACCCCTGTTTAAAATTCACTCCTTCCTTATCTCTACAATGTAGAATCCTAGACTTCTTTCAGAGCACAGCTCAAGTGCCACTTCATATGTGGAGGCCTTTTATCATGCCTCATTTTCCCCAGTTAATAGCATTTTCTTCTTGAAATCCCTTGTATTTATATACTTGGTTTTTGTGTGCACAGTATATTTCTCTTTGAGTTGCTTTAGCCCCCAGTAGAATTTAAACTCATTGAGAGCAGAATGTAGTAGACCCTTATTGTTTGGGTTCAATTGAATTTTTGAAGTTGATGCTCAGGTAGTCTTATGGAATTATCTTTGGCATGACTACTTTTCTTTGGAAGTAATTGGTCCAGATTCCAGTCAAGAACTGACTACACTTTTTTTACTTATTCATTATCAAATCAAATGATTTGGCATTTGGAGGCTGAATTATGCTTTTTAAACTATTCACTTGATTTCTTTTATGGTTGCCTATGCTTATAGGGTGTTTTGTTTTGAATTTCTGAAAATATATAAAATATGTGAACTGTTTTATTGGTAATTAAGTTGTTTATTTAAGCTGATGTGTTTGAAGGAAAAAGTTAAGATGAATTCTAAGTCAAAAGCTTATCTTTCAGAGTATAATAGTCTGTCATTGCTCAGTGAATGTTTAAAAAACATAGCTGTGTTATGTAGAAAAATGTGTTTTGTATTATCTATGTGCATGCACATAAATATGTATATATATGCCATATATACATAATGCATTTGACAGCAGTATGCCATTATACTTGAAATAATTCTTCCCTTATTCTCAGAATATCTCACGCTTGACATATGAAGCATATTCTTCTTTGGTTTTTATAATAAGAAACACAGGAAGAACAGCTAAACTGGAACAAGTATATGTAAAAGAAATCCAGGATAATGGCAAAATTGAAAGCATTGTAGGGTTGATTCTTTTTTTAGTCTTTTTTATCCTGAACTTAATGAATAACAAATAAATGAGTATTAAATAAAGTGAGTATTTAAATATACATTGTGGATCATAAGAAGAGGGTCATACAGGGTTTTCCTAAAGTCTGGACACATAGACAAAAATGCACATTTTCAAGAAATGAAAGCAATGAAATTTTCAACCACATTTTGGAATTAATTGGAAAATATCAACAAATAACATCTTCAATATGATTTCGATCATTTGTGTTGCAAAGGTTGATGTGCTTTGCAAGATTCACGTGAACTTGATGGAATAACTCCACATTGCCATCAATTTTCCTATGCGTCCAGACTTTAGGGACACCCTTTACATGAAACTATGAATCTAATGTAGAGTTTACTTTTCAAGTAAAATTCAAACATGTAATTTTCAAAGCTATCTTGCTTATTTGTGATTTCCATGTGGCCTTTTTCATTTTTGGGAGGAAGGGGAGCCTTGTCCCTAATCTTCCCTTCTCCTACTTCCATCTCCCATTAAGGAAAAAAAAAAAAGAAAAAGAAAACCCTTGTAACAATGCAGTCAAGCAAAACGAATTCCTATGTTGACCATGTCCAAAAAGTGTATGTCTCATCCTGTACCTTGATTCAATTGCTTCTGTCAGGTGTTAGGTAGCATGCTTCATCATTGGTCTTCTGGAATCATGGTTGATCGTTTCATCAATCAGAGTTGAAGGACTGACTCTTGAGGTGTCTAAAAGGAGTTTGAGATGATACCTGATTGTAAAAATCAAAATTTAATTGCCCCTTCTCTCCATCACCCCTGAGGAAATTGAGCATAGTCAACCTATGTGCCTACTTTCTCATCTCAATAAAATCTTTTATTAGAATGAACTTTGCATATATTATGATAACCTTAATGAAAATATGAGAAGAAAAAAGGTAGACATTTGTGAATTATTTTCTACAGTAGTCTATATCTCAGTCACAAGGTTAATTGACAGGTATAAAACAACATTTAACAGTTTTGTTGTTGTGATTATTTTTTTTTAAAATGGGCATTTTCTATGTGGCAAACACTGTTAAATGAAGTGATTTCCTGTTGCTTTTATCAGAGGAAACTCATGATTTTAACAAATGTGTGTTACAAGGGAACCTTTGTCTACTGAGTTAAAACTGTTTTGATACTCAGAATATCATCCCTGGGCACCCATGGAAATTTATGGGAAAATGTGGTTAAAGGGTTACATGGGGTTGGATGTGGATGGGTTTCAGTGTATATTGGTAGAGGGAGCACCTACACATTGATGAAATCATGGACTGATTTCATTCAGGTATGCTTTGAGCAGAAAATGAGTGGAGAGGCACATCTACCTTATGTTGCATGAATTTTTTCTTTCAATTTGGGAATATGGGAAAGATTTTTTTTTAAACCAACTTGTGATTCGGATGACTTGCTTTTTTTTTAAAGTGTATAATAAATTTAACTTGTAACTTTTAAGATTATCTCCCTTGTCTTGATTCCCTAACCACTAACTCATTAAAATCTACCCTAGCTTCTGATTTTCTTTCCCCTACTTCACTGTAATAATATGATTCCTATATCTTCTTTGTATTGGGGAAATGTTTAATGATTATAGTTGAGTATTATACTTTGTCTAAAGTTTGCTGGTGCTTCATAGACCTTGGACACATTCTTGCTTGTGGATCCATGATTATAAAAGACATTAGTACTATAAAAAAGTAATTTAATCTTTAATCCCTTCCAGTCTTAATTCCCAAACCCTCTAATTCCATGGACACTCTCTGTAGTAGAAGGGACTTCAGAGGTCATTTACTTCAGTCCTTCTTGAATAAGAGTAACCTGCTATGCTATCTCTTTAAAATGATCTGATAGCCTCTGCTTAAAGAACTATAGAGATGGGAAAGCCACTACCTCTTGAGGCAGCCATTACAATTTTAGAAAATTCAACTAATATTTAAGGAGCTTTTTCTTAAATTAAGCCTAATCTGCTTCCCTTTCCCCTCTTAAAACTTTGACAGATTACTCTTAGTTTTGTCCTCCAGAGCCAAGTAGAACAAATCTAATATTGCTTTCATAGCTAATGTTGTAACCACCATACATCATTTTCTAGAATGGCTTCTCTCACATGGCTTCCTCTGTTTTAGCCACCAAGGAGTGCTTGTTGCAGTATGAAGCAGCTGTGATGGCAGTCTATTTCCCATCAAAGGACCTGGGTTTTAATTTTAACTCTACTAATTAATTTTGAAAAGGTTGAAAACTCACCTAACCTTGAAGTCTTTGTCCTAGTCTAGAAAGACTAGTGATACATATGCTGTCTACTTCACAATGTTGTTGTGAGGATCATATGAAAAAGTACTTGGGGATGCTTTTTACTGTGGTCTATAAAAGTGTCAGTTATTGCCATTCTGGGTGAATGCTCTCATTTGTTACGGACCATTCTATTAGGATTTTCCAGCGCTTTTGGTAAAAGATGGCATGTTAAAAATAGCACACTAATAAAATTATTTCTGTAAGAAGTATTTCCTAACTTCACATCAAGTTTATAATGGCCTAAAATTAATATAATATTTGAAATTGGTGTGAATGTCAATAGCTGATATTTCTGATGTTGGAGATGTTATAATCCATTTGAGAATTATTCACATCCAGCATGTTATATACCATGCAAATGTTGATTCTTATAGAGGCTATTTTACAATACTGTAGAATAGAAAACACTGATCTTGTTATAAATGTAATAATATCATTCTAAACCTAGTTTTTTTGTTTTTTTTTCCAGTTTTCCCATTACCAGAATATTGGCTACAAGATGACAAATTTTTCTGACCATAGCAATTTATAAAGATGTTTAACTAAGATATGGAAGTGTTGTGATCTATATCTGTGCAAAGGAATTACCCCACATCAGTTAATTGATTGGATCTTTTGAATTGTTAAATTATTTTGGCTATTTGGGGACAATAAATAACATGTTGGCTTGCCTTACTGATAACTTTATCCTTCGAAAAGTAGAGGAACAAACAAGGGGAAATTTTATTTTGAATAAAATTCTGAATAACAGGGAAGTACTGTAGGAAAGTTCTGACTTTTTCTTAGTATTTGTGATGATGAAGAGATCTAAAGAATATAACATGTACCCTAGATTTTGGGTAAATAGATTTGAAAGGAATGATAGAAAAGATCCCATGGAGTAAAGCTTGAGAGTAAGTTAGGGAGATGCTCAAGAATGAAACTTAGAACAAATAATTGCAGTGGGGAGGAAAAAGCAGAATTGTCTCAGATGAAAGTGGATTCATAACCAACTTAGATTTTAGAGAGATGTATAGAAGTTGAAGCAAGGGCAGGTAACAGAATGAACAGACTAGTATGGCATGATCCTTTAAAAAAAAAGTGTTAGAAATACTAAAACTCAGAATAAACTGAGGCTGGCAAAGGAATGGAAGGACAATAAAGAGAACTTTGTTAGTTATTGGTAGAAAAAGGAAGATCAAAGAAGAAATAGTACCTTTGCCTACATGGGACAAGAGAGGGAAGTCAGAACTGTTCAGTTCTCTGTTTTCTCTGGAAAGGAAAACAACCTTTACACCGGAAGTGACAGATGAAATAATAGTACTGATAGAGTTTGAAATCCAAGATATTTAAAGAGATAGTAAGAAAGCCATGAGCTGCCCTTGAATTCAGATCATCTGGATGAAAGTAATGGCCTCTTGTAGTACTGAAAGAACTGGTAGATGGGATCGCTGGACCATTGTCAGGGATATTTGAGAGATGGTGGAAAACAGAGGAGGTACTACAAAAAAGAAGAAGTGGCAATCTCCTGATTTTCAAAAAAAGGAAGAGAACAGTCTGCTAACTCTAGACCAGTGAACCTGACTTTAATGATCTGTTCTAGAATTTTCCCAGGAATCAAATTGTTGCTGGATATTTTGCACGCCAAACTTAACCTCATTTTTTTTTTCTTGAGAGAATTACTAAGCTAGTAGCTGAAGGGTATGTTATGGGTATAGTTTGTCTAGATTTTAGTAACACTTTTGATAAAGTATCTCATATGTTATTCTTGTGAAGACAGTGGAGATATATGGGTCAGGTTAGAATTCAGTCAGACAGCTTCAGAATTGCTTGGATGGTGGCCTTAAAGCTATTAATGGTTCATTGTCACCGTTTTAGGAGGTCTCCAGTCTGGCCAGATTCAAAAATGCAGGAGAGGTAATAGTGACCATTGGGGCTGGAAAGATAGATTGGGGCCAGATCGTGAAAGGGCTTTAAAAGCTAAACAAAGAAGTCTCCAGGGGAGCAAACCACAATGGTTTTTGTTCTTGAGTACTTATCATATGAGGATCAGTTGAAGGAACTGGGGATATTTAGCTAGAAGAAAAGAAGACTTGGGGGGACATAACTGTCTTCAGGTATTTAAAGGCTTGTCAAGTGGAGGAGGGATTAGATTGCTCTGTTTGGCTCCAAAGGGCAGAACTGGGAGTATGAGTAGAAGTTGTAAAAAGGTTTTATGTCAGGAGAAAATTTCAAATAATTAGAGCTGTCCAAAAGTGGGATGGGCTGACCCAGGAGATCGTGGGTAGTTTTCCTTCCTTGGAAGTCTTTAACAAAGGCTGGATTACTACTTTTCAGCTATGTTATAGTTGAGGAATTCTTTTTGTGTCTGGGTTGGACTAGATGAACCCTGAGCTCCCTTCCAGTTCTAAAATTCTGTGATAATAAAATGATAGGGCTTTAACAAAAATAACAGAATAAAATATATTTTATATGTTTTCCAACTCTACAATTGAAAATTTTTTTCCAGGAAATCTTTACCTTCCAGAGAACATAACTAGAACAATGGCTTACCCTTTCATGTTTTTAAGTATTGTCAATGCATGCTAAATCTATAGTATTTTAAGCTTTTTTTTCTTAAAGAGTTGTTCTGTATCTTAAAAATCTAACACTTTTCAAAACAGTATTTTGCTGAACTCTTATTGAGTATATTAAAGCTTTATTATCTTATTTTCAAATTTGTGAGGAAGAAATAGTCTTTTGCTTTACATCTATAGACACTGTCTTTTTTTATTGCAAGCATTTGTTTTAGTGTTGTATTCTACTCCTTTTTTCTTTGTTCTATAATTTAGCAACTTGAGAGCTAGGCTTTGATCCAGGCCTCCCAGTAGATTGGACAGTTACCCTTCTCTTTTTCTTGTAACTGAATGCATTTGCTTCTTCTTGTTTCGAATTTCTCAATGTGTAATATCCTCAAGGCCAGCTGTGTTGCCATTTCCTTATACCAGCTTGTTACCACATTGTTTAGTATTGTGGCTTTTAGAAAATTTGTAATAATGTATATCTTCTTTTCTTAATATTGTGACATCTAGTAACAAAATATCTATCACTGCTGTAGCAGTATAGTAAAATTTGTCTTATTAGGAGATGCATAAAATTACTTCTCAGGAAAATAATTATTAAAAGCATTCATTTGCTGTGTCATGCAGTTTTATTGAAGATTGTATATAATAATAATAATAGCAATTATATAGCCCTTAAAAATTTTGCAAAATGCTTTACATATTTGTCTCATTTGATCCTCACAACAACCCTGTGAAATAGGTGCTATTATTATCCACATTTTACAAATGGGGAGACTGAGGACCAGGAGAACAAAGAGTAAGTGTATGAGATAGAATTCAAACTTAGATCGTCTTGAATCTGAGGCCAGCACTGTAACCAGTGAATCACCAAGTTGCCTCAGTAATCTTACTTTCTAGTAAATAATTATTTCACACACCCTCTCCCCCCCCCCCCCCCCCCCCCGTAAGTTACTTGGGCAGCTAGTGGACAGAGTGCCAGTCTGGCCTCAGACGTTAACTTTGTGACCCTGGGTGAGTCACCACAGTTTCCTCATCTGTAAAATGAGCTGGAGAAGGGGATGATAAACCACTCCAATATTTTTGCCAAGAACACCCCAAAACCTGATGGAGAATCAGACACTACTGAAAAAAGGATTGAACAACGTAAACTATTTGGTAGCTCCATTTGAAAATGCTATGGCCAGTTTAAGAACATTAAAGAATTGTGTGTGTCTACCTGAAATAGAATAAAATAAATAAAATAAAGAATATAAATAAAGAATAAAATAGAATTAAAAATTATTGTAGCTTGTAAGAAACCTGGGTCAAAGGCTCTTTTTGGCCAGTCATTTATTTGGATTGTAAAGCAGTTACACAGTAGTACTAAGTGGCTTCCTTAAGGAATGTACTTAGCAATTAGCACTGAGAATTTTGTTCCAACTTTCACAAGGCAATTGATAACACCTGTTTGAATTTTGAAATTTTTGATATTCAGATAACTCATAGAATGAGATGTGGTAGGTATTTAGTGGAAGTTTAATGTAGTGAAAGTACTACAGGCATACCTGGCTTTATTGTGCTTTACAGATACTGTGTTGGGTTTTTTTTTTGTTTTGTTTTGTTTTGTTTTTACAAATTGAAGGTTTGTGGCAGCCCTGTGTATCAGCACCATGTTTCCAACAGCATGTGCTCTCATTGTGTCTCTGTGTCACATTTTGATAATTCTCAACAATATTTCAAACTTTTTCATTATTCTTATATTTATTGTGATCTGTGATTAGTGATCTTTGATGTTACTATTGTAATTTTTTGGCGCACTACTAACTGAAGGCAAAAAATTTAATCGATAAATGTATGTGTTCTAAATCTCCACTGACATTCCCCTATCTCTTGGCCTTTCTTTAGGGCTCCCTTTTCCTTGAGACCCCCAACAGTACTGAAATGAGCCCAATTAATAACCCTAAAATGGTTTTTAAGTGTTCAGGTGAAAGGAAGGTGAAAGGAATTGATGGGACAAATTGGTTTTTAAGTGTTCAGGTGAAAGGAAGGTGAAAGGAATTGATGGGACAAACTTCATTCTTGTCTTATTTTAAGAAACTGCCACAGCCACCCCCAACCTTGAACAACCACCACCCTTACCAGCATTGAGGTAAGACTTTTCCACCCGCAGAAAGATTACAAACTTGCTGAAGACTCAGATAATAATTAGCATTTCTTATTAATAAAATATTTCTTAATTAAAGCATGTATATTTTTTAGACATAGTATTATATACTTGATAGACTATGGTATAGTGTAAACACAACTTTTATATGCACTGGGAAACCAAAAAAATTAACGTGACTCGCTTTATTGCATTATTTGCTTTGTTGTGATGGTCTGAAACCGAAATCACAATATCTCCAAGGTATGCTTGTATCCCTACCTTAACCAGTTCTTATATCTCATGCTCCTCTGTGTACTCTGTGACCTGGCAACATTGGCCTCTGAGCTATTTCTCACACAGGATACTCTATGCCTTTTCACTGGCTTTTCCCCATTTGTGGAATGCTCTCTCTCCTCATCTTTGCCTCCTGGTTTCTCTGGCTTCCTTCAAGACTCAGCTCAAATCCTATCTTTTTGCAAGAGGCCTTTCCCAGTTTACTGGTAGTACCTTTCGTCTGAAATGTACATAGTTGTTTGCATGTTGCCTTCCTCATTAGAATGTGAGCTCCTTGAAGACAGGGATAGTGTTTTTGTCTTTCTTTGTATCCCCAGTGCTTAGCCTGGCACCTAGTGTTTAATAGATACTTGGTGGTGATCATGATGAGGCACTTAAAGATTAAGTCCTTGGTCCAGGCTCACACAACTGTTAAGTGTCAGGTGAGATTTGAATCTGTCTTTCTGACACTACTCCCAGCACTCTTTCCACTGACTATCTACCTCTTATCTGTATAGTTCCCATCACTGAGATTTTCAGATGTGCCAATCATCCCTAATTTAATTTACTGGGAAATGAAGGCAAGTGATTTCACTAGTCTCCCCTGATCCTTTTTGTTTGCTTAAATCCATTAATGGATACATTATCTTAAGTATTTTAAGACATTTTAATAGCACCATTACAAAATGTTACCTTTATTTTTAAAGTGTTTTTGATGATGCCTTCTGATTTTAAAGAAATCATCTCTAGATATTTTTTCAGATAGCAAAAATCCACCTCTTTTGCCCGCTCCCCCTCTCAGATTGAGAAAGAAAAAAAGAAAACACCAGTTAAAAAACATATATAATCAAACAAAACAAATTTCCTGTCCAAAAAAATAACTATTTTTACTCTGAGTCTTTTACTTTTCTGTAAGGAGGTGGGCAGCATATTTCGTCATTAGTCTTCTATTATCCTGGTTGATAATTATGTTGATCAGAGTTCCTAAGTCTTTCAAAGTTATTTGTACAATATTGTATTTGTGGAAATATTTCTCCTGGTTCTGCTCACTTCATTCTGCTTCAGTTCATATAATTCTTGAAGGTTTCTTTAAAACCACCACCTTCATCATTTCCTTCAGCACAATAATATTCTATTATATTTCTGTACCAATAACTTCTTCAGCCAGTCCCCAATTGATGGGCACGCCCTCAGTTTCAAATTCCTTGTCACCACAGAAAGAGTTATAAATGTTTTTTGTACATCAGTTTGTTTTGTTTAGTGCTGATCCCTCCCTTATAATGCCCTCCCTTCCAGTCAATCAGTAAACATTCATTAAATGCCTACTATGTGCCACAGACTGCACTAAGCACTGTGGATGCAAAGGTAAAAGACAATCCCTGCTCCCAAGGAGCTCATAGTCTAATGAGGACTCAACATGCAAACAGCTATATACAAACAAGCTATATACGGTATAAATTGGGAGTAATCATCAGAAGGAAGGCATTAGAATTAAGAGCGATTGTGAAAAGTTCCTGTATATGGTCGAATTTTAGGTGGGACTTGAAGAATTTCATCAGAGAAACCAGGAGGTAGAGATGAGAAGAGTATTCCATGCATAGGTGACAGCCATTGAAAGTATCTGGAATTGGGAGATGGGAGTGTCTTGTTTTAGGAATAGTAAGGAAATTAATGTTCCTGGATTGAGTAGTACATGAGGGATAAAAAGACTGGAAAGTTGGGGGAGGGAGGTTAGGTTACTAAGGCATTTGAATACCAAAGAGAGGATTTTTCTTTTTGGAAGCCACTGGAGTTCTAGTGGGGGGAGTAGGTGAATTGGTCAGACATGCACTTCAGGAAGATCACCTTGACAGCTGAGGATGTACTGGAGCCCGGAGAGCAATCAACAAGCTGTTGGAATAATCCAGGTGTGAGGTAGAAGGACTTGTACCAGGGTCAGAGGGGAGAAAGGGCATGTGCTCCAGTTACATTTCAGGAACTGTCTTAAGCATTGGAGATACAAATAAAAAGAAAGATCGTCTCTGCCCTCATGGAGATGTTAGAAAGGCAAAATCAGCAGAAATGAGCTGTATTTCTTGCTACTCCGCCATCTGGCTCTGCCTTTATTTCCAGACACTCTTCTACCACTCTCATGGAGCCCCCGTTCCAGAAAAAAACGATATAGCAGCTCTGTCTTGGGAGATATCTTATAATGATATTGTTTTATGGGTTTTTTTAATTTATTAAATATTTATCCTTATGCCTAAGAATTATTATGGATGCATCTTGTTTTTTATTTATGAGGTTATATGAATTCTTCAAAAATGGTTTTTGTGTGATAGTTTTGTATTATTGTTAGTAGTATATATTTCATTGCCTTCTACTAGATTGAGGTCCATTAGAGCTGAGACTAAAATTTCTTAAGTTTCCTCTGCAGGACATACATGAGTGCTCCGTAAATGTTTGAACGATTGTGGTAGGATTCTTTACCACAAGCTATGTAATTTATAGTTCAAGATGTATAGGTTTATTTTATGTGTTTTTTTTTCCCTAGGGGAAGAAGGAAGTTTTTTTCCTTATCATGGATGCTTCTACTTGGATACTTGAATGGCCCTGTGATCTCATCACTTCCACTTCACTTTGCAATCCTTTCCCACCATACATTTCATATTCATAAGATTATAGGGATGGGACCTTAGAACTTATGTAGTCCAGTCCCCTTATTTTAGAGATGAGATAAGTGCAGCCCAGATAAGTAATGTGATTAAGAAGCAGCACAGGTCCTCTCAATCAAAATGCATGCTTTTTCATATTACTCTGCTGCCTGTCCAACCTCTCATTTTACTGTTTGAGAATCTGACACCCCATGGAAGGGAAGCAGCCTGCCCAAGGTTATAGAGCAAATTAATCACAAAGTAGTGGCTAAATCAAGGTCTCTGAACTCCCAAGCCAGTGCTTTTTCCGTTATACCACCTTGTCTCTCTATTTACACCTGCTATCTATCAGATATAGGAGGAGGTGGTACAAAATGTACATACGTGCTGAGGGGACTTTAGAGAGTTCACCCAAGATACTGGACTCCTTCCTCTGGACTCTTTAATATCTTAGGAATGCTACTTAACCGTTCCAGCCTTAAATCTTTTATCTCTTGTTCTCATTTGGGAAAAACTTGTGTGCCTTCACATATGCGCGCGTGTGTGTGTGTGTGTATGTTTAATGTAGTTAAATAAGCACCTGCCACACACAAATGTAGTGCATAACAATAAGTTTAACGAAACTCAGGAGGAATGTAAGGGAATTGAGAATGTTAAACATAGAAAGTTAGAATTTGGGGGAAACTAAGGAAGAGACAAAACCCAGGTTGTTCCCTCTCACGTAAATTCCTTTTTTCTACTTTTTTCTTTTTCTAAGGAGAATAGATGTAGACTGGAAAGAGACTTTATAAACCATCTAGTCCAGCCAACCGCTCTATTTCTAAGAACACTGAGTCTCAAAGAAATCATGTGACTCGCCCTTGGTCACACAGTAAGCCAGGTAGTAGCTAGGTTTTCTGACTCCAAATCTGTCACTTTCTCTTGTAGCATATTGCCTCTCAAGGATAACCCTTCATCCATTCTTCACTTGCAAAGCTGTAAATCCCACCTCTCTGTGGGGTGCACCATACCCATATTCCTTGCCACTGACTTTTATGTGCGATGATACTGACCTTGAAGATCCTTTATGGACAAGTTGCAGGCATAGCAGAATGGAAACCTTAAGAAATACAAATTCTTGCTCACTTGACCGTTGGCATTCCTTCACCCCCATTCACTCACAATGATATTCTCTAGCCTTGGCATGAGCAGCAAGGCAGCTTTCATTCTGTATTGAAAGCCAGTGAGAAAGCTGCTGTTGGGAAGACTTAAACTTAAGGATAAAATGTATAGGCTGAGATTTTACACCTGTAAAATTTAATGGGGAAAATCAGACCTGTATTCAGATCGATACAGTTCAGAGAGAGACTGAATTTGAAGGTGAAGTTCTTCCAAGTGTGTGTTGATCCTGAAAAATGGTATAATGCTGAACAATAATTTGGTAAAAGTGAATAAGAAGGAAATTGTTCTGATAATTGTTTGATTAATGTAAATAACACATTGAGTTTAAGGAAAGGCTACCAAATAAAAATTTTAGGGTTTATTGTTGGTATCATATATGAGAATGAAATTTTTCTTTTCTATGTAGCAGTGCAGTCAGACCTTAAACATAAAGAATCTATCAAAAAATCAGTGAACAAGCATTTATTAAGCACCTAGTATGTGTCAGACCCAAACCAAACTCTGAAGCTTGCCAGACTCAGACCAGGAGGGTAGCAATCAGGCTTCACCCTAAATCATACCATTTGGGCATGCACTACAAGTACTTGTCCTAAGCCACTGGCAGTACCCCAGATAGTGCAGATCAGGACCAAACAAGATTGATTCTTTCTCCAGAGGAATATAGAGCCTAGCACCAGCACAAAGTCCTAATTCAGGTTGTACAGCTGGAAGAAAGAATAAACAAACAAAAAAAAAGACTTGATAAAGATTATAGAATCAGGGATGCCCAAGACACAAATCCAGAAGTAGGGGAAATACTCTCCAATATGTATAAGAAAAGGCTCAAAGAAAAAGACTTTGCCTGCAAATTCAGCTAGAACATCTGGAGGGGAGGGGATTAAAGCAAGAAAGATATCATTGGGGGCCAGGCATGGAGGTGCAAACCTGTGATCCTTGCTAATGGAAAGGCTAAAATACAGAGACTTGAAAAGAGTTGAAATAAGGCCTGAAGCAAAATCTGTATGCTTAAAAGCAGAGTTATAATCTCAAACAATGGAATGGCAAAAATAGACTTGGTCAGAAGGAAAACAGGGAGACTACATTTTGTTAAAAGGTGCAATAGACACTGTCAAGATAAATGTTAACACATTTATCCACCAAATGGCACAGCATTTAAACACTTAGAGGAAAAGTTAAACAAATTGAAGGCAGAAGTACTTTAAAGTTGAGAACCCCCCCTTTTAAACACAGACAAATATAATGCAAAAAAAGAACTAGAAAGAAGTTAAAGATTTGAATAAAATTTTTAAAAAGTTATATGCAACAGATACTTGGTGATTACTAAATGTTAATAGAAAGGAGTTCTAGCCACTGTATGGCACCTCTGCAAAAGATGACTATGTAAAGCAGAAAATTAAACACGTCCCTTTATTGATGATGATGATAATACATCTAAATTATATTCAATAAAAGGTCATTAAAGAAAGGAATAAAATTAACCAAAGATGCTTAAGCTATCAATCAATAAACATTAAACATCTACTGTGTACCAAGCATTGTGCTAAGCACTGGGGATACAAAGGGACCAAAGATAATCCCATCCTCAAGGAGCTTACAATCTAAGGCGAATAGCTTGCAAATAAATACACACACACACATACATATATATGAAACAAGATATATGCAAGGTAAATAGGAAGTCATTAACAGAGGGAAAAGGGGTTGAGGAAGGTTTCCAATAAAAGAAGAGATTTTAGTTGGGATTTAGAGGAAGCCAGAGAGATCAGTAGTCAGAGCAGAGAAGGGAGAGCATTCCAGGCATGGGAGACTGCCAGAAAAAATGGTGTGGAGAGATGAGTGTCTTATTCATGGAACAGCCAGGAGGCCAGTGTCACTGGATCAAAGAGTAGGTGTCTGGGAGTAAGGTGTAAGAAGACTCGAAAGCTAGGAGAGGGATAGGTTATAAGGGGCTTTTAATGCCAAGAACATTTTGTATTTGCTCCTAGAGGCAATAAGTAGTTACTGGAGTTTAGTGAGTGACGGACATGATCAGACCTGTACTTCAGGAAAATCACTTTAGTGGCTGAATGGAGGATAAATTGGAGTGGGGAAAAGACTTGAAGCAGGCAGATCCACCAGCAGACAGTGAAGGCCTGCACTAGAATTGTGGCAATGTCAGCAGAGAGGAGAAGTGTTCAAGAAAAGTTGCAAAGAATTATCTCAGTGGAAATAATGGGGGAAAAAGTGAGAAGGAATGGGGTTTAGCAGTACTAAATGTCAAACTCTACAACAAAGATATAGCCAGAATGATTTGGTACTAGTTAAGAGGTTGATCAATGAAACAGATTAAGTACACAATGTACAATAGCACTCAGACCTATTAATGTAGTGTTCAGTAACCTAAAGACCCTAACTATGAAGTAAAGGTACAGAGTCATGCCATAAACATATTAGAGGAGCACAGAACAAATTACTTTTCAGATCTGTGGATAGGGAAAGAATTCATGATCAAATAAGATAAAAAGGATCACAGAAGGTAACATGGGCAATTTTGATTACATAAAATTAAAAAGGGTGTTGCATAAACAAAATTAGTGCAACTAAGATTAGAATGGAAAGAGTTAACTGGGGAAAATATTTGTAGCTTATTTCTCTGACAAAGGTCTCATATCCAAGATATATGAAGAACTAATCCATATATATGAAAACAAAAGCCATTTCCCAACAATCAAATGGTCCAGGGATATAAACAGGCTCTTCTCAAAGGAAGAAATCCAAACTATCCACAATTATGTGAAAAAAAAAATGTTCCACATCACTAATAGAGAAATGCAATTATTAAAGCACTTCTGAGATTCTACCTCACACCCATCTGATTTTGCACAGTTGACAAAAAAGGAAGACATGAATTGGGCCGAGGATTCTGGAAAACAATTTATACATTCCCACTGATGTAGCAATATAACTTGTACCCCAAAGACATTAATGAAAGAGGAAAAAGAGCCTTATCAGTCAATTAGTAAATATTTATTCAGCACCTACCATGTACCAGGCACTGTGCTAAGTCGTGAAGATACAATAAGGGACATGACATTCACTCCCCTCAAGGAACTGCCAATCTAAAATGGGAAAGACAACATGTAAAAAGCAGAAGGGATGGGAGGAGCATAATGAAGTCCTGTAAGACTGTTGGTAGGTGATGAGATGGCTGCCCTGAGCTCCCTCCCTTGGATCTCTGTGATGTTTACCCTTTACCCTCTCCAGTCAGAGGGAGGGAGGGTCCCCAGGGGAAGGGAATGCTGAGGTATGAATTTCAGAATTGATGTGATTGACTTTGAAGGAAGATGAGTTTTTGGAGATGCTGATGAAGTCTAGGTGAACACTGATTACATTTATGTGTGTATATATACATAAATCAAAAGTGTTCTTACCTAGTTAAGATATCCTAGCTAAAATGAGGTGGTTTCAACCCCACCCTTAAATGTACAAATATATTTATAATATTTCCTTTTATAGTGGCAAAGAACTGGAAACTGGAAATTAACAGAGTGTCCATTTATTGGGGAATAGCTAAACAAATAGGCTATATTAGTATAATGGAATATTATTGTGCTGAAGAAATAATGAGGGTAATAGTTTCAAAGTTTCAGATGGGAAACTTGCATGTACTGATACAGAGAAAAGTGAGTAGAACCAGAATAATTTATACAATAACAATAATGTAAAGAAAAACAATTTAAAACATTTTAACTATCTGATCAGTGAAATGACCAAACACTATTCTAGAGTATTGACGATGAGGCATCCTTTCCCCCCACCAGCAAAGAAATGGTGGACCTTTGGTACAGAATGAAACAGTCATTTTTGAATATGGCCAGGGTGGAGTGATTGGGGTTTTTGTTGTTGTTGTTTGTTTTTTCTCCTTGACAAGTGTATATTTGTTACAATAATTTTTTTTTAATCATGGTTGACTGGGAGGGTAGGGAAAGACTAAAGACAAGAGAATAGAAGGTAGGCCAAAAGGACTCATAGACAGGATAGCTTCTAAAATTATATGTTAAATTTATTATATACTTAAAAATACAAGCAAACTCTACATAAGAGAATTTTGGTTTCATGCATAATCCTCTCCTGTTCCCTAGTGTATATAAAATACTAATTTTATTTGGTCTTTATTTCAAAATAAAAAATACAATTAAAAAATAAAGTGGAGGGAAAGGGAACCATGTTCACATGGCTTGGAAATGGTGTTTGGGAAGTGATATGTAGAGACCTAGTTCCAGGAAATATCACCTGTCAGAGCCCAATGTAGTTCTAGGGTCAAAGTTCAAAATTCTGGTAGGGGTAGAGATTAGGATGATATCCAGAGCATTGGCAGCATGACTTAAAATGGTGGCTGGAAAGCTCATAATAAGATCTCATCATAGATCTCAGAGGTGCATTTAACAAGAGATGTTCTTTAATACAGTATGTTATGTGCAGTTTTTGCTAGATGAACTTTATAATTAAGTGTTAGGTTTTTTTTTTGGTCCAGACCTGTTTTTTGTCCATCTACTAAACTCTGTGAGGGGAAACTTTCTGTTGGTACAGCTTAGCAGTTCATCTATAACTTAGTCTTGCAGTTATCTGAGACTCTGAGAAAAATTCGTGGTATACTTTTATAAAAGACTATGATATTTATGTTACCTAATCTCTTGCTCATCTTTTCCTACTAAGTTAATGATTTCTGTGCATTGCTGCCTTTTCATGATTTTAAGTCCTTGAAATCTAGGGTTGTGGTTGGTAGTAGAGGGATAGATTTAAGTAGTGATGATTGTCATAGACGTCTGAGGCATGGGTAACGTAAGGAGAGAATTGGCTGTTTAGCTTAGACTGAGGTAATTCTGTTTTCCTCTTGATTTCATCAGCAAGGAGCCCCACATGAGGAACTTCCTCTA
Organism: Trichosurus vulpecula; assembly: GCF_011100635.1. Lineage (NCBI taxonomy): Eukaryota > Metazoa > Chordata > Mammalia > Diprotodontia > Phalangeridae > Trichosurus > Trichosurus vulpecula. The sequence goes on along the minus strand of NC_050576.1, from coordinate 40,662,709 downwards.
CCATTACAGATCTATACCTTCTCTTCAGTTGAGAATCTCAGAATGGCCTAGGACTCCCAGAGGCCAAGTGTCTGAGGTCATCCAGCCAGGATGTGGCTAAAGCAAGACTGGAAGCCAGGGCTTCCTGATGCTGTGGCCACTCTGTCAGTCCTCTAGAACTCATTGTTGTCTTCCCTAAAGTGCTTTCATACCTATGGAATTAGGAAGACCTGGCTTCAAATTCTACCTCCGGCTCTTGTTAGCTCTGGGACCTATCTCAGGCAACTCCCTAGGATTTAACTGAACTAGTGTCCTTTGCATAACATTCCCAACAGGTTGGGCTAAGAGTTGTCCTAAAAGTTGGCCAAGAGTGTCTGGTTGAAGCCCTGGGGGACTGAAAGGAAAAAGGGGGAAGAAACTAGTTACAAAGGTAGCCCAGCCTACATTTGTGTAACTGTTGTTGGGAAGTTTCTTTTCACATTGACCCTAAATCTGCCTTGCTGTAGTTTCTACTCACTGTTTCTACATCTGGATTTATGGTGCCAAAGTAAATTTAATGATTCCTCCAAGCTTTATTCTGACTGGGTTCTCTTTTCTCTTTACATTCCTCTTCTTGGTGATCTTATCAACTCTTATGGATTGATTTATCTCTAAACAAATGGCAACTCTCCCACATCATCAACTGCCTGCTGTTACAGCTTTACCTGTGTAGGCATATCATATCTAGGCATCTCAAAATAAGCATGTCTAAAAACAGAATTATCTTTACCATGAAACTTACCTTTGTGGCTAACTTCTCTGTCAAAGGCACAAACAACCAGAAAAATCATCATCTACTCTTCATTCTTTAGCTGTCCCTCAACCCCACCTACCCTATCCAATTAGTTGCTAGGGTTTTGTCCCTTTTATCTCCATAGCACATCTCATATTCCTACTTTCTCACCACACACTCTCCACCCTAACTCAGGTCTCCATTACCTATCCCCTGGATTTTTGCAGTGGCAGCCTAATTTGTTTTATCTCAAGTTTCTCCTCTCTTCAGTCTGTTCTCCACATGGACCCTTGATCAAGAAGCTTCACTGATTTTGTGTTGCCTCTAGGATAAGTTATAAACTTCTTTATTTGGCATTTAATGTCCTCCACAATCTTCTGACCCTATCTTTATAGGCTGATAAAACTATCATGGCCAAACCCTTGCCAATTCTGTGCCTTTGTTTATACTGGTTCTTCTCCATACCTGGAATGCTATCCCTCCCCACCTCCGCTGCTTAAAATCCTTAACTCCCTTCATAATTCAGTTCAGATGTCATCTACTGACAGATATCCACCCCTCTTAGTGTTCTCCCTGCACCAAAATTTGAATCTGCTTTGTATATTTTTGGTTTACTTGTCTGTATACATGTTTTCCTCTCAGAGAATGTGAGCTCCTTTTAAAGTAGGGCCTGTTTAATTTGTATTTGCATCACTGTGCCTTGGTGTAGTTCCATGCTCACAAACAATAAATGCTTGTTGTTGTTCCATATAACAGCCTTTCACATACCTGAAAGCAACTATCACATATGCCTTTCTCCTTTCCCTTTTCCAAGGCTTCCCTTCTCTAAATGAACCATCTCCATATTCTTTAAGCAATCCTTATATCACATATTCTCAGGAACTCTCACTTTCTTGGGTACTTCTCATATCAGCGTCTTCCAGCTTATCCATATCTTTTCTCTGTTCAGAACTGAATACAGTTGTAAAAATTACATGGTCTGCCTTGTCTTTGGTGGTATGGCCCATTTGAGAGAATTAAGCTAGTTATGGGCATTGAAGGATGAGAAGATAATTTAATATGACTTAATATTTCCTGATAGCATTGCTTGGTCTGATAAGGAGCCGCTCCTTTTGTAGTTTTAAATATAAACTGAGGAGACAGAAGATGAAGACAACGTTTATTATATTATTTATCCCTTTAGAAATCTCTTTAAGCATCAGAAACACAATCATCGTGAATGATTACTTATTCAGTATTCAGCACACACATTCATAGAATATTACAGCTGGTAGTAAGTGACCTTTAAGATCAATGCGGCTCAATGGTCAATGAAATGACTTTGAATACTTCTGCTTATAATAAGAAAGGTTTTAAGCAGTTTAAACTGACATTTCAAACTTCTCTAGACATCTTTCTATTATTATATTTCTATGTTTTAAAGGGATCTAGACCATCCTAATGTGGACAGTTGTGTGCAACAAATTGGTATACACTGATGATAGGACTTTGTCTACAATTATATAAATATTGAGTCATTTCTTCAATTTTTTTCCTCATCCTTAACCTAAATTTACCTCTGAAACTTGTTCATTTTTTTTTCCCTAATTCTTCCTCTTAAGATCCAAGGAAAATGAATATTCCTGCTTCTCCAAGAGAACTTTCAAATACTTAAAGACAGTTATTATGCCAAAAGACAATTCTTCTATTTCTCCAGGTTAATTGTTCTCGGTTCCTTCAACCATCTCCTCATATGAACAGTAAGGCCTTTCACTACCCAAGTTGCCTTCCTCTGTACAATTTCCAGCTTATCAGAATCCTTACTGAAATTTAGCTTTTAGAACTATGCGTAAGATTTAAGATATGGTGATGGGGATTCTCTCAGTCACCTAATTCTGCAAGGCTAGAAGTTATCCTGGATTCTTTCTTTACCAGTATTATACTAATAATCTAATCAATTGCGAAGTGCTGTTCGGCTCCACATCTTTGATCCGTTCCTTTTCTTTCTTTTTCATTTTGTCACAACCTGATTATCAGGTCTCTCATCACCTCCCAAATAGACCGTAATAATAATTTGCCGGTTCTTTCTGTAGTCCATGCTGCAGAGGTGCCTGAGTAACCCACACAGCAGAAGTCAGCCATGTCAGCCCCCATTCAGAAACTTTTGAGTGGCTCACTTCTAGATCATAGGACAGTAGATTTAGGGTGGGAAGGGACATAACAGCATTTAGTTGGAGTTCCTCATTTTACAGATGAGAAGACTGAGTCCCAGATAGGCTAAGAAAGCCAGGACTCGAACTCAGATCTGAACAAAAATCTGCTTCTTTCTAATTGCCACACTGCCTCTAAGGGATGGGGGGTTTGAGAGAGCAGCTCCTTAGCTTGTGTCTTTGTACATAGGCTCCCAGTAATGGCCACTTGGATAACCATTTCCTGAAATTTTCATTCATTGTCTCAGTGCGTTCATACATACCTAAACCCTTTGCCTGTAATGCATTCCTTCATCTTCATTTCTTGTAATCTTTTATTTTACTTAAGTGTTCAGCTCTGGTGCCACTTGTAAAATCTCCCCAGTTTCTAATGTTCTCTGCCTTCTCAGATTAACTCCTGTTACTCTTGGCTATATATAGATTGTATTCTCTGGTAGAATGTAAGCTAGTTGAGGGCAGGGACTTTTTTAAAAAAAACCTTTTTAGCCCTGTTTATTGTTATATTATCAAATGATATATTTGTGAAGCACTTAGTGCAGTGCCTGGTACATCGTAGGCACTTAATAAATGCTTGTTTCCTTCCTGCCTAGTGCCTTGTATGTACTGTAGGCGCAACAAGCATTTGTGGTTTCTTTTGTCTTTATTGGAGTTGGAGAGTTTGGAAAAGTGGGGAAACTTTTTCTTATTTTTTCTGGCACTACTAAAAGCTACTCCATGAATTACTTAATCACGAAGGTTCTGCTGTAATTGTTGTTCTTGTCCTCTTTTTTTATTTCACACTGTAGGAAATAAGAACAAAGCTTGTTTAATTCATGAGTTTCTTAGTGTGTGAGAAAAGAGTTTGCTCTTTTTTTTTTTTACAGCAACACTTTATTTTTTTAGGTTTTATTGATATCTTTTGTTTTCTACCATTCACTTCCTGACGTAACTCTCTTTCCCCCACCCACATAGAAGTCTTACTTGGAACCCACTATTTGCCTGAATATGTAATATTCCATCCACTGAGTTGTCAATTTAGACTTAATGGGATAACTAACATTTTCCCCTAGTATGGCAGGTATCATTAAAATTAAATTGTTCTTTATGAATTGCCCCTCTCATAAAAGGTGTCTTAGTGATACTGTATTGAACAGCAACTACAAAACACATGTTATCCTCTAACTAGTTTAGCTGAACCAGAAGAACCAGTAGTTCCTGTTATGTGAATGGAATGAAGGTACCTAGTTATGGGTATTAACTGATTTTTTGTGGAATTTTTTCTAACTCTGCTCTCCTTATAGATATTTAATTTTATAAACTTCATTTTGCTTAGATTGTTTTATCTTAAGTTCTTGAATGCATTATTAGTATTACCTTAGGATTTTTTTTTTACACTGGCCGCAGTTGGTTTATATGAACTGACAGGTTTCAGTAAAAATGACCTTTTCTTAAATCCATGTGCAAAGTTGGGGTTTTTTGCTTATTTTTTATCACTGAATATTCAGTGGTATTATAATATTTAATTCTTGGGGTATGAGATGTTCCCTTGTCCATGAATTATCCAAATAACTGATGGCTAGCCTACCCTTTTAATAACTAACTTAAAAAAAAAACTTAGAAAATTGAAATCCGTGTGTGTGTGTTTTCTTTTTCACTGCTAATATAATTTAGCTTTTTCCCTTGATGTATGAACATTATACGTAGATGTTTAAGTCTCTGTTCCTACACCAAATGACCCAGAGTGATGACAATAATAATAGCTAACACTTACATAGTGCTTTAAGGTTTGCAAAGCACTTTACATATATATATATATATACACATTTGATCTGTTGTCCTCTATCGATATTATTATATAATATGCTCAGTATTTTATGCATCTGACTTATCTCTGATATGGTTCCTTCATTATGGAAAAATAGTGTTATTTGCTTATTTTAGAAATAGAAATATTGGAATTTGTTGTATCAGTTTCTGAATGATTGAATTTCACATTCCACTATCCCAGCCTAGCTCTGAAAAGAACAGCTCTGTAATACTGATCAGATGGCATGTAATCTGTCTGGCAATGTGGCATTTCACAAACTGACCTGAGTACTTAAAGCTATAACTTTAGACAAACTTGTCTATGGAAGGTATGTAGAGAGACCAGTATATCTTTACATATCGTGGCAATTTTTGAATTGTGAATTTACAGATTATAGTTTGGAAGCTCCAAACTGCTATTGGATAGTTGCCACAGTTACCTTTTTTTTTTTTTAACAAGTTCCCCAGTGTTTTCCCCCGCATCTTCCCCCTTTCCCAATCTCCATTTTCTCTATTATTTAGTAGATGTTGGGGAATATAGTACAATCCAGGGACCACATGTGGCCCTCCAGGTCCTCAAGTGCAGCCCTGTGACTGAATCCAAACTTCACAGAACAAATCCCCTTAATGAAAGGATTTGTTCTGTAAAACTCGGCCTAAGTCAAAAGGCCGCACGCAAAGACCCAGAAGGCCACGTGTGGCCTCAAGGCCACAGGTTCCCCACCCCTGGCTACAATACTATATTGGGTAGTGGTGGGATAGTGTTAGAGAACAAAGAGTGTAACTGATCTCTATCCTCTAGGAACCTTGAGTCTAACTTTAGGAGACCAAAATTATACACAGATGGTAAGTGAAGAACTGTTTCAAAGGTACATATCAATGAATGGAGTGCAAACAGGCAAAATAGGTAATATTTGTTTTCAGTGCCTTATAAAGCATACAGCTTATGCCCTCTCTCCTCTACCCCCTCACAATATTTTCCCAACACAAGGCTCTAGATAGAGTCCTCTTTAGCACTTCAACTATTAATCACCATTTTCTTCTCTCTAGTGTTTTGTAGGGACAGCTAGATGGCACAGTGGCCTGAAGTCAGGAAGACTTATCTTTGTGAGTTCAAATGTGGCCTCAGACACTTATTAGCTGTGTGATCCTGAGCAAGTCACTTTACCCTGTTTGCCTTAGTTCTTCATCTGTAAAATAACTAGAAAAGGAAATGGTGCACCATTCTAATATCTTTGCCAAGAAAATCCCAAATGGGGTCACTTTCAGGACTGAAAATGCCTTAACAGCAACAAGCGTTTTGTGACACTAATCTCTTCTTGTTCTCCTTTTATCTGACCCATCCTTCTCTGTTTTCTTCACTTGTTCTTCATCCATGATACATCCACTAGCTATGGGTGTTCCCCAAGGTTTTATCATGGGCCCTCATTACTTTTTGCTCTGTGCTGTCTCACTTGGTGATCTCATCAGTTCTCTTGGGTTTGGTTATCTCTGTGTAAATGATTCCTAGATCTATCCAGTTCTAACCTTTTCCCTGAGTTTCCGGGGCTCTATCATCAGGTACTTTTTGAACATTTTGAATTAGGTATCCCTTAGACGTCTCAAATTCAGTATGTCTAAACTATAATTTATTGGGCAGCTATGTAGCACAGTGGATAGAGTACTGGGCCTAGAGTCAGGCAGACTCATTTTCCTGAGTTCAAATCTGGCCTCAAACACGATCTGTGTAACCCTGGGCAAGTCACTTAACTCTGTTTATCCCAGTTCCTCATCTGTAAAATGAACTGGAAAAGGAAATTATTCTAATGTTTTTGCCAAGAAAATCCAAAGTGGGGTCATGAAGAGTTGGACACAACTGAAAACCACTGGCAACAAAAATAACTCATTATCTTTCATCACAAATTCTCCTATTAGAGAGCTCTTGTAAGATCCCTCCACTGTTTTAAGGATGCCACCCAGAGGGTTCCCTTCATCATTTCCTACTCAGATATTTTCCTAGACTTCATCATCTCCAGAAATTCATCCTTTTACAAGATGAAATCAGTTTAGAAACTCAAGCCCAGCTGTCCCTGCCCTCTGGGTCCTTCTCTCCAATTCAGGGGAGGATGGACATTGGAGAGCTTCTTCAGATCCTTCACTTTTTAACAAGAGCACCTAGGAAATTCCCTTGATCATTTCCTTCCTGACTGCTTTCCTGGACTTCATCATCTCCAGATCATTCTGCAAGATGAAGTCAACTCAGAAGACTCAAACTTCTCACATCATCTTCCACCAGGGCTACATAATATAAACTCCTTCATCCCACTGCTTTTTAGCTTCTTTTTATGTGTTGTATTTCTCATTAGGTTATGAGCTACTTGAGGACAGGGATATCTTATGCCCCTCTCTGCATGCAGTGCCTGGAACGTAGATGCTTAACAAATGTTTATTAGCTCTGATTCTGACCCTCTTCTAAACTTCCTCATTGGTAAGGTAGGCACCCCCATCCTTCCAGCCACCTGGGCTTGGAACCTTGGTGTCATCCTTGATTCTTCATTTTCAGCCCATGTGTCCAATCAGTCCATTGCCAAAATTTTGTTATTTCTACCTTCACAGAATTTATCACATTCTGAGGTGGTTTGAAGAGAAGAGAGACTTGAGACAGAATGACCACTGAGTAGGCTGTTGGAATAGTCTCAGTGATGAGGTCCTAACTAGGTTAGTGTCCCTTAAGTGCAGAAGAAGGAAATGTATGTGAAAGATGCTGTGGAGTTGGAATCAAGGAGAGGGCAGCCCCGTTACCTAAAACTTCATACTAGATGTATGCACACAGTGATCTATTTACAGTAGGCATTTAATAGCTTATGTTGAATTTGTACCAAGAAATTTTTTAAGACAATAGCTTACATCAAAATTATCTTAATCTCACTGTGAAATTTGTATTTTGTTATGATAATTTCAATTCCTTTTTGTTCATGGAATAATTTTTAGTAAAATGTGATTTTATAAAACATTTACAAACATGGGTAGAATATTATGCTAGTTTATGATTAAAAAATAAATGTAAAATTTTGAACTTCTGAAGAGGTGGAAAGCCAGTTTGCAGGGAAAAAAATTTCATTTATTTGCAAATTTGTAATACTTTTATGCCCCTTGTGAGTTTACTCATAATTTTTGGTTTAGTTAAAAACAGAGTTCAAGAAAACAGTTTTTGCTTCTTCCTAGCACCTCCTTTTTTTTCCTGCCCTTTGGGAAACCAAAAGGTTCTTGGAAAAATAACCCACCCTCCTTCACATATGGTCTCTTAAAGAAAAAGACAACACTATCTCTGTGTTCTCTGGGCCTTCTAACATCTGAACAATTTGATTTCGTTTGTGCAGTAGCTTTTCAGTTTCGAGGAATCAAAGTTACCTATTTTATCTTTTGTAAGTGCCTCTGTCTCTTGTTTGGTTAAGAATATATCTACCCAGAGCTGTAAGAGGTATGTGACTTACTTTTCTTCTGTTTTGTTTTTAATAGTATGATTTTTAATATTAAGGTTGTATATCCATTTAAATATATTGTAGAATGTTGTATAAAGTTTAGTGTGAGCCTAATTTTTACCAGTTTTCCCACCATTTTTTATGAAATAAGTGGTGTGACATTGGATTATTGACTTCCATTGTTTCTGATTCTCCCTTGTCTAGTTTGTACCTATCTATTTTTTAACCAGTTTTTATCAGAATATTGCAGCCTGTCCCACAGTTAGATACTTGTGTTTCCACTGTCCTTCAGCCTAAAAGTAGAGAGTAGGACTTTCTTATCCTTGACATAGGGATGTGTTTACATTTTCATACTTTTATTTATCATACATTTTGAGCACAATATTTTCAAGTTATAGAAGAATAGTTTGTATATGTGAGCTTTTCATGTGAGTGAGGAGCCAGGATATGTGTAAATACTTACGTGTAGAGAAATGAAGGTTGTTTGTTGTTTAAGTGACTTTGAAGAAATCATTAACTTCTTTCAGCCACTCAATCAAACAGGCATCCTTGCTCTGTAAGGAATTACTTTTCCCTGAATTACTTTAGCTGTACTTGTAGCAATAGAGAATACCTGGTTGCCGTATTTGGTATAATCTGTCGTGTCACATAGTATTAACTACTATTTCTCTAGTGTTTTAGGGTTTATAAAGTGCTTTCTTCAATAGCTTCGTTAGGTAAGTAGTACAAGAATTGCCAGTCCCATGTTATAGATGAAGAGTGACCACACAGAGCTAACAGATATAAGAACTGGGACTTGCACAGTTTTCCTGATTTCTAGTCCAGCCTTCTATCCTCTTATCAAAATGCCTTTCATATGGAGCAGGGTTGTCCAAAATATGGCCTGCAGTGCAATTTATGCAGCCTCCTACAAGCATAGAAATTTACATAAATGCTTTAGTAAATGAAGCTGAGCTACCACAGAGCTCTCGCTAAAATGGCAAATCAAAATGTACTGTCTATTGTTTCAATAAAAACCTAAGGTTGGACAGCCCTGACATAGAGTATTAGACCGTAGAAGGCTGGAACGAAAAAGGATTCCAGAACGCATTTTAGTGCAGCCTCCTTCCCTTGCCCCCTCACTTGACAGAAAAGAAAGCTAATACTTACTGGATTATTGCATCATTGTGTCCAGTAAAATCTTGAGTTCTTTGGTGAAACATTCCCCAGCCATGTGGTGCCTGTCCATTACACTTGAGCATTCTGCCGATAAAAGAGGTCCTTGCTTTTAATAAAGGTATTAGTAGGGCCACTCACAAATAAGAAAACCAAGGCAGGGATGAAGTAATTGACTTGCCCTTTGCTACATAGCTCATATTTATCAGAGGTGGAAGTTAATCTACAGAATTACAGAAATTTGAGTGTTAGAAGGGACCTCAGCAACCCTAGAATCCAACCCTGGACAAGAGTCCATACGTACTATGCTACTCAGTAAGTGGTCACAAAACATTCTTTGGAAGACCCATTCCACTTTTGGACAGCTCCTGTTGGGAAGTTTTTTCCTGACATCAAGGCTATCTTGGATTCTTTGCAGTTTTTACCCCTCACTTCTTTTTGGGCCCTCTGGGGCCGAACAGAACAAGTCTCATCTCTCCTTCACATGACACTCCTTCACATACTTGATCATGGCTACCAAGTACCCCGTCGGTCTTCTCTTCTCCATGCTGAACATGTTCGAGTGCTTCAGCTGATCCTCATAGTTCATAAACTCAAGTCCCTTCACCAGCCTGGCTACATTTCTTTGGACACCCTTTGTTTGTTAGTGTCCTTCTTAAACCATGGTACTGAGAACTGAACACAATATTCTGGATGAGATCTGACAAGGTCAGAGTCCAGTGGGATTGTCGCTTCTGCTCCTGGAAGCTATGCTTGGAAGTCAAGATTGCAGTAGTTCTTTTGGCTGCTACGGCACACCATTGCTGACTACTATTGAGTATGCGCTCCACTCAGACCCGAAGACGCCCTTCAGAACTGATGTATTCATGCCTCTTCCATCTTATATTTTTGAATTGATTTTTTGTACCAAAGTGCAAGATTTTATATTTATCCTTATTTAATTTCATCCTATTAGACTCAATCTAATGCTCAGCCTATCAAGAAACTTTTGTATCCTGACCATCATCCAGCTTGTTAACTTTCCCTCCCAACTTTGTGTCACCTGAAAATTTGATTAGCAGTCATCTATGCCTTTTATCCAAATCATCAATATAAATGTTGAATGGCAAAGGGCCACATAGAGATCCCTGAGGGACTGATTCCTAGAAACCTGTCTCTTTGAGTCTGGACCCAGCCATTTCTGAACACATCTGATTTTATTATCCATATCTGTCAATTTTAATATGAGATACTTTATTAAAAGGGTTTTTTAAAATTGTTTGTTTTTGCAAAAGTTGAGGTAAACTAAATGTAGAGTATTCCCCCTGTCTTTTAGTTTAGTTACCCTGTGAGTCACAAGGAACTTGAGTTCAAATGCAGCTTTAGCCACTTACTAGCTGTGTGACCTTGGGCACATCACTTAACCTTTGTTTTCTTTAGTTTCCTCCTTGGTAAAATGAGGATAGTAATAGCACCTACCTTTCAGGGTTGTTTTGAGGATCAAATGAGATAATTGTAAAACACTTAGTACAGTGACTGGCACATAGTAAGGGCTATATAAATGTTAGCTATAAAATCTAAATGAGGTTTGTCTGCCATGATCTGTGTTTGATGAAGCCATGCTAGCTATTTGTAATTACTGCTTCCCTTTCTGTCCCTTTCTAGGGATTCTCTTTTATTGATCCTTTCAGGAATTTTCCCTTGAGGCCAAGTCAAGCTCACTGGCCTGTACTTTAAATAGACTTTTCCCCTTCCCTAATGTTATCATTGTCTTTTGTTCTGTAATCACATGTGCAAATTTTTTTTTCTGTACTGGAGGACTTAATTCATCTGGGCCTGGTGACTTGAATTCCTTAAGGGTGGCTAAGTATTCTCTTACTACCTCAAGTCTCTTGCCTCCAAATCCTAGCTCTCCACTGTATCAGGCTGCCTCTTAAAAGCGGTTGCTCTTTGTTGTGTTTCAACCAGTTTACCGCTTTTGTCTCTCAAAAGTGAAAACAGTATGTACTGCGAACACAGGATTCCATTTTATTGGTTAAATAGTTCCACTGGAATAAAAGATTTAAGTTGACTTTATCCTCCTTGGCATTTATAGGATCTAGGGCACAGGTGTCAAACTTGGGGACTGTAATATTCCCTAGTGCTGCCCAAGCCAGATTAAAAAGTAATTTGAGAAATGTTTAACAAAATAAATAAAAATACAATATAGTATAGATAATGTTAATTTGAGTTTTTCTAAGTAGGTGGCCAGCAGGGATCAGTTTCTATTCCAGTTTGACATCCCTGATTTATGGCATATTATGATGAATTCAGAGTGAGAAAACGTTTAAGAATATTTATGATTAAATTCCACTTTAGAGATAGGATCATAAACAAAGGGGAAGAAATAAACTGTCTCTATTATTAATATAGAATACGCCCACTGTTGTGGAATACCACCTGCCTCTATTATATAATTTGAGCCCCAAAGATATTGTAAGTCATTTATTTGCTTATATATAAGATAATAGACAGCTAGGTAACACAGTGAATAGAGAGCAGTGGGCCTGGAGTCTGAAAGATCTGAGTTCAAATGTAACCTCAGATACTTACTAGCTGTGTAACCCTGGGCAAGTCACTTAACTTATGTCTGCCAGGTTTCTTTCATTCTACAGTGGAGATAATAGTAACACCTACTTCTCAGGGTTGTTGTGAAGATCAGATGAGGTAACTGTAAAATGCACTGGCACGTGTTAGCTGCCGTTATTATTGTTATTATTATTTCTCCTACTTTTAATACTCAAAGATAGAATTTTTTTTTTTTTTTTTTTTTTTTTTTTTTTTACAAATTTTGCCATGTTTGGGGCTGCTGCTACTTGTCTTCAGTGATGGAAGTTTCAGTTTGATAAGAGTAGTCAAAGTGTAGAAAAACTCTTAACCATTTCCTGGGTCCAATTAATGGGGCCATCTGGGAATCAAAGTAAAGGAGACATTTCTAGATAGGGTGGGCTGTGTACCAGTGAGGACTCTGCTCTTATGCCCTACTCTGATATTTCCTGGCATTTATTAGAATGAGCACATCTTGTCTTGTGTTTTAGAATGTAAAGGGGGTGGGGAACGATACTTTTTTTTTCATTTTTCTAGGAATGTGGCCTGTTGGGGAATAAACATCTTTTTCTATCCCTGCCTATGTAAAGAATATGGGCTTTAGTAACAAGCTGTTGTCTGTATTTAAAAAAAAATCTTGTATCACTCATTTTTCTTTTTTTTCTTAACTTCACTATGAATTTGTTAGAAGTATATTAGTAATAGTATGGCTGTAATCTCTTAGAAAACACTAACAGTGGTTGTACTAGAAATTAGTTTTCACTTGGGAATTAGATGATTGCCTCATAAAATAGAAATAGTAGTTTTGTCACATACATATTAACACATTGATGTATTCAGAGTATTTGGCTGCCAAACATAGTGGTTTAATTAGAGTGGAATGTGTATTCTCATATCTTGCAGTAGAACTTTGCTTGGCTAAAAATAGGTTAAATAGCAAAAATGTTGTAGCCCACAGATGACATCATTTTAAAACTTTTACATTTGCCAAAATTAAAATGGAGCTCTAAAGTGCTTTTAATAATCATACATGCTGCTTTTCATCTTCAAAGTACAGAATTTAACAAATACCTACAACATGCAAAGCACTGGGCATTCAAAGGTAAAAAGAAGAGTTCCTGCCCTGAAGGAGCTAAGAAAATTATTCTAATTTTAAGTTGAGAAGGTTAAGTGCTGCCATGCTTTGCAGTTTTTATCAGATTTTTCACCAGCCATTCACAGGTATGCTTCACATTAATGTGGCTTTGGCTATATTGTGACATGTACATTGTATGAGTTCAGTCATTTGAAAGAATGATGAGATTTGGTATAAATAAGACTGATAATTTTTCTATAATTTTTGCCTTGGCAGTGGATGAGTTGGGAATGTCAAATGATCTGTAACTCTTTGCAGCAGGGATTGTTATTCTTGACCATTTTTTTTTTTTTTTGGTGACAAACCATGTGGGAGTCTTGTGAATGAATCCTATCAACCCTTTCCTGATTATTGGGAGTCTTGTGAATGAATCCTATCAACCCTTTCCTGAATAATGTTTTCAAATGCATAGAATAAAATACATAGGATTAAAAGGAATCCAAGGGATAGTAAAAATAAAAATGTAATTTTTCCTCATACAAGTTCACAGACCCCTGGAACCCAGGTTGGGAACTCTTGCTTCAGAGAAAATGGAGATCTGTACCTAGTTTTTAAACATAAAAAAGGGGAAATTTTAAGGGCTCAGTACAGGTCTAAAAAACTAAACTTCCCATATAAACTTTCTGTTGTGATTTTTTTAAAAAAGCTTTTTCCCCTCTTTTTTCTCTTATCCCACTGGCTCCTCTTCCCCTTCCACACCAAAGAAACCCTCTTTTAACAAATATAATCTAGCAAAACCAGTCAACACATTGCTAATGAGTACCTCATTCCACACCCCACTTTACCATTTCTCTGCGGAATGGTGGGAGGCATGCCTCACTCTCCATCTTCTGAAGTCATGATTCCTCACCTAAAATTTTCTTCACCCTGGCTTAGTTATTTCTGCCAGTGGTACCACCATATCACCTTGTTTTCCATGTTTTATAACCTTAGGCTTCTTACTTGACTTTTTTCCTCCATAACTGCTCATATACAATCCCTGCCCATTCCACCTCTGGCATTCTTCTCTTCTTCGTTTCCAAAGTCTCATGATCCTACTATAGTTCCTACTGACATCTAATAATGATGCATGATATTTAAATAACTCTTTAAAGTATGCAATGCCCTTTACATTATCTCCTTTGAGCTTCTAACAGGTTTCTTCCCTTACATCCTTTATTTTTTCCAATCTGTTCTTTATACCACTGCCAAGATAAGCTTCTTTTGTCTGTAGTCTGGTAATGATCACTCCTCAAAATCTTCTGTAGCTTCCTGTTGACTACATTAAATAAAGTTCAAACTCTTTGCCTGACATTCAAAACTCTCCACAATCTGTTACTACCCTACCTTTTCTTATATTACTTAACATGTCTTTTGTGCCCCAGCCAAACTGTACTGGTAGCGTGCATTGAAAACACAGCCAATCCTTTGTTTACACTTTTCAGGTTAGAACAGTTCCTCTAGAAACTCATCCTCTTGTAAGATTCACATCAGCTCTGAAACTCACCCCCTGCTCATTGGACCCCTCCCTCCTCTGATCAAAGATGGTGGGGAATGGACACTGGAAACTCCTCTTAGATTTTCTGTTTAAGGAGGGGATCGAGGGCAGTCACCTCTTCATTTTCCACCTGGCTGCAGGACTCTAGCATGCCGCTAAATTGGGTGCCCTTCCTCTTACCCTCCCCTATTCCTTATGTAAATCCACATCAAGGGGAAGTAGGTAAGCTCCTTTCCTTTTGTGTAGTAGGATATATACATAAGAAGGAAGCTGCTTTCCAGTGAGGACGCAGTAGGCCATAGAAAGCAGAGACAGATGGTAACCAGAGCAAAATGGAGATGCCAAGTTAAATGTGGACATGGAGGGAGGCCTACATTGCTGCCTTTCTGAAGCCTCTAGAGGACAGAAGCTTATGCCATATGGGGACACTGAAACAGCAGGAAGGTAGAGAGCTGATACTGAAAGAAACACATCAGGGAACTGAGGAGCAAGTGGCACAAAGCCATGACATGAAAGAGCAAACCCAGATGTTGACATTCTCTAATACTTTGAGCCATAAGAAGGTTGGTCCAGGACAAGGTTGAAGGTGGAGTCTGTGGGTAGCAGTGTGAGAAAGGGCAGCACCCTTGGAACTCCAGACTTCACAAGTAATAAATACTAAAAGGTAGAAGGATACTAAGGATCCTGTAGGAAGAAGTAGGAGAGGGTTTTTTTTTTTCTTGACTGGCTGTTGACTTGACTCTGAATCCTTTCTGTATTTTTATTGGGTAATTTAAATGTTTTCTGTATTCAATGCTCATGTTAGCCTGAATGTTTGCAGGGTAACTGAAGGCATTTGGAAGGAAGGAGAATGAGTTAGGATATTCTCAGTGGGGATGTAAGAGGTACCCAGAAAACAATTCTCATGTCAAGAGGAATAGTCTGATGTTAGAATTATAACCTGAAATTTTTTCCCTATTTTTTGAATACCTGTCTAGTTTTCATGTCATCTCTTTCATGAAACCTTCCCTGATTGATAGTGATTTAAATCCTCAGGTTTCACAGTACTATTTTGCAGCTCTCTAATGAACTTATTATATATAATGTGTATTATAGTTACTTGTATTTGTCTCATTTCACTACTAGACCGTAGATCCCATGAAAAGGGACTGTATGTTAATCAAAAATTTTTACCTCCTCCTGCATCCAGTGTAGTGTGACAATGGCCTCGATACTTTTCTTCCCGTATGACAATTCATCTCTTAACCTGGAAAATTTTAAAGTGACTGTGACTCTTCCTCTTCACCTCCACTTTCTAGCTTGCGTGGTGGCTTTCCTTCAAGTCTCAGCTAATTCCCCACCATCAAAGCCTTTCCCAGTCTTCTGGACTCTTCCCTCTAAGACCACCTCCAGTTTATTCTTTATGTGTCTTACTTTCACATAGTTGTTAACATGTTGTGTCCCTCATTAGATAGTGATCTCCTTGAGGGCATGGACTGTCTTTTACCTTTCTTTGTATCCGCAGTGCTTAACACAATGCCTGGCACGCAGTAGTGGTGTTAGTTGACTACCTTAATAAGTGTTTGAGTGAGTGAATGTTGCCTAGGCTCTGGAAGGTCAACTTTTCAAATTCTTTCCTGAATCTGAAATAAAATTCTACCAGTCAAGATCTTTTTGGGTCATCACTGCTATCCAATGTGTCAAATATCCCTTCCATCTTTGTGTCATCTGCAAATTTTGACAAATATACCATCTATACTTTTATCTAGGTCATTCACAGAAAATATGAGCAGATTGCCAGAGACACTCCACTAGAAACATTCTTTAGTAAGATGACCTTGAACCAGTATAGCCTATATTTTTCCCATCTTTTCCAAAAAGATAGAATGAGAGACATTTAAGTTTTGTTAAAATCTAAGTAAACAATACCTGCAACATTTTCCTTAGCTACTGGTTTAGTAATCCTGGGAAGGGGAGGCGGGGAATTGAAATAAGATTGATCTGGCAAAGCAATTCTTCACAATCATTTCCTTATCTAGATGTTCACTAGTGATGTCTTTTTTTTTTTCAAAAAATTATTTAATTTTGATATTCTTTTGAAATTTTTAGTTCCAAATTCTCTCTCCCTACCACTCCTCCCCCACTCGTTGAGAAGGGAAACAGTATATCAATTATACATGTGAAATCATGCGAAACATTTCCATATGAGCCATAAAGCAAGAAAATTATACTTCAGTTGGCATTCAGAGTTCATCATTTCTGTCTCTGGAGGTGGATAGCATTTTTTCAACAGGAATCCTTTGGAATTGTCTTGAATCATTGTATTGATCAGAATAGCCAAATCTTTCACAGTTGATCATCTTCATAACATTACTGTTACAGTGTCTGATGATTTCCTGGTTCTTCTCACTTTACATAGCATCAGTTCATATATGTCTTGTCATGTTTTTTTGAAGCCACTCCACTTGTTATTTCTTGTAGCACAGTAGTACTGCATTATACTCATCGGGCACAACTTGTTCAGCCATTTCTCAATTTCTAATTCTTTGCCATGACAAAAAGAGCTGCTATAAATATTTTTGTACATACAGGTCTTTTTCCTTTTTCTTGAATCTCTTTGGGGTACCAACCTAGTGGTATTAATAGCTGGTCAAAAGATATACCTAGTTTTATAGCCCTTTGGGCATAGTTCCAACTCCACCAACAGTTTTATTAGTGTATTATTTTTCCTCATCTCCTTCATCATTTATCATTTCTGATGGGTGTGAGGTGGTACCTGAGGGTTGATTTAATTTTCATTTCTATATTAGTGATTTAGAGCATTTTTTTCACATGACTTTAGATAGATTTGAATACTTCTTCTAAAAATTGCCTGTTCATATCCTTTGACCATTAATGAATTGGAGAATTGATTGTACCTGTTGGGTACATGCATCTAAATTTTCTATTAATCATGCCGTGACTGCCCTTTCTCATTAAGAAGCTTTAAATGATGAGTCTTCTTGTGTATCAAAAATGTTTTGTAGACTGTTCTTGAACTTTTAAAGTAGGTGAGTTAATTTATGTAAAAGGTTATATAGTATGTTTTCCGTCCTTTAATTACCCCTCCCCTAAAGTTAATGACTGTAAACAATCAATTGAGGAGCTCATGGAAATTGATGATCATTTAATTTCTAAGCAAATTTATCTACATAAAATGTACTACATTCCTATTTGCTATAATGTGATCCTTTTTGTGTTAGGACTGAATTTGATTTCTTAATTTGCTATTTGTGGTTTCCATTTTTCTACATGTCACCATGAGTAACTATTTTTACTTAACATTGGCTCTTTTTTTTCTTTCTGTTAGGAAGGAAATAGAGTAAATCAGAAATGATTTTAATTTCCTAAATGGCTTTGGGGACAATTAATAAGAGCTTATCAGGTCAGAAAAGAGAAGCAGGCTGGGAATCAGAATACCTATTTTATTTGTTAAACACTGGTTTAACTTTTTTGCTTTGGACAAGATAGAAATGAGATCAGGTTTTTAGCAGTTTCATTTACTTCTGCAGTTTCATCATCTTCTATATAGGTAAGTAGTAAAGTGGAAGAAGGGAAGAGGAGGAAATAAGCAATGTCTGTCGTGCCTATCATGTGCTGGGCTCTGTGCTCAGTGCTTTACAATTGTTATCTCATTCGATGCTTATAATAGCCCTTTGAAGTGGGAGCGGTTATTATCCCCAATTCACTATTGAGGAAACTTAAGGCAGATAGAAGTTAAGTGACTTGCCCAGGGTTACGCAGCTGAGAAGTGTCTGTGGCTCTACTTGAACTCAGTTCTTCTTAACTCCAGATCCAGTATTCTGCCCGCTGTGCTACCGAGCGGAAAAATGAACACATAAATATTAAATATGGGCAGAGCACTACTGTGCTGGAGCGCACCTGAGGAAAGGGTTAGCATGTAAGAGAATCGTGCATTCAAGGAAGAGAGAGTTTGATTAGCAGTGCGAGATACAAACATGCTAAAAATAGCTCATTAAAAGGCTGGAATTACAAATTTTAATTTGTTCTTTGTTTGAATTTTATTTGACACCTGAAAAGCAGCTATGTGTTTTGAAGCAAGTTGAGTATCATCAACAGGTTTATTTTACCCTGTTCTATGAATTTACTGCATGCGGCGTGCTGAAAGACAGAGAGATATGATAATACTCTGGGGTTGGGTGTAGATAAATATTTTAGGGGATCTGTAGTCAGTACTCCAGTAGTACTTTCGTTGTTAATTAGCAGGCACTTATTAAGCATTATTATGTTCTAGGCACTAGGGATGTAAAGGAAAAAACAGAGCTTTCCAAGGGATTCTCCTCAGGGCTTCCCTGTTTCCTGAGACCCAACAATATTGAAATGAGGCCAATTAATAACCCTATGATGGCCTCTAAGTGTTCAAGTGAAAGGAAGAGTCAATCAATGGGGCAAACTTCACTGTTGTCTTACTTTAAGAAATTGCCATAGCTACCCCCAACCTTCAGCAGCCAGCAACATGGAGGCAACACCCTCTGCCAGCAAAAAGATTACAGCTCATTGAAGGCTCAGGTGATGATTAGCATTTTTTTAGCAATAAAGTATTTTTTAATTAAGGTATGTACTTTTTTTTTAGGTATAATACTATTATGCACTTAAGAGACTACAATATAGTGTAAACGTATCTTTTATATACACTGGGAAACAAAAAATTTATGTGACTGCTTTATTGCAATATTTGCTTTATTGTTATGATCTGGAACTGAACTCACAGTATCTCTGAGGGTGTGTGCGTGTGCGTGTGCATGTGCATGTGAGAGAGAGAGACAGACAGACAGACATGTTTAGACCATGTTATGGGAAATGATGTAAGATGTTAGTCCAAACCTACTTCCATACAGCATTCCAGTATTCGAGTTTTCCCAGCACTTTTTATCAAATGGGGGGTTTTTCTCTAGGTAATTTATGTTTTCTACTTTATCAAACACAGGTACTGAGTTCTGTTATTTCTCAATCTCCTTTGTGCAGTCTATTCCATTTATCTGTCTCTCTATTTTTTAACTAATGTATCTGATGTCTTGAATACATGATGTCTTCTGCTTTATAATACAGTTTGATGCCTGGAAGTGCTACTTGCCCTTCATCCTTACTTGTTTTCATCATTTCCATTGACATTCTAGATCTTTTGTTTTTTTAAATGAATGTTGTTATTTTATCCCCTTGGTATTTTGATTGGTATGAGATTTAAAATGTGAATTGATTTTGGTAGTATTATTTTTATTGTATTGGCATGGCCTGTCTAGCCCTTAAGCACAGACTATTCCTATCCATACAAGTTTTTTGTGTGCTTTGGGAGGTTGATCCCCAGATTAGTTGGGATGAGATTTCCTTTCTTTTATTGTTTCTTGTGTTTTGTTATCATTATATAGAATTATTGTATACCATATAAAAATACTGTTGATTTTTGAGAATTTATTTTGTATTCTGCATCTTTGCTGAAGCTATTGTCTTAATTAGTACCTTTGCTTATTCCCTAAGGTTTTCATAGTAAACCATCACCTCATCAGCAGAGATGGTTTATCTCTTCTTTACCTGTTATGTCTTTAATTCCTTTCTCTTATTTTATTGGTATTGTTGTTATTTCCAGAAGTATATTAAATAATACTGGGGAGAGTGGGCATCCTTGCTTTATTCTCATTTATTGGAAAAGTTCTAGTGTATTTCCATTGCAAATAATGCTTGATTTTGATTTTTGATAGGTGGCGTTTTATGTTACAGACCTTCTACACCTGTACTTTCTGGGGTTTTTAGCACAAGAGAGTGTTGTACTTTTCTGCATATATCATGATGATCATGTGGCTTTGGATGTTTGGGTTTTTAATATCATTAATTATATTGATTGTTTTTCTAATGTTGGACCATTCTTGCATCCTTGGTATGAATCCCACCTGATGGTAGTGAATGATTTCTTGGATAAATAGTCTGCGTGATATGATTTTGCTTAAAAACTTTGGTTCAGTGTTCATTAATAATATTGGTCTATAGTTTTCTTTTTGTGTTTTATCTTCTCTTGGTTGAGGCAGTAGGATTATATTTGTCTCATAAAAAGATTCTTGTAGAGTGCTCTCTTTCTCAGTTTCTGAGAATAATTTGCGAAGTATAGGTACTAATGTTCTTTTAAAAGTTTGATAGAATTCTCCTGGGAATCCATCAGGACCAAGAGTTTTTTTTTTTTTCCCTTTGCTAATAATTCCTTTATAGTTAGATCTAATTACTTTTCTGAGATTGAGTTATTTAAGATCTCTGTTTAGTCTTATGATAGTTTGGATATTTTATGTTTCTGAAGGTATTCCTCTTTTTCTTTTGTTTTCTCAGTATTGTTAGCATATACCTGTGTATAATATGTTCTGAGTACTCTTTTTATTTCTTCTGGTTTTGCCGTATTTTACTTTATTTGTTTTATTGATGTGATTTTCCCCTCTGTTTTTATTCAGATTAGCCAAGGGTTTTTCAAAGGCTTTTGGTTTTACTGAGCATTTCTATGGCTTTTCTGTTTCTGCTTCATCTATTTCTCCTAATTTTTTATATTTCTTTTGTGCTTATTTTAGGTTTGTTTTTCTAAGTTTTAAAAATACATATTCAGTTTATTAATCTTCTCTTTTTCTATTTTGTTAATGTATGTTTGTAAGGATATGATTTTCCCCCTGAGGACTGCTTTAGCTGCATTCCAGAAATTTTGGTATGTTTCATAATTATCATTTTCTTTTACATAGTTATTGTGATGTCTTTGACCCACTCATTATTTAAGATTTTATTAGTAAGACTCCATTTCAATTATTTTTTGTTTGTGGTCCATGAACCATTTTTTAAAAAAAATTTCATTATAGTGTGTAAAGGATATTAACTATTTCTGCCTTTTTACGTTTGTTTGCAATATCTCTGTGCTATAGCACATGGTTGTTTTTTTTTTCTGGTAAAAGTTTCATGTGTTGCAGAGAATTATGTATATTCTTTTGCTGTCTCATTTAGAAGACACTATGAGTCATTTAACTCTAGTTTATCCAGAAATTTGTTCAGTTCAGTATTTTTCCTTTTGTGTATCTTTCTGTTAGACTTACTCAGAACTAATCGTGATGTTGAAGTATATCACTATTGTTTTCTGTCTGTGTCTTTTTGAAGTTCAGATAACGTTTCCTTTATGAATTTGGATGGTAAGGGAGTTTATTACCAATACTGGTTTGTCATCTATGGTTCCTTTCAATATAGTTTCCTTGTTTGTCTCTCTTTATATTTTGAGTGTTTTTGGTTTGTCATCACAATGGCACTCCTGCTTTTTTGGATTCCCTTGACTCATAATACATTTTTCCATCCCTTCAGTTTTATTCTATGTATGTCTTTTAAAATGTGTTTCTTTTAAGTAACGGATCGTAGGATTTTGTTATCTTATCCAGCCTATCACATTTTCATTTTATTGAATTGTTTAATCCAGTCATATTTAGAATAATAAAAAGTAGATTTATATTTCCTCCCTCTGTCTCTGTTTCCACTGGCTCTCTTCTCTTCACCCCTAATGCACTCTTTTTGCTTCTTATCCCTTTCAGTTTTTATTAGTTCCTTTTTCTCTCCTGCTTTTGTCTGGTTATATATTTCTTCCCCCTCTTTTTTCTCTCAGTTAACCAAGTAGATTCCCCCTTCTTCTCCACCTCTTCGGCTGATCTTGTTCATCAGTTTAAAATTCCATTTTTTGTTTCTTTTCCAAAAATAATTTCTCTTGTTCTCTTCCTTATCCATTATTTCTGTCTACTCTACATCCTCACTCTCTCAATCATGACACTTTTCTCTGTATTCTTCATGCAATCGAAACTTTCAAGGTATTTGTTTTAAATGGTTCTCTCCTCTATGTACTTTCTGCCACTGCCTTCTAGGGCTTGTCCCAGGGATTCTTTTTCCATTGTGCTTCACTCCCTGAAAAATGCGCCGCACCGCCTCCACCATAGGCCAAGTAAACTTTTCAAACACCTAAACCACCATGTCCCATCTGGTGTGCGGTCCTCATCTCTCTTCATCCATAAGAACATTCATCAATGGAACCCCCTCCCCTCTTCAAAGTAAGGCCTCCTTCCCTTCCTTCTTTACCCCCCACCCCACCATGGGGTCTTTTCTTTCGAGGCTACAGAAGTCAACTTCGCTTCATTGCTAGTCCTTGATTTGATCCCAGTGCATCCCACATTCCTCTCTTTCCCTGCTCCCCACCCCTTTTGTGTACCTTCCCATGTTGTAATGTAGTGTCACAAAAAAAGCATTGATTCAACTATAGACAGGGAGTCATCGGTTTCTGTCTCTAATGCCTCATCTGCCCCTTCACTTTTCCCTCTCTACCACATTTCTACTTTTATCAGTCTCCTTGTGTATATTTAGAAAGAAGACTTTCACTGATCTTTTTGTTGTCATTCTATTGTGGCCAACATAAGACTTTCCCATACTGGAACCAGGGTCTCCTCAGCACTGAAAAGAAGGATGCAAGATGGAGTGTTGGAATGAGTTTTGTTGTAAGGCTATATTGTCCTTTCTTAGTGTGGGAGGGGTGCTGAGTGAGTTCAGTGTCATTAAGCCTCAGTTCATGTGTTTAAGGGTTTGGTTTTTTTTGTTTGTTTGTCAAACCTTCTTTTGGGTTCTGGGCAACCTAGACTTTGCAGACAGCTGAATTTGCTTTATCTTTGGCACATGATTTCTATTTTGGAGAAGTTTGAGAGTTCGTGGGGCTTAAAGAAAATGTCTAGTTCTCCATCTTCTTGTTCATGTGACCTGGTAATCAACAATAATGATTTCAAAAGATCTTGACATATTAAAGGATTGGGGTGAATCTAAGAAGATGAAATTTAATTGAAGATATAAAGTCTTACACCTGGGTTTAAATGATTCATTTTATAATATGTAATGATAGGTGTAGTTAGAAAGCATTTTGAAAAGAGGGGGTGTGTGTGTGTGTAGGTACAAGGTCATAGATTAAAAGTTGGAAGAGATCTAAAAGGTCTTTTAGTGTAACCCCATTATTTTACAGATAAGGAATTTGATGTCAAGAGAGTGATATGATTTACCTTAAATTGAATGAACACTGAGAATCAGAAAGTGGCAAAGCTGGGATTGGAATCCATGTGTCTTGCCTGTAAATCCAACGCTCTTTCATTGAATCATACTGCCTCTTAGGTCACCAAACGGGACTGATTAGGTACATTACAACATATTATAAAAAATCAGTTGACCTCACTGCAGCCAGATTATCCTTTTATTCCTCCTTAAATTGATTTTCCTTTTACATTCCCCACAAAAGTTACACTAAAAATTTTCTCCTTAAGCCTCCCACTCGTTCAGCTGAGGACCTTGCCTCTTGATTTACTGATAAAAATTAAAGCCACTAGCTAAGCTCCTCCTTTCTTCATCTTAAAACCCTTAGACATAAATAACCCCCTCCTCTACTTCTCCATTCCTTCAGTGTCAGATAGAGAGTTGGCTCTTTTCACTAAGGTCAACTCCTCTCCCTGTGCCTTTGATTCCATCTCTTCCTTTTATAACAGCTTGTCCACTCAGTCATTTAAAGATCTGTTGGAGCAACTCTATTTTCATCCTAGACTTGGGAGTGGGCATGATAGTTGTTTTAAGTATTTATGGGGCCCTTTTGGGGAAATTTTAATATTTAATATTTTTAATATTTAATAAAATTTCTCTTTAGTCCCCTGAGAGCCAAAGTAGAAATAGTTGGTGAATTTTTAGAGGGGCACTTTAGATTTGAGGTGAGGACAACCTTCCTTAAAAATGAGAGTTGACCAAAAGTCAGTTGAGTTTCCTGGAGCGGTAGTTAGTTCCCCCTCACCGGAATGTTCTTAAGCAAATAGTCCTTACCTAGTCTGATCTAAATAGGATTCCTATTTTGATACAGGTTTGGACTATATAGCCTCAGACATCTCTTTCTACTCTGAATTCCTTTGAATCATATCTTTAATATTCAATAGATGTGACTCTGATCAAGTCATTTATCATAATTCTCTGAGCTTCAGTTTCTTTATCTGTAAAATATAAGAACCATACTTGTACTACCTGCTCCACAGGTTGTTGGATTATAAACTTTAAAGTATTACATAAATGTGAATCATTGTTAATAATAATTAAAATTACCTTCAAAAAGAGTTCCCTGTAACTAGTAAAGTGAATAACTGATTATTAATAATAAATTACTAATAATCAAAAGTGTTCTTTTGGAATAAGTGATTTTTAGACCGTTGTCTCTAAGGAGGTATGGGATGTGAATTTGACAGTTCGGAATTTCAAGACACAGTAAAGTTTTTGTAAGTAGAAAGGAGGCAGAGTGGCACATAAATATACTGCTGGATTTGGTATCAGAAAGACCTGGGTTTGAATCTCGGCCCTGCCATTTACTGTGAGGCAGCATTCATAAAAATGTGTTAGTTGTGAAGCAGTAAGCAGTAGATTAGCTTGACTAGAATAGAGGGAAATTCAAAATTAAGAAGACTTGAGGCTTGTGAACTGTTATGTATGTGATGGAAGATGCTGAATATTGTGAGTTTTGGGCTGTAGAATCATGTGTTTAGAGCTATAAAGAACCTTAGAGATCATTTAGTCTAACCTTTTTATTTCATTGGCCTGTAAGTAAGGCCTGGAGAAGTTAAGTGACTTGTCCAACAACACATGGCTAATGACATTCAGGAGCCAAGCATAGACCTTCTGATTCCAAATACATTATTCTCTTTAACTTTGGGGTAATTCAATCAGGTGATGGGAATTAGTCTGGGTGATATTTGGAGATGGGTAGGTAAGGAGAGTTTGTGTTTAGGCACTTTCATTTTAGACTGGTGACTCTGATCATACAGTCTCTGTTTTGTTGTTAACTTAGTGTTTAAAAGTTGACTACAGGCTACACTCTTTTCCTTTGCCTAAGAGCCATAAAAAGTAACAGTAAATTAAAGTTTTAAACTTGTAACCATATTACCAATATGGCTTTTAGAAACTGCTCAAGGTAGGAAATCGTCACTGTCCACAATGAAATATACTGAAACAGAGAAGCACTTGCTAAGGATTATTATTATTATTATTATTGATGATCTTTCTTAGGAGAAAAACATTATCCCTAATAATTTAACTCAGATATTTAAATGAAGCTTTCAATAATTGACATTTTAAAAATTGATCTTTTATTTTTACATGTCATTTTTTGATAGAGACCCTACCGATTACCAGTGAGCATCCACCTTAAAAAAAAAAAAAACAGTGAGCTGAAGCAATCAATACAGCCACCACATCCAATAATGTTTGTAACATTTCTAACCCACAGTACCCACCTGTTTATTGACCAGAGGGAGGTGGGTTTCATAATAATAATAACTAGCATTTATAAAGTTTGCAAAACACTTTACATTATCTCTTTATTCTGCAACCTCCCTAGAGGGTAGTTGCTATTATTATCCTCCCTTTTACAGATGAAAAAACTGAGGTTGAGAGAAGGAAATTTGACTTAACCAGGATCACACAGCTAAGTATCTGAGGCACAATTTGAACATATGTCCTATTGGTACCAGGTACAGCACTAGCCACCCAGTGTGCTATTCTCCAGGGTCAAGATTGATGCATTGCAGTCACTCAGAGGTTTGGCTTTGTTTCAGTGTTGTTTTACTATGTGCTATTGTAGTTATTGTGGCAATTGTTTGTTAACTTTACCCTCCTCCAGTTCCTAAGACTTTTTCTGTATTTCTCTGAATTTCTAATTGGTAACTTATTTTTATAATGCAATGATATTCGTATTCCAGTTTGATTTTAATCATTCTGCGTGATAGGTGCCCACTTTATTTCTACCTTTTTTGCTACCACAAAAAAATTCCTTTCTGTTTATTCTGATGCATCTGAGGCCTTTCGTTTTGTCTTTAAACTCATTAGTGTATAGCAAGTAGAATGATATCTGGGTCAAAGATTTTTTTTTTGCCCTTCAGTTTAATGACTTTCCTTGCTTATTTCCAAAGTACTTTCCAAAATAATTAGCTACAAATAGTCTAGTAGTATGCCTGTCTTCCAATAGCACATCCAACGTTGATTATTCGCTCTTTCGTCATATTTGATGGGGTTTTTGGGGGGGATGGGAGGATGAGGTAAAACTCAATAGCTAGCCTAATAATCTTTCATTTAGTTGTTGAAAATTTGCCATTTTCCTCTTGAAAACTTGTTCATATCCTCTGACCACTTGTCTTTTGGAGAAAGGCTTGTTGCTGAAATGTTTCTGTCAGTTACCTACATGTCTTGAATGCTAGACTTTTATTAGAGACAATTTCTGCAAATATTTTTCCCTATTCAGCTATCCCTTAAGTCTAGCTTTATTAATTTTGTTTGTGCAAAAGCTTTTAATATTTTATATCATCAAAACTGTTTTCTCTTTGTGATTACTTCTGTCCCTTGATTTGGGTCAAAATCCTCTTTCAGCTATAGTTGTAAGAGGTATATCTTGCCATTTACTTCTTTTAAAAATAAATTATCTGTTACATATTCATTTGAAACTCATGGTATATGAGATAAGATGCTGGCCTAAATCTGTCATTGTTGAATAGAATCCTTCCCCTTTTAATTTATTCTTAGATTTATCAAACACTTGACTACTATGTTTGATTATTTCTGGTTTTTGTTTACCTAGCACCATTAATACACTTTTTAAAAATGTTAACAAATGAATGAAAAACCATTAAGTGCATACCATATGCAAAGAACTGTGCTAAGTATTGAGGATATGGCTAAAAATAAAAGAATCAAGGCAATTCCTGTCCTCAGGGGACTTATATTCTTGTGAGGGAAGACAGCAGATAAAGGGGAGTTACTGGTGGGGGACTGAGACCAGGTACTTAAACAGTGTCATGTTTTAGAAATGGCCAGGAAGGGTGGGACCCTGGTTCTGGGTAAGATCTATCAAAAGCTCCCTTTTCAGAGACTAGGGCTCTAGATAAAGATTCTGAGTTCCAGAGGGAAGAAGATAAGGAGGATGGCTAGAGTATCTGTAGGCCGTATTTGGAAATGGCCAGGAGGTGACCATTTAACCCATTGATGGTTTTGATGGATTTATTATTCATTAAAGTCTTCTTGTGCGTGTGTTTGCCTGATACATTTTTACTTTGTCTGTGAAAATTATGCATGTACCGTAGCCTAAAGATTTCTAATTGGAAGGCCTAAGATCCGCTGCTACCCCCCAAATACTACATTTAATTCACTTACCTCAAACATAAAAGTGGTGATAAAAGAATGTCACAAATTTTTAAAACTTTGTCAAGTGCAGTTTTTTCTTTGGAACTAAGAAGTTCTGTGAATCTTGGTTTTGCTTAGGCATAACACAAGCACATGGATGTAAATAGCTTATATTTAATTTAGGACTAATGTGGGCAGAAAGCCGGTTATTACACATGCTCCATATTATGCTGAGCAGTTAAGTAAAACTTGTGTTTTGTTTTGTTTTTCCTTAAGGGGGATGCTCGAAGCCTTCTACTTCCTGAGAATGTGAGCACTGGCCAAAAACTAGACTTTTCAGACACAATGGTGCAACAGAAATTGGATGATATCAAGGATCGTATCAAACGAGAAATAAGGAAAGAACTGAAAATAAAAGAAGGAGCTGAAAATCTCAGGAAAGTCACAACGGACAAAAAAAATTTGGCATATGTGGACAACATTTTGAAAAAATCAAATAAAAAATTAGAAGAATTACATCATAAACTACAGGAATTAAATGCCCATATTGTTGTAACAGACCCAGAAGATCTTACAGGTATTGTACATAATTTGAAATATTTCCTAAATGTATATCAGATAAATTTTACTTAAAAAAGTTATTAATCATTAATTTGTAATATAGTTGCATAATAGTGAAATTGTGGTAGATAAATTTTGCTTTCAGATATTCGACAGGCATTTAGGATTACTATAAGTTAGAGAGCTATACTATGTGCTGAAGATACAAAAATTAAATAAGATATATTCTTGCCATCAAATGGTTATACTTTATTATTAATCTAATTGTGTAAATCTTTTTTTTTTAAAGTACAGTGAGCTAAGTGTGTGTAACTGAGGTTAGAACTTTTGAGTAAATATTTCTCTTTCATTAAAAGTGCCTCCTACATCATTTGCACATTTGGAGGGGCCAGGGTTTTATGAAAGAGACAATAAGTTAATGAGAAATCTTTTTAGTCTGTGTGAAATAAAGTTTGAGCCTTAGAACAAACCTAATATATTGCAAAGCTCAGTTGTTTTTTTTTATTTCAAAGCTACTGAAAAGGCTTTTCATATTCAGTGTCCCTTTAGTTTGTTTTCGGTGTGTTTTTGTGTTTAAATTTTGAAAATTATTTTTAGGATTGCGCCTTGTAAGAATAATGGAATTTAGATCTTTATAGGACTTTTGAGATTACCTCATCCATTTTCATTTTACAGGTGAGAAATCTGAGATTCAGAGAGGTTATGAATTACCTGAGATCACGCTGCATGTTAGTGGCAGACCTGGGTCTAGAAGCAGTCTTTAGTTTCCTAGTCCAGTGTTTTCACTACATTTTTAGTAATTGACATTTTAAATAAAAGTTCATATTGTGAAAATACTATTTTAACAATAACAGATAAACTCAGTTTTTATAGTCTAATAATGGTCTAATCAGTTCAATTTTTTTTTTTTTTTGCAAGAGAGGGGGAGTGGAGGTGTGGCAATCACATCACTCAAGAGAGACAGCACAGGAGCAGTGGATAGAAAGAGCCAGGGTAACCTGGGTTCAATTCCCACTTTAGGCAGGTCTTTTAACCTTTCAGCATCACAAGTAACTTTAGAACTTTTGGGGAATGGTTACCAAAACTGAATGGATTAACTCTGCCACAGTTTGTCTCTGAAAAGTCCAGTCCAAATGGTTGTTATTGCTGATGGAGAGAAGAGGTACATCACTAGGGTATGGCCGCTTGGGAGTCGATGGTTAGATAGGATAGGGAGAGTGTTTATTACATTAAAGCTATGTCACATAATCCTTCATAAACTATATGTCTTTAGTTTCTCCTAACAGTCCATGCAGATTGTGAAGCATTACTGTAGTGTGCATGAGTTACTGCCTTTCCTTTAAATAGTTTTTATTGTGCTCATAGAAAATTATAGAATTTTAAATTTGCAAAGGACATTGGAGAATCAGAACTTAATCTTCCCTTTTACAGCAGAAAATACTAAGGTTCAGAATGGTGAAATAATTTTGCCCTTATTTCATGGTAAACCTGGGACCAGAACCCTCGTATCCTTAGGCCTTTCCCAGAGCGTTTGAGTAATCTCACATGGAAGCTGCAAAGATAATTATGATTGACCACACTTATGGTTTCTATCTATCTTAGCCACAGATGATATCTGAGACATCTAAAAGAAATATGTTGAGAAATACTAATATTGTGAACTTTATTCCCAAAGCATATCACCTCAGAAAATGAGGCTGAAAATGCAGTTGACATCTTCTGTCAATGTTGCCCTCATAATAGAGATCAATATTAATTTAGGTTGAATCCATTCCTTGTTCCCTCTACTTTCTCAAACCCTACAAGTTGCGGGGCAGCTAGGTGGTACAGTGAGTAGAGCACTGGCCCTGGAGTCAGGAGGACCTGAGTTCAAATGCGGCCTCAGACACTTGACACACTTACTAGCTGTGTGACCTTGGGCAAGTCACTTAACCCCAATTGCCCTGTCAAAAAACTAACAAAAAAAGAAACCCTACAAGTTGAATCAGGGTCATACCCTTTAGATAAGTCTCTGACAATAAAATCAAATGTAACTCTAGGATTTAGGAAGTTAACTACCCAGTATAATCCTGCTTTACCAGACAGTGTTCCCTCACTTAACCTGCCTTCATTCTGCTGATTTTTCCTTCACTACTTTTTTTTTAATCCCACTTTATAAAAGTGAGATGTCAGTTAATGCCTTCCAGTTGTCTTGCTGACAATTATCATAGAAATCTTAAAATACTCTTTACCTATAAATATTCTGTGTGTATATAGATAGATAGATAGCAATAAATACTCAATACCTGTGGTAGTGTGGAATTTTGGTTTTAGATTTTTGCCTCTGAGTGTTCTATGTAGTTTGCTATTAAGGTTTCATTTAGGAAGGTTTGGTAATTGTGCTTTTCGTTTGAGAGCTTGAAGAAAGAAGATTGTTAATTGCTTAAATTGATCTGTATATTGAATCATTAAATATATGTACTACCGTAAACACAGGCTTTTCATATTATTGATATATTGATATTGATATTGATATAACCAGATATTGATATTGATATAACCAGAAGAGGTTATGTCAGATCATTCAACAGCAGCATCTTGGAGAAAAGTATGAAACAATTCACTTAATTTTTAGGGGGAAAATCTGGCACAATAAGTTACAATTAATAAAAATTAAATGCTCAGTTATATATTAGAAGCAAAAGAAAGGAGCATCTCTCCTCTCTTTTGTGGCTAAATCAGTGCCTTCGTTTCCTCTTTTCATTCTCTTGTAAACTCTCTGAATTCTGGCTTCTGACTTCATTATTCAATTGAAAGTGCTTTTTCCAAAGTGACTGATGATCTGAGTTGTCAAATCTGATTTCCTTTTCTTAGTCTACATCTTTGTTGACCTCTGTACAACCTTTGACCCTCCCAATAGCCCTCTTCTCCTGGATACTCTCTCCTCTAGGTTTTCATGACACTACTCTCTCAGTAGTCCTCCAACCCGTCTGACTTAGTCCTCTGTTTTCCTTTGCTGTATCTTAGTTCAGTTTTCTCTTGCTGTGAGTACCCTCCAACGGTCTGTCCTTAGTCCTCTTCTCTTCTGCTTTTATGCTTGATGATTTCATCAGCTGTCATGGATTCAGTTGTAATTTCCATGCAGATGTTTTCTATATATTTTTGTTCATCCTCAACCTCGATTCTGGCCTCCAGTCACAAATCTTCTCCTGTGTTTTGGATATCCCAAACTGGCTATCTCACAAACATCTTAAACTCAGCTTGTCCTAAACTCAACTATGTCTCCTCTTCCAAATTTTTCTATTATTGTTGTTGAGGGCACTATCATCCCCTCAGCCACCCAGCATCACAATCTAGATGTTATCCTCAACTCACTTGCACTCACCCCACAGATTGAATCTTCTGCCAAGTCCTGTTGTTTCTCCCTTTGCAACATCTCTCATTATGTCCCATTTTCTACACTCACACAATTGCTACCTTGGTATAGTTCTTCATTACCTCAGGTCTGGACTGTTCCAATAGCCTTCTGGTTGGTTTCCGCTTTTCAAGTTTCTCCCCACTCCAGCACATCTTTACACTCAACTGCCAAAGTGATTTTCTTAAAGTTCAGGTTGACTGTATCATTTTCCCCTCCCTATCCCAATAAACTCCAGTGGTTCCCTGTTATTTTCAGGATCAAATATAAAATCTTCTGTTTGTCATTTAAAGCCTTTCACTGCCTGTTCGCTTCCTACTATTCCAGTGTTCTTACAGTTTACTCCCTCCAAATGCTCTAAATCCAGTGACATTGACCTTGCTATTCCTTCTACACAACATTCTATCTCCCGCCTCCATACTTTCTCAAAACTGGCTATCTCCCATTCCTGGAATGTTTGCCCTCATCTCTACCTCCTGGCTTCCTTCAAGATTCAGCTCAAATCCCACCTTCTCCAAGAGGCCCTTCCCAATTTCCCCCACTGCTAATGACTTCACTCAGAGATTTCCTTCGTATTTTACACTGTATCTGTCTTGTATATTCATAGGTGCTTATGTATTGTCTTCTTCATGAAAAGATGAGTGCTTTGAGATCAGGGATTATTTTGTCTTCCTTTGTATCACCTCTGCTTACTTATCACGGTGCCTGGCACACAGTAAGAACTTAATAAGTACTTGTTGTTTTGAGTAACTACATAAATAGCTATAGGATATTATTAAGCTCTTAAATATATATCTATATATATATATCTATATATATATCTATATATATATACATCTTGCCTTTGAATATATGGCAGCCCATTCCCCCACCTCCAAAAAAGTTAACTATAATCAGCATACTTAATAGTACCTATATTTATAGAATTATTAAGTAGAAGTTAAAGTGAAGTCTAAATAGTGTATTCATTCAATAAATATTAAGTGCTTGCTATGTGTATGGTACTGTTGCAGAATATTTAACCATCATGGCTTTACTGGTATGACAACTGACAAAAAGATCATATTAGAGTTTTAAAGGATTGAATCTTGATGAAAATCTGAAAGGGTACTATAAAAGGTAAATTTCTTTTTTCCTCTTAAAAAAGTTTTTAAAATTATTATTACTAAGAGGAGTATAACTGAATATTTGTACATCTGCTAATGTAAATTAAATAACTGAAGATTCACCAGGATGGATACCAAGGTGACAAGCAGCCATTCAGTGCAGTCTGACAAACATTTTTTAAGCACTAGTAAAATGCTTGGAACTATTTAGGTATTTGGGACATAAAGACATAAACAGTGACTTCATGTTCTAGGGAACCACAGGGTTAGAACATATACACAGAAAAGATATATAAAGATAAAGGGAGGTTGGTGAGAAATACAAATCAATAGCCATTGGTGCCTTATGATAAATATGAGCATAGAATTTGGCATTGAGTCTGTTTTACTCCCTGTAAATCTCAAGTCACCAGCAGGCAGCTTTGCTACATGATCTACACAGTGCTAAGACAGCAGAGGTAGATGGTACCATAGTGTATTGGAAAGAGCTGGTCTAGGTGCCAAGCTGGGTGACCTTGGGCAGATCCCTATCTCTGGATTTCAGTTCTTCTGTGGTAATAATGAGAACTTTTGGGGTAAATGTCTTTGGAGGTACAGTCAGATATGTTGATATCCTAGCACCTCCTATCATACCCCATTTTCTGAGAGGTAAATCTCTTGATTTAAGATGATTGAGGCCATAAATGACCCTTTTTTTTAAGCTTGAGAGATCAAAGAAAGCCTCAGGGCAGAAGTCATTCAGTAAATCACACCCCAGACCCAATAAAAACAAAGAAATGGGAGCCAGATTGTGCCTACCGAAGGAACAGAAGACCTAGAGAATCTGGCCTCTGCACTACTCCATCATTCTCAACACTTGATCATGGAAGCTAGTATTTGGCTGTACGCTTTAAAAAGACCAGAAATACCGTCAATACCCTTGCATGTTTTGCTCCTAGAGCTAATTACATGACATCTAAAGGGGAAAATCTCCTTGCTATCTCCATGGTGTGGCAACGTTCTATAAGGACATGAGTTAACAGAAATATTATATCTTGGAAGATTTGTCCTTTCCAAAGAAATCACCCATGGTACTTTCAGTCTGCGATTCCTAAGGACTTTACTGAAGCCAGTGGTAGGTGGTATCTTTGGGTTTATGTGGATGAATATGCTTGTGGACAGATGACTGAGTCAAAGTAATGTTTCTTGGCATTGCTGAACATTCCTGAGAATAGGTCTTATTGGGCTTGACTGAATTTGGTACATTTGAGGGATGTATCCTGTTGTAAATAGCAGGAGTTAGCTTTACCAGCTTATTTTATTTTGTTGTATTATCTATAATGCTTGTGGCTGACCAGAATGAGCTAAATTGACTAGACTAATCTGGTGGAGATCCTTTTGGCAGCCAGCAGGTACTGATGGTTGCTGTTCAGGAGGGTGGCCATGGGTTAGAAATCAGAGTATACAGGTGTGGCAGCAGGAACTAATATTTGCAGGTCTTGGGAAGGCATTTGGTCTGGCAGCTAGAAGAAGGTGGGAGGGTATATGTCAGGTCTGGTAGTGTAACAAGTGAAGCAGAGCTTTTCATTGGGATGAACCAAGTTAAATGAGAATAAATAGAGCCTTGATTAGTCAACCAAGTTATGATCAGATATAGGAAGAATGACAGGTACTACTAATAGGGTAGTACCAGTACATTGGAAGCTGTCTGCAAAGGTTTGAAATGTCTAAAGGAATCTTTCTTTGTAAAGGACAGCTATTTAAGAAGATGTCTGCATGCTTGTAAACTGAAACCATCCCTGGAATGAATAATTTGGCCCACCCTTAAGGGACCCTATCTACTGAGGTTATTCAAGCATATCTAAGATATAATTTTAGCCTTCTTATTCCATATTTCTCTTGAGTTTTATAGCAGGGATATATATCTGAGTGTTAGGGCTCAGGAGCTAGGCCATAGTGCACACTGTCATTCCCATCATTCATTTTGCTTGCATTAGGGGTACTGTGGGGGATAAGTTCACATCCTAGTAATTGTATATGAGATAACTCAATCAGTGATCATGGTGGTAACAACTCACAATTGTATAGCACTTTAAAGCTTAGAAAGAAAACTACATTATACCACTGAGTGTATTATTATAAGAAATCTTATCTGAACAAATTCCATACTCTTGTCCTCCAAGGGCTGGGAGGCATCATTCAAGATCCTTGATAGAGCTATTTGCCTTCTAAACATAGCTTTCACAAGCCAACATGTGTGTCTGGAATAGTGCTGAAGTTTTTTAAAAAAAAACTACTTATACTTGGGTGAAAGAAACATAAAATTTATTTCATCTAACCATGGCTCTTTGGGCTCTATTCTTTCCCCTGCAGATGCCATTCCTATTTTAGCCTGGAGTCCCTGGTACAATTCTTGGAGGTCTCTATCCAGGTTTCACATTCTCATTCATGCTAGCATATCAAGAGACACTCTCACACAACCTCAACTACCACTATGTTAGAGGAGATGATCTGGCTAGAATCAAAGCCATGGCCATTAACGTGGCTAAGCTGAGGTGGGAAATTAAATGTTTATAGTTATATCCTATATTGCACATTCATCCAGACTTCTGTATTAATGCTCAAGTCTACCAGTGCTCCTACCTTGTCATACCAAGACCAGATTTTCTCTCTTACTATATAAACAGGGTAAAAATAGAAAATTTGTGACATCCATAATGCTCCAAGTATGTATTTTCCTTGAAGGTCTGTAGATCCTCTAAAAGATTTTAAGAAGCATAATTAGCAGTAAAGTTGCTTAAACTCTTTCCCCAATCTCATCAATGGTGTCTCAAGTCCAATTCAAATTGTATGGTAAAAGTAATAAGCGCTTAGGAGTTCAGAGCAGGGAACGATCACGTTAGAATAGGATGATAAAGAAAAGTTTTGCGCACACGCACACAAAATTATACTTAAATTGGGTTTTAAAAAGTAGTTTGTATTTGGTTAGATGAAATGAAGGAGGGCATTCTAAGGGTATCCTTGGTTAATGGAATGGTAGATAGGAAAGAAGAAACAAGAATGCTGATAGGAAGGTACAAAATAAATTTAGGTAGGAGGTCGCAAATGAACAGTTTGACTAGAACACAGGGTCTATGTTGGCAGTAGGTAAGTAGAGGTGAGCTTCTACAGGGCCTTGAATGCCAGGCTAAGGAGCCTTGGTGAGCAGTGGGGATCCATTGATATTTTTTAACCCATGGAGTAAATAATACAGTCAAGTTAATAGTTCAGGAAAATTGGTCTGTTAACACTGGAGTCTGTGAACTTTTTATTTTGATAACTGTATTTCACTGTAATTGGTTTTTTTTGTAGTCTTATATATTTTATTTTATTCCTTTAAAAAAGCGATTTTAAGAAGGGGTCAGTAGGTCAAAGGTGGTAACTGGTTCAAGCACAAAAAAGATTAAGAAAACTTGTGCTAGTTTATACTGGTTAAACCATAAAGAGAAGAGAAGCAGAGAGACTAACTACAACATCAGTGTAATAATTCAGGTGTGTTATAAATAGATATTACAGAATCGAATACAGTATCACACTGCAAAGGCAGAATCAGTAGGACTTGATGGTTGATTGGATGTTAGGAGTAAAGGAGAAGTCAAAAATTGCTCTTTAAAATTTAGAGCCACCATGACTAGAAATGATGGAGCCATCAACAGGAAGGAAAATCAAGAAAAAGATTTTCTTTTGGGAGGGAAAAAATAATGTTTGGATTTAGACATTTTAAATTTGAAGTACCAGTGGTACATTCAGGAAATGTCACATTAAGAAGATGAAAATGTGACTTTGAACATTAAATGAGAGGCTAGATTTAGGTTAACTTTCTGCACTGAGGTGATATTTGAATAATAGGAGTGGATGAGCTCTCCAGTGAAAAGTAAATGTAGATAGAGAAGGAGGGGGATGAAAGGAATATTTGCTGTCACCAGCTTCCTACAAAACAAACACATTCTGTGGGACTTACAGAAAATTAAAAAATATATATATCTCATCAGACCTATTAGGAGTGTTTTTTATTAACACCTGGAAATGATAGCTTCCAAGTTTCATTCTCCTCCCCAGCCCCATCCCTTAGCTAATATAGTCATTTCTCCTATGATGCTTATTTCAAAATTGTGAATTTGTTTCAACATGATTGCTATATTGGAGAACATTTTGAGCATAACTCCAGTTTTGGTTTGCTCGTGCACAATTTCCTCAGCGAGAAACAGTGAGAATGCAGAAAACTGTACCACTTCATGGTAACTGACAGGCTCCAAACTTTCCGATGCCTACTTCCACAAGCAAACTAGGTCTTTTTTTTTTAAAGGTAAAGTGCCACATTTATTGTATATCTTCTGGTATGGTTGGAGCTGTGGGCAGAGGAAGGCTAGTCCAAACTCTTCCCTATCACCACCTTTACCCATGAGCTTTCCAAGGGCCATTTGCCAGGCCAGGGAATAGGCCAGGTTGCAAGTGAAGACCTCAAGGCTGTCACTGTTTATTTTAGCATTTATGTATTTCTTAACCATTTGACATGTATAAAACTACCGTTTTTGTTGGGCTCCTATCTTTTTTACATTACTGATGATATTTTGGAGCATTGTGCCCCAGCCTCATTTTCCCCATAACCCCTGTGGCTTTTATTGCGTGATTTTTGAATAGTAAGGTGCCTTTTGGGAATGGATATGTTGAATTCCACTGTCCTTTAATATCGGCAGGCCGATGCCTCTAGGATGACTAGGCTTTAGCCCCTAGAAGCTTGGACTTAGCAGCCCAGACTGGACACTGAGCTAAATATGCCTGCTATAAATAGCATTCCATTCCCAGCCTTGTGCTTTTGTACAAGGGATTCAGTTAGTCAACAAGCATTTTTTTAAGCACTTACTATGGACCAGGTACTGTGCTGAGCACTGGGGATACCAAAACTAAAAGGAAAAATAGAGTCCCTGTCTTCAAGGGGGTTTGCATTTTAATGAGGATTGCTACATGCAAAACAGGTATGTAAATACAAGCTAGACAAAGAATAACTGAAAGGTACTCTGTGAAAAAAGAAACTAGGGGATGGGATCCAGGAAAGGCTATGTGTGGAATTTGAGGTGAAATGTATGTATTTGAGGTGAATCTTGAAGCTAGTAGGGAGAGGGGAGGAAGGAGAAGATTCCAGGCATTTGGGACAGCCATTGAAAAGCTTAGAATGGGGAGATGTGCAAGGAACAACAAGAACACCACTGTCACTGGGCCATAGAGTGCTTGGAGGGTAGTAAAATGTAAGAAGACTCAAAAAGAAGGCAGGAAGGGACCAGGTTTGGAAGATACAAAGGGAAACATTTTGTGTTTGTGGTATCTGTAGTTAGAACTCAATATATTTTCCTCTTAGAAATACTGTTATAAATGGTGGCTGTTCAGTAATAATATTATGAAAGCTATTTATTCTTATCATTATTTAGGAGCAAAGACCCTACAACGTCTATCTTCCATCTTGTTATAGAAACAGACTTATAGAAAAGTGACATTTTCTGTAATATTCCTGGTTTCCTCCCAGTGAAGATTTCTAGTGACAGGCAATTTACATTTTTTCCATGCAACCCTTTAAATTGTTGGGATAGCAAAGGACAGTTAAGTGTTGTTTTGTTGAACTGAAATATGCTTCACTATGTCTTCTGTCCATTTGTCTGTGTTTTGCCTATTATAGCAACATAAATTGAATTAACAGCCCTTCCAGTATTAATACTGGAGTCTGGTTATAGTGTTGCTTAATATGTGTGTTTTGCAGGATTATATTTTATGGTTTTTGCAGACTGACTTTGGAACCTTGGTGACTATTACAACATTATTTTCATGGGAAAGTGTGTTCAGAAACTAAAATGACTTAAGGATTTACTTTTGGAACACTACCTCATTCCATAAGTTAAAGATTGCCTGTATACATGCATGATCTTCAAAACTTTCTGGTTTGGCATTCCTCTCGTGCAGCACTGACTAATAAACACCTGTAGGTCTCAGTACCCTTGCCTACTAATGTGCAGATTTGTGCTGCTGATGTGAAATATGTCTGAAAAGACAAAGCCAACAATACTTCTGTTCCAGTACCTTACCTTACAAAAGTAAAATTGTCTGCTCTCAGTTGAAGTTTATAGGAATTCATTATGTTTAAACTGCAGGCCTCTTACTTTTTAAAAGAGAGAGAGACAGAGAGAACAATAATACAATATTAAAAAAAAAAACAAAGAAATATGTACTTTAAGCTGCAGTAAATGTAACTTTTCATTCAGAGAGTTTTTTTCTCAGGCTAGGGTAGTCGGGAATAAAACTTGTTTCAAAATTATACCATATTTTTTTTATTGTTCTTGAATTCCTTTATTAACTCTTGAAATATTTCCAACTGTAGGCAGTGTTCTCTATCAGCACCTCATGGTAAGTTTTTCTTGGAACGGTTGAGAATGCTCACACATCTTTAACTTTAAACTGTTTTCTGTGGCTTCAGAATTCAAAATAATAGAAATGTCCAGTGTTATTTAATAACAGATAAAATACTAGAAATATAATTTAGATAATTAGAATGTCATATGATGAGAATGGTACTGGATGGGTTTTTGGAGGAGCTGGGTTCCAATTTTGATCTTGGCCTAGTTGTGTAACCTCCTTGAGTTTTTTGTTTCTTCATCTTTAAAATGAGGGGTTTGGAATAACCTGGGGTTCTTCTGCCTCTAAATCTCTGATCCTTTATGAATAGATGTCATACATTTTAATTGAAAACTACAGACTTCTTTTCCTAGAAAAAAAATTAGCCTGCTTTGGTGTTTCCATATTTCAAGCTATGCTATCTAAAATTAAATAAGATGTTTTGTTGCTATATGTTTGAAGGAGAAATTACTTGTGTCTTCTTTGAAGGCTTGATGAGTTATTACTAGGAACAAAGAAGTAAAGAAAACATGTTATGGTCCTAGTATTAGGAATGGTAGAGAATGAGCTAAATAGATAAAATAATATTTTTATCAAAGAGTGCTTGCTGATAATTGAATAACTAAGGAGAATGTTAAGTATCCCTTGGAGACCACAATACAGAATCAGACCTGGGTTTTCCTGTATTCTACCAAGCCTATTGAAAAGACAATATATTAACACCTAAAGGGGTGTGCACATGTGCGCGTGCGCGCGCGCGCGCGTGTGTGTGTGTGTGTGTGTAGCTATAGTTTCAAAAGCAACTGAATCCTTTCTATGCTAATTTATTTTAGGGGAGGTGGGGAAGAAGACCTGTTTTCACTAATATAAGGGTTTCTGGTGAGTTACTCCCACTATTGATGCAGATCTCTAACTGTTCTGCAATTTATACTCTTAGACTTTCTTGGAAGTATTGAGAGGTTAAATGACTTTCCCAGAGTCACATAGCCAGTGTGTGTAAGAGAACCCAGCTATTCATGACTCTGGTACTATTTCTGTTCACCATTCTATACTTCCTCTTAGTTCCTTGGCTTCATTGAACATTAGATACATTTTTTCTTTCTTTTTTTAAAATTAAGATACATTTCTAAGCATTACTTGTATAATTGCTTTTGTTATTTACACTAGGTATCCCCACCAAAAAAGAAACAAATTTTTAATCCCAACAAATAATGGAAATTATACTTAGGGAGTCCTAACATTCATTTTGATGATTGGTCTTTTTTTTTTTTTAAGGAGGTTATGCCATCCTATTAAAAAATCTCTTCTGTTTTATACTTATTTTTCTTATTGGTAATACTGGCTTATACTAAAGCTTCTGTACTTTTTTACTAAATGCAAGATTCTGTTTTCATTAGCAAGTTACACTGGGATAGTATTGAACAGGTATTAAGATTTCAGAAAAATTTAGGACTGAAAAGGGCCTTAGAAGCCATATAGACTTAATCACTTTTTATAGGAAAGCAGAGATTGGTTATGGCCTGCTTTTAAGGGACATAGCTATTTAGTGGTGGAACCACTATTTGAACTTAGTTCTTTTAATTCTCAGGTTTAGGCTAAATAATATAACTTAACAATAACAATAATAGCTTTTACTTAGCATTTTAATGTTTGCAAAGCACTTTACAAATATTATCTCAATAAGGGATCTTTTGTTGTAGTTCATTCTAGATTCTTAAAAAGGACCAATAACATCATGAAGGTGATGTCTTGACTTACTCGTGAATGAGATTGTGCAGACAGAGGCCAAGTGACTTGTTCAGAGTCACACAGCTAGTAAGAGTCTGAAGCTGGATTAAATTCAGGTCTTCCTGAATACAGATCCAGATCTCCATCCATTATACCACCTAGATGCCTAATGGTGTCAGCTGTAGAATAAACAAAAATTGGAATTTGGCATTCGTTAAGGATTTGTTAGTCGTAAGACTGAATTTGTCAAAAGTTTTTTCAACATTATAACAAGCTATCAAGGAAGATCTGAAAAATTTTTTTTAAAGTAAGGACATTAAGGTGTATCTAAAAATAGGTCCACCAACCCTCCCCCCCCATTTTTTTTTAATATTGGAACTGATCTACATAGCAGCGCCATTTGCCCTGAAAGAAATTTTTGTAGGTAGACCTTTCTACGACAGAAATTAAATGAGAAAGCCTTTGAGTGCCTAAAACTTAAGCTCCTCCCAAGTATTATATTTACAGTTAAGTGACTTCTGGCCACAAAGTGACATTCACATTGGTTTATCTAGCATTTTGTTGTGATCTGTATAGAATCAGATAAGGAGCATGATACTAGGCCAGTTGTTGACAAAAGACTCACCAAACCATTTTAATTGAAAACTGGTAGTGAAGTTCCTAAGAGGTTGAAAGTGAGTATTTGGGAGTATCAGAAAGATTTACAGAATCCTTTTTTCTTCCTTTTTCCCATCTTTCCCCCACCTTTGACCTCCCACTTTTTAAATACTTGCCAAGGATGATATAGCCTTATTTCCTAAAATCTTAGCATTAATCTTAGCATTAAATGTACTATAGTGGCTTTCTAGCTTTTTTATTTTTGATGTATTGCAGAGCCTTGCAGAAATAGTAGGTATTTAATAAATGCTTGTTGAACTGAATTTGAGGTTTCATATCTTTTTTGTGACATCCCTGATAAATAATCATCCAGTAATTCATTTGCTTGAGACTGTTTATAGTAATACTTATAGAACTGTTGTAAGGCACAGAGATACATTTAAATAACTGATTCTGTATCCTTTGAAAATGTTATCTTACAATATAAGATCTTTAGTTTTTGAGTAACTATTTACATTTCATTTCATTTGCAGATTGCCCAAGGACCCCAGATACTCCAAATAGTGATCCTCGTAGTTCTACTAGCAATAATAAATTGATGGCCTTAAAAAAACAATTGGACATAGAACTGAAGGTAAAGCAGGGAGCTGAGAACATGATACAGATGTATTCAAATGGCTCTTCAAAGGTAAGCTGCTTAAGTTGTATATGAAGTACCCTCATAGAGAACTGTTACTTTAAGATGTAGACCTAACACACCTAGCATCTTATTTGAATATCCTATATACAGTTGAATAAATTGGTAAATAATATATTTACAAAATACCATTTTCTCTGTAGTTGATTGAAATAAATCAAAAATATTCACAAAATTTACTTTAGCTTTTCAGTTCCATACTCAGGTGGTACAACCAATATTTTAAGATCAATATATTTAAATCTAGAACGTGAGTATCTTTGATCATGTCTCATTCACTTTATGAATTGAACTGTGGCGTTCTTTAGTAGTAACAGCCAGTTCCTTCTGATGCCTATATTTTGAGTATATGTATTTGAGTAGATGGACAAGACTTTGTCTTTGGTTCCACAGAGAAGGGTTGGGATAGAATAGTAGAAAATAAGGCCAATCCTACATAGAAATGTCTAATACTAGTGGGGAAAATGGCGGGGGGAGTGCAAGGAGGGGAAATGACACAGGACACTCTTATGCGCCCAATAATGTTAGGGAATTTTACTGAATAAGCTTTAAGCTTATCAGAAATTATGTACTTGAAAATTTGTTCACTTTTGAAGAAAGGGAAATTCAGAAATATTTGAGTTACCTCAGACAAGTGTATCCAGAAAACTTTAATTAGAATGGTAGAATCTATAGGAAATTACTGTTGTTGGTTTCATGATCTTATAGAAACAACATGCTCCAGGGAATAGAGAAATAAATTGGAAATTGGGAAATGAATTCCTAACATGCCTATTAGTTCATTTTGTCATCTTAGGCAAGTTGTAACCTCTGCCTCCCTTCATAAATAAAATAGTCTCCACTTAAAAGTATAGATGAAATAATTAATCTTATGTTTCTAATTTCTGAAGTTGGAGTTCAAGAACTTCTGATAACGACCCAATAGGAATTCTGACAGAGTAGAATGTTAAAAGGCAATCTTTGTCCTTGTAGTTCTTTTTTAAAATATGAAATATGTGTCCAGGCCAATTCTAGATTCATGAGGACCTACCTAGCCCAATATGGAAAGGCTCATCACCAGTAAGTTGGCCTCTTGGCGATGAATTTGTTGGAGATGGGAAGCCGTGAAATAAAGAAAAATACAGAATAGCCCCTTCTGTGCCACTTTTGCAGGCAGAAAGAGGTCTTCTTATTACAATTTTTAGATTGCTGATAAATTAGCTATTAGTACTCATAACTGTAACTTGTCTACTGGCCAAGAAGTGGACATACTACTTGAGGTACAGAATCCTATCCATCTAATTTTCCCTGTAAATAAAGTGAGAAGAAAAAAAGGAATGGAAGAATTGCTTACAGAGAGTCCCTGTACTCAGCAAGGAAAGGAGTTGGTGGAGTAGGTTTGATTGTATATCCAAATGCAAAAG
The DNA here is from genome assembly GCF_011100635.1 of Trichosurus vulpecula. Taxonomy (NCBI): domain Eukaryota; kingdom Metazoa; phylum Chordata; class Mammalia; order Diprotodontia; family Phalangeridae; genus Trichosurus; species Trichosurus vulpecula. The sequence goes on along the minus strand of NC_050576.1, from coordinate 40,619,097 downwards.
TAAACATTTAATGTAACATTTGGTCACCTCACAGCAGTATTCATGATAAATATTTGTAAAAATATTACTATGGAAGTAATTGTGGCTTTTGCACCAATATTAGTTGCAGAGGATAAAGAGGTAGAGAAATTTTACGAAGAATTCAGTTCTACAGAAAAACTTGATAAGACCCTCCAAATTAAATCCATATGTACTTCCTTGAAAGAGGCAGGTGGATGGATGCTCAAAAGCATAAGACTAGTTATGAGTAGCATTATGCTAGAACAGGCATTATACTTTTATTAACCACTGTTATGGACTCTGTTCTGGATTTCTTCCAAGTTAAAGAGGAATTCCCTCAGGATGGCAGATTGTACTGATGCTCCTCTTCAAATGACTTCATGCTTGTGTCATCAGGTCCTAGAAGATTAATAAAGAGCCTCCAGAAGAGATGTGTAACCTGACCATCCACATAAGGAAGACTAAGTGAACGAAGAAAGTCAGTTGTAGGAAAAGTCTATATCAAATGGCTTATCTATCTTTTTGTACATCTGGGATAGACAAAGTACAAATGAAAAGTGAGTTGGGTCCAGAATTAAATAAAGGAGAGTTGTCTTCCATAAATTAGAAAGCTCTTTAAAGGACCTTGGACTTCCTTCAGATGCAAAGGTCCATATACTGGCAGTGTGGTGTAATCGTGAGATATCAAACACAACACTTTACAAAGAATTTTAGAATAACAATTGCATAAAGAAAACCTCAAATTAGTGAGATCAGAGATCTATCTTTTGAGTAATATTGTTTATACTGAAGGTAATCTAGAAAATGTTTTGCCAACCAAATTAAGTTTTAGCCTCCCAAAGCATACCTAATTACCTGTTTCAGTTCTTCTATTCATCCTTCTAATTCATTGGTTCTTATTTGGTCATCTTCAAGTATGCTTACATTTCAGATATTTCCCCAAACCTGTCAGTGTGCCAGTCTTCAATGAACTATCTCTAACCCTTACTTACTCCATGTGTCATTTATCCCTCAGGTCTTCAGTTTCTTCTTCATAAGTAAAATAAAGGGTTGGACGGGACCATTCTGGACTATTCCCCTTTTAAGTCCCCTTTAAATCAAATGAAGGTCTATTCTCCTTCACCTCCTCCTTCGTTATCCTCTTTATTAAAATGCTTAATGATTTTATCTCATAAGACTTAGAAATAGGAGATACTTGATAGAGGCTTGCTGATTGAGAAGTGTATATAAAATATATTCAGACTAAATAAAAAGCAGGGGAATGGGGACGGGGAGGGGGGTAGGGATGAAGAAGGACACTGAAAACTATTCCTTGTAGGAAGTGGTGCCCAAACTGTCTTGAAGGAAATGGGATTGTCTGAAGGTGTTAGTGAGAATGAAAGCATTCCAGGCATAGGGAATAGTCTGTATAAAACTTACACATGCAGTCGCACAGGAGTGGCAGATAAGGGAATGCCACATTTGAGGAAAAGCAAGTAAATCTGTTGAGCTAAAATATATAGTGTGTGGGAATCAGTATGGACAGGTCAGTTGGAGCCTTTAAATACCAAACAAGCAGAGCATGTATTTTATTCTAGAGACAATAAGGATGCATCTGACTTCTTGTGGAGGAAAGTCTCAGATCTGTACTTTAGAAATATGAATTGTGCAGCTGTATGGAGAGTAGATTGGACAAGGAGACTGGAGGCTGGGTGGACAAATTAAGAGGCTGTTTAGTAATCATAGCAGGAGGTGGTGAGGGACTGAGTTGGAGTGATTTCTCTGTTAATGAAGAGATGAGGTGTGGGTTAGTGATATAAATAAACATCTACCACATTTGCTTTTGATGTGAGGTGTGAAAGAAAGGTTAACTCCCAAGACTGAACCAAAATGACCAGAAGGATGATATTGCCTTTCACAGAAATGAGGAAAGGGCTGGGTTCTGAGGGAGGAAAAAAGAAGGAGTTCTGCTTTAGAAATGTGGCATTAGATACCTTTGGGAATCTCTAGCAGGCTGATGTTATTGTTCAGTCATTTCAGTTGTGTCCAACTCTTCATGACCCCATTTGGGGTTTTCTTGGTGAAGATACTAGAGTGGTTTGCCATTTCCTTCTCCATCTCATTTTAAAATAAGGAACTGAGGCAAACAGAGGTTAAGTTACTTGCCCAGGGTCACCCAGCTAGCTAGTAAGGCTGGATTTAACTTGGGTCATCCTGACTCTAGGCTCAGTGCTCTATCCAGAATTGCTGTTCAGAAGATAGGTAGAATTGGGACTTTGTCTCCAGAGGTCAGCATTTTTAAAAATTGAATTCTATTTTTCCTTTGAAAATCCACCTTCTTTCCCTATGTGCTTTCCCTCCCTGCTGACTTGAAAAAGCAAGAAAAGCAAAACCCTTATTGTAAATATGTATTATCAAGCACGATAAATTTCCCCCATTAGCTGTGTCCAGAAAAATATATCATTCTGTACTCTGAGTCTTTCACCTCTATCAGGAAGTGTCAGACTTTTTCATTATGAGTTCTGGAATTTTGTTCATCAAAGTTCTTAAGTTCTTCAAAATTGCTTGGTTCTTTTTGCAATATTGTTATTCTGTAACATTGTATTGTTACAACATATGTTGTATTATATTGTTATTGCATAAATTATTCTCCTTGTATTCTGCATCAGTTCATACTGGTCTTCCTAGATTTCTCCAACAGCATCCCCTTCATCATTTCTTGCAGAACAGTAGCATTCTCTCACATTTATATACTATAACTTATTCAGCCATCCATCGATCAATGTCTGCCTCCTCTTCAGTTTCCAACTTTTTGACACCATAAAAAGAGATGCTTTAAATTTTTTTGGACATACCAGTCCTTTTCTACTTTCTTTGGTTTTTTAGAGGAATAGCCCCAGTAGTAGTGTCACTGAGTCAAAGGGTATGCAGAGTTTACTAGTTTTGGGGGCGTAGCCTTAAATTGTTTTCCAGAATTGCTGTACCAGTTCACAGCTCCACCAACAGTACTTTAATGTACCTGTTTTCCCCAGCCCCTCTTGCATTCATCATATTCCATTTTTGTCAGCTTTGCCAATCTGATAAGTATAGTACGGGTCCTTGGTTATTTTAATTTACATCTTTCATTATTAGTGACTTAGAGCATCTTTTCATATGGCTGTTGATAGCTTAAATTTCTTAACTCTGAGAACTATTTGTGACCTTTGACCATTTATCAATTGGAGAATGGTTCTCATTCTTGTACATTTGAATCAGCTCCCTATAGATCTTAAAAAAGAGACCTTAATCAGAGAGTCTTGGCTGCAGGATTTTCCCCCATTTACCTGCTTCAATAGAGATGATAATTAAGCCTGTAGATGCTTAAGATTACCAGGAAAGACTACAAATAAAAGCATAGCTCATGAATAAAGTGGGCATTAACCTAAGTTTGGTATTTAGTCATTACACATCTAATACTATTTCTAATTCAACAGGCATTCCTTGAGTTATCTAGTCTTTGAAAACTAGAGGCTGTTATTTTCAAGGTGGCATCAGCTACTTTGGGAAATAATAGAGATGCCTGGAGAATAAGCAGAGTTTCTGTGTGCTTTCTTGTGGCTTTCATTCTAACTTGCTGCGTGGTTTTCTTAGTTTTAATCCTGTAATTACTAGGGTTCTCATCCTTCCAGACTTGAATACACCATCCATTACTATTAAGTATATAGTGACAGTTTCTTTTCATTTTACCCTCTAGTTTGAAAAACTGTTGTTTCAAGTGTTTCTTCTACCTTCTGAAATCTCCAGTTTTTATGGCTTTCCTGGGTAATCCTTTTAATCATTTTCTGCAGTTTGCCGGGATAGGGTTTTTCCTTTTCAGTGGCTCACCCAATATTGTACCTTCTGAATTCAAAGCTTCTCATGATATCTTAAGACAGATCTTAAGGTGGTTATATAATGCATAATCTAGTCAAGTTTTACAAAAAGGGCTATAATTGGGGCAGAGCCAAGATGACAGCTGTAAAGCAGGGACTTCCCTGGTGCTCTCCCCCAGGACCATCCAAACACTAATAGAAAATGGCTGTGAACAAATTCTAGAACTGCAGAACTCACGGAATAGCATAGGGAAGCAGGGCCCCAGCCCAGGACAGCCTGGATGGTTGCTGAGTAGGGTCTATCACACGGAGCTGGGAGCGGAGGGGAGCAGAGCTCAGCGTGGGCTGCACCCAGACCAACCAGATCAGGAGCCGGGCAGAACAGGCCCTAGCGCCTTGAATCAGTGAGCTGTGGCATTTACCAAACTTCTCAACTCACAAACACCAAAGACAACAGAGAAGGTTAGTGGGAAAAGCTGCAGAGACAGAGTGAAAGGAGTTTGCGGTTTGGCCACCACCCCGGGAAAGCAGAGGAGGTGCAGCTACAGAACTACAGCTGCAGTTGCTTCCAGCCCACCTGGTGGGAGAAATTAAGTGGCAGATCAGAGCAGGAGTGCAGAGCCTGCTTAAGATCTGAGTCTGGTCCAGGTTGGCAGTTCTTGGGGGAGGAGGAGCACTGGTGTTGCAGAGCTTGCTGTGCAGAAATAGGTAAGAAAACAACAGCGCAGCCCCTCAAGCTTGAGACAAAGTACTCTCTACTCTACAAGCAGTTATATCCCAACTAAAAACTCAAGGGTCAAGTAGTTGACTGGGAAAATGGCCAGGCAGCGAAAACAGACTCAGATTCAGACTCAAACTTTGGAGTCTTTTTTTAGTGACAAAGAAGACCAAAACATACAGCCTGAAGAAGTCAACAAAGTCAAAGAGGCTACATCAAAAGCCTCCAAGAAAAACATGAACTAGTCTCAGGCCATGGAAGAGCTCAAAAAGGATTTGGAAAAGCAAGTTAGAGAAGTTGAGGAAAAATTGGGAAGAGAAACGAGAGTGATGGGAGAAAACCATGAAAAACAGGTCAATGACTTGCTAAAGGAGACCCAAAAAAAACACTGAAGAAAATAACACCTTAAAAAATAGACTAACTCATATGGCAAAAGACCTCCAAAAAGTCAATGAGGAGAAAAATGCCTTGAAAGGCAGAATTAGCCAAATGGAAAAAGGTCTGTTTCAACAATCCAACTAGCAGCTTCTGTGGGGGTGTAAGCCCTACAACAACAATGCTACCAGCATGCTGCAAAAGCACAGGTTCTTTTGATCTGCTTAACTAAGGTAAGCTACATTAAGGGGTTTGACAAGCTTACTTTAATTCAGCATACAAATATCATTCACTTAGTTCAGGGGAAAAAGCCAGCACCCTGAACTTCAGAATAAATACAAATTACAAACGTCAGCAGACAGACCTTGTCTGATTCAAATCCCAATACATAGTTACCAGAGTTTAACAAAGTCTCAGCATCCAGGTTACAAGCTGGTGGGCTTCTTAGCTACAGCTGCTTGGAGTCTCTGCATTAGCACACCAGCACAAGTGAGAACCCTAAACAAATTACAAACAGACAGACCCAATACAATTCATAGTTACCAACATCTAGGTTCAGCTCTGGAGCTCAGAACAAGGGCTAGCCCAGAGTCACTCACGCAACCACTGCTGTGGGAAAGAGCTCCAAAGAGTAGAAGGCCACCCCCTGGTTTTATATCTTTTTCAGGGTTAGGGGTGAGTCACACACATAACCTAGAATCCTCACAAAGAGGCGACTTAAACCCATGTGGTCTAAAAGCGTCTGCTGTCCCAGACATGTAAACTAGGCCCTCCCTGGAGTTAGCCCCACCTTGGGCCCCACCTTAGTTGCCAATCCACACGCACATAGGTTTTACACCTAATAGGGGTTTGGGCCTGGGGCTTAGCACTTAGTAAGACTCAATGAAATACACTGAATTACTCAAAGCAAACAAAAGCCAAACCTCTTCAAGGGCACTTGGTTGAACTAAGTGCTTAGGAGTCCATTTTGCTTATCAACACAAGGTCCAAAAGACCACTGAAGAAAATACTAACTTAAAAATTAGATTGGAGCAAGTGGAAGCTAGTGACTTCGTGAGAAATCAAAATATTATAAAACAGAACCAAAGGAATGAAAAAATGGAAGACAGTGTGAAATATCTCATTGGAAAAACCACTGACCTGGAAAATAGATCCAGGAGAGATAATTTAAAAATTATTGGACTACCTGAAAGCCATGATCAAAAAAGAGCCTAGATAACATCTTTCAAGAAATTATCAAGGAGAACTGCCCCAATATTCTAGAGCCAGAGGGTAAAATAGAAATTGAAAGAATCCACAGATTGCCTCCTCAAAAAGATCCCAAAAAGAAAACCCCTAGGAATATTGTCACCAAATTCCAGAGCTCCCAGATCAAGGAGAAAATACTGTAAGCAGCCAGAGAGAAACAATTTGAGTATTGTGGAAACACAATGAGGATAACACAAGATCTAGCAGCTTCTACATTAAGGGATCGAAGGGCTTGGAGTATGGTATTTCAGAGGTCAAAGGAGTTAGGATTAAAACCAAGAATCACCTACCCAGCAAAACTGAGTATCATGCTCCAAGGCAAAATATGGATTTTCAACAAAATAGAGGACTTTCAAGCTTTCTCAGTGAAAAGACCAGAGCTGAATAGAAAATTTGACTTCAAACATAAGAATCAAGAGAAGCATGAAAAGGTAAACAAGAAAGAGAAATCACAAGGGACTTACTAAAGTTGAACTGTTTTCACGAGACCTCAGTATTAGGGTAGCTGAAGGGAATATACATACATACATACATACATACATACACACACACATACATATATATATATACACAGAGAGAGAGAGAGAGGGCGGGCACAGGGTGAGTTGTATATGAAGGAATGATATCTAAAACAATAAAATCAAATTAAGGGATGAGAGGAATATATTGAGAAAGGGAGAAAGGGAGAGATGGAATAGGGTAAATTATCTGACATAAAAGTGGCAAGAAAAACAGTTCTGTTGGGAGGGAAGAGGGGGCAGGTGAGGGGGAATGAATGAATGTTGCTCTCATTGGATTTGACCTGATGAGGGAATAACATACATACTCAATTGGGTATCTTACTCCACAGGAAATGAGAAAGGAGTTAATGGGGGGGGGGGGGGGGACGATAGAAGGGAGGGCAGATGGGGGAGGAGGTAATCAAAAGCAAACACTTTTGAAAAGGGACAAGGTCAAGGGAGAAAATTGAATAAAGGGGGACAGGATAGGAAGGAGCAAAATATAGTTAGTCTTTCACAACATGAGTATTGCGGAAGGGTTTTGCATGATGATACACATGTGGCCTATGTTGAATTGCTTGCCTTCTTAGGGAGGGTGGGTGGGGAGGGAAGAGTTTTTTTAAAAGCAGTTGTTCAAAAAAAAAAAAGTTTTTGCATGCAACTAGGAAATAAGATATACAGGCAATGGGGCATAGAAATCTGTCTTGCCCTACAAGAAAGTAAGGTCAAAGGGAATGAGGGGGAGTGTGGTGACAGAAGGGTGAGCTGAATGGGGAACGGGGCAATCAGAATATATGCCATCTTGGAGTGGGAGGGAGGGTAGAAATGGGGAGAAAATTTGTAATTTAAACTCTTGTGAAAATCAATGCTGAAAACTAAAAATATTAAATAAATAAATAAATGATAATTTAGGGGGGGGGGAAGAAAAGGCTTTAATTTATTGGTCTGTTTATTTTGGGGCAGCTAGGTTGCTCAGTGGATAGAGTGCCAGGCTTGAAGTCAGGAAGACTCATCCTTCTGAGTTCAAATATGACCTCAGACACTTACTAGCTGTATGATCCTGGGCAAGTCACTTAACCATGTTTTACCTCAGTTTCCTCATCTGTAAAATGATCTGGAGAAGGAAATGGCAAACCACTCTAATATCTTTGTCAAGAAAACCCCTAAAGGAGTCATGAAGAGTCAGATATGAGTGAACAACAAATTAGTTTTGCCTTCAAAGTTTTTCTTAGCTCCCTACAATTTCAAATGCCACATCTTATGGTTATCTTCCTTAGATTTAATAATATGAAGGGAAATAACTAGAAACGTTTAGATACTCTCAGCCTTATTCTGAGTTACTCTTCAAATGTACCAGTTCATTAAAATTGGACTTCAAAACAGTATTGGAGGGGCTTTGGAAAGACAAGCATACTAATGGTTGGTGAAGTTATGAATTGGTCCCACCAAACTGGAATGTAGATTGGAATTGTGCAAAGTATTTAAAATGTTAATACCATTTAACCAAGAAATTCCTCTGCTAAGCATAAACCCCAAGGATAATGACAAAAAGAAGAGCCCCTTATACACCAAAATATTTATAACAACACTTTTTGTGGTAACAAAGACTTGTCCATCAACTGAATGTAAATGAAAACAACACCAAAACAATTAACACTGGATACTATGAATTTAGAATGAATAAGCTTGGCATCAAAGAAAGGATATCAGAGAACACCTCCCCTGATTCTTTTCAGGGATGGGGAACCATGGGTATGGAATACTTCATATAATATCATACTGTAAAAATAATTTGGTATTGTGGAACTTTTTTTCCCTCTTTTATTCTTTATTATAAGAGAGGTCCAGTGGAAAATGTAGATTACAAGAAGGATATTAATAATAATTAACTTTAAAAATTGACCTGAAGGTCATAGGAGAAAAAAACTTTTCTTAATTTCAGAGCACTTTGGCATATGTTACTATATATGTTTGCATTTGACTTTTAAATTTGTGGTCCCTCCTGATCATGGAAAAGAAAAAAATGCAGTAGATTTTATGCAAATGAAGAACAGGAGAAGTAAGCAGTAACTTTATCTTCGGGTTTTTGAGAAGGAGATATGTTGTATTGAAAAGAAGGCACTTGGGATTGGGTTCATATACTACTCCTTATTAGCTGTGTAACTCTCAACAAGTGACTCAGCTCATCTGAATCTAAAGTTCCTCATTTGTAAAAGAGAAATTAAATAACTTGTACTTCCTGTGTCACATGATTGTTATGAATGAAGTAGTTTGTAAAACTTGGTATTGTAGAGGTGATAGTTGTTATGGGCTTTTTAAAAATGAATCACTTAGTTCTCCTTAAATTTTCCTCATTATTCACTTTCAATAAAGTAGAAATTTTTCCCCCCACAATTTTGTTATTTTTCAAACTAGATTTGTAGTGTTGTACAATTAAGATGCTCATGATTTCATTTTTAACTCTCTGTTTTTGCTATTGCCATTCGAATTTATTTAGAAGAATTTAATTTCTTTTTGCCTTTTTTTTTTTTTTTTTTTGGTATTCTCAGTGCTTAGCATAGTGCCTGGCTTATAGTAAATGCTTATTGATGATGGTGATGATGCTCATTTGTTGGCTTACATTTTGAAACTCTTTTTCAATAGGATCGAAAACTCCTTGCCACGGCTCAACAGCTGCTTCAGGACAGCAAGACAAAGATAGAAGTCATAAGGATGCAGATTCTTCAGGCAGTCCAGACCAATGAACTGGCTTTTGATAATGGTGATCGAGTAGAAATGAACTATTAATCTTACTAATGTCAAAGCCTTAGCTAGGGATATCCCAATATGGACATGGGGTGATTTTTTTTTTATTTAAGTGCTATTTGGCTTTTTTAAACTTTTCATTTAAAATTGATTTGGAAATTATGTGTTTATAATATATATGTTTCATTTTTCCAAAGTAAAGATTTATCGAAGTATGATAGTGAATCATTGTTTCCTATTTTTCTTGCCAGAGGAAATTTTTCAACTAAGTCGTAAAAGCACAGGTAGAAACTATTGTGATCTAGGAATGTTACACAGCATATGGTCATACTGTAGGCTTATCCTTAGTTCTAAAAAATTTTTTGGACTTATAGTTTAAATTAAATGTACAGTTCAGCTCAAATATAAAGACCTACATTTCACCTTAGTATCTATTAAGTATAACTATTTCTTAGCACTTAAATAACTACCTTCTGACTTAATCTCATCAGAATTCATTTGCTTTTTAAAGTTCTTCTAAGCTGTCTTAGATAAGCCATGGTTCTATTAAGTTTACTCAATTTTTTTGTTTTCTAGCAAAACCTGTGATAAGTCCTCTTGAACTTCGGATGGAAGAATTACGGCATCACTTTAGGATAGAGTTTGCAGTAGCAGAAGGTGCAAAGAATGTGATGAAATTACTTGGTTCGGGAAAAGTAACAGACAGAAAAGCACTTTCAGAAGTAATTTTACAAATTAAATATTTTAGCTTAATACAGTAACTTAAAGAATGTCATTATTAAAATGAAAGCATCCTCTTCTTTTCTGTTCAAGGCCCAAGCGAGATTTAACGAATCCAGTCAAAAGTTGGATCTTTTAAAGTATTCATTAGAACAAAGATTGAATGAACTTCCAAAGAATCATCCCAAAAGCAGTATTATTATTGAGGAGCTCTCTCTTGTTGCATCACCAACACTAAGTCCACGGCAGAGTGTAATATCTACACAAAACCAATACAGTACACTATCCAAACCAGCAGCGCTAACAGGTATGTGGCGGGTTAGCCATGCTTTGAGAAGGTTGTGCTTTTTTTTTTTAAATCCATTTTCATACTATTTTAGTAATTGATATGTATTTATTTAGATTACTGAAATTCTCTGAGAGAAGCCATTTTCAAATATGCCAATTCAGAGTCTTGGAATTAACTATTGCTCCTGTCTTCATCTGAAAACGATGCAGCAGAAATAGAAGTTGTTTTTTAGGAATAATTACTTACTAGAGTACTTATTTAAAATATTATTCAGGTTACTAAAGTTCCCAAAGTAAGCTATAGAAGTCTATACTGTGCTGTTACTGCCAGGATTATTTGAGCTGCCATTGTTCCATTTTGTCATATGCCAGGTTTTCTGATTAAAAACTTGAAGAAACCAACATCCTGGTTTTTAGCTGCCTCTAATCAGAGTAAGGGCATCTAGGTTGATGCAGTGGATGACCTGAGTTCAAATTTGGCCTCAGATATTCACTCTGCGACTCTGGGCAGGTGACTTAGTTCTGTTTGCCTCAGTTTCCTCATCTGTAAAATGAGCTGGAGAAGGAAATGGCAAACCACTCCAGTACCTTTGCCAAGAAATCCCCAAATGGGGTCACAGAGAGTCAGACATGACTGAAATCAGAGTAAATGTTGGGAAGCAGATTTTACTGTACCAAGGAATGAAACTTTCTTCTGTCTCAGGAAGACATCTTGTGTTTCTCATGTGCCGTGTTTTGGATCCCCATCTGTCTCTTTCCCCATTCTGGAAGGCCTCTATCAAATTTTATGCCTATCGCAAATTTACTAAAGGAGGGTGGGGTTGTGCGTGAGTGGGTAGAATACCAGATTTGGAGGACCTGAGCTCTGTCCTGGCTCTGCCTTTTACTGTTTGTGTGACCTTGGACAAATCATTTAACTTTGGACTTCACTTTACTTCTCCCTAAATAAAGTGAGTTGTAGTTGTATTGTTTGCAAATGTTATAATCATAACTTCACTTATGCAATTAAAATGTTAAGAAAATCAGGACCAAGGAGAGGTCCTGGACTGTTCTTGAGAGGCTGATTTTCAGGATGATTGGTCTTAGTTTTTCAACCAGATCTGAATCACTCTGGCTGCTTTCACCTTTGATGTCGTCTTCCCATCTTATCCATGAGAATAGTTTGAAAGATTTTGATACCTATCATCTTGAAACCCAGACATAGTATGTCTGTGACATACTTTTCTTGATTAAGCTTAGAAGATTACTTCTTCCTTTTCTAAATGCTCACAAAACCCATCCCTTTATTATATTCTAGAGTTTTGCCTGGATTAAAGTCAGGCTCACCGATTTTTGACTTAAAAGGACTTCCCTCTTCATTTGTGAATTGGATACTGTTTGCCCATCTTTACGTCTTAGGTCCATCTCATATCCATATTTCTTCATAGTTACTGACAGTGGTTTTTTAATCATTCACATATTATGTAGTCTAACAGAATTTTCTGGGCCTCGCATCTTGAAGTTGAGGGTAACAAGATATGTTCTTGCCATTACCTAGCTTACCCTTTTTTCAGCTCCCTATTAGCCATGTTTGTTCTTCCCAGTCCAGTAATTGTACCCCTTAATAGATAAAGCCAGAGCAAAAATAAGAGTTTGGCAGTTGAGCCATCTCACAATTATCTTCTTGTCCACCCTGAACCATTGACTTTAATCTCTTTTAAATCTTCCTTTACAGTATAACTATAAAATTCACTTACTGTCTTTAGCATTTATTTCCCATCTCAATTTTCTTTGAACTTTGGTGCTCCCTGACACTTTTCTCATATAACCACAGTACTCTTATCATTCATTTTCAACTATCTGCTCTTCATCTATCTCCAGTACATGTCTTTTGTTGTTACTGGTTTTTCTCTCATTTATTTTATTTTTAAAATTACTTGTTTTCCATCCCTAAAAATCCATGCTTTCTTTCCCTCCAACCCTCCCCACTCCACCTTCATTTGAGAAGAAAAAACAAAGTCCTTGCTATAAACATGTGTGGTCAAAACAGATTTCCCCATTGGCTCCATACAAAAACATACAGTGGATAGCAGGTCTCATCATTGATCTTCTGGAATCATGGTTGGTCACTGCATTGATCAGAGTTCTAAAGTCCTTCAAAATAGTTTCTTTTTACAGTATTATTATTGTTGTTGTATAAATTGTTCTCTTGCTTCTGCTTATTTCACTCTGCGTCAGTTCAAGTATTCCCAGATTTCTCTGACACCATCTCCTTCGTTATTAATTACAGCATGATAGTATTCCATTATATTCATAGGCATGATTTATTCAGTCATTATACATCTTCAGGTTCCAGTTCTTTACCACCACAATAAAAAGCTGCTAAAATTATTTTGGCCTTTGTGGGTCCTTTTCTTCTACTAAATTTGGGGGCATGGTTTCAAACTGCTTTCCTTAATAGTTGAACCAGTTCACAGCTCCATCAACAGTGCATTGATGTACCTGTTTTCCCTAGGCCCTCCAGCATTCCTTTTCCTTTTTCTTTTTCAAGCTTTGCCATTCCAGTGGTCTTGAGATGGTCATTAGAGTTGTTTTATTTTAAATTCCTTTCATTACCAATGATTTAGAGAATCTTTCCATATGAGTACTGATAATTGGGTTTCTTAGGAGAACTATCTCTTTGCGGCTTTTGACCTTTTATCAGTTGGAGGATGGTTCTTACTCTTATCAATTTCAATCACCTCCCTATATATCTTAGAAATGAGACCTTAAGCTAGGTGGTACAGTAAGTAGATCACCAACCCTAGAGTCAGGAGAACCTGAGTTTAAATCCAGCCTCAGACAGTTGACACACTTACTGGGCAAGTCACTTAACCCCAATTGCCCTGCCTTCCCCCCTCCAGAAAAAAAATGAAACCTTAATCAGAGAGACTTGCTGCAAAGATTTTTCTCCCACTTTAGTGGTTTTTTGTGCAGTCAAAATCGTTTTACCTCCTGTCTTCCTCACTGTATCTGGTGTAGTCACGAACTCTTTCCCTTTCCATAGATCTCACAGGCAATTTCTTCCTTGCTCCTTTAATTTATGATGTTACTATTAATGTTAAGTCTTGTACTCATTCGGAACGTATCTTAGTAGGTGGTATGAAGGTAGTGTTTTCTAAGTTTTAATTGGTCAGTGAGTCTTTATTGTTTTGCCCCTTTTCTTCCATATCTTATTTTTGGTTTCTATCTTCAGGATATTATTCTCAAGAGCATCCACCTTCTGTAAAATATTAGGCCACGCCATCCTACCAATCTTTTCTCAGGAGTCTTTGAAGTACTTGCAGCAAATCAGTCTGTGTCCAGCTTTCTACCTAATTCAGTCTTTAGCTGTATGAGATACGTATATAGAATCTAGAATAATGTGTTCTTCCCCTATTGAACCATTCCTTCACCACCATTTGTCTGTCCTTTCTTCTTTTGAAGTGTGCATAATCTGTTCCCTATTATTATTTCTATTATCTACCAATCCCCATCTCATTCTCTTTACTTTTTCAGTGACTTTAGTACCTAGTTCATGGTCTTCCTCTCTGCTTCATACCTTCCTCTTGTTCTTGGATGTTCCTATATTCATTTCACAATACATCTGACTACATAGTTCTTCAACCTTTTCCAGCCCTTAGATGCTTTCTTCTCCACCAAACTTCAAACATATGTTGGCATGCTTAGGCCTCACTGCCTCTTAAATTTACGTTATCTCTAAAATAGTGAAATTTGATATTCTGTAATCTAGCCTATTTCCTTTCTCCTCTTTTATATTAGACTTAACTTTTTTCTTCTCATTGGGACCTTCTCACTCTTGATCTGTTCCTTTCATTCCACTCTATATTGCCTTTACTTTTTCATACCTACTTTGGACCCAGTGGTTTGATGCTTTAATACTTAGCTATGCCACCAGGAATCCTTTGTTTCCCTTTACTTTTTGTCATTTTCATCCTGGACATCTTAATTCCTGCATAACTCTTAATATTTAGTTCATTCCTGCTCCAAGACTACTGATTATTGGTAGAGAAAAGTCATAAACACTAAATTTATTTCTTTCTTTAAAATTGATGTTAAGAGGTGACTAGACCCCCATTGCTACTCAGTAATCTATCCTGATTGATTCCTCATTTTCCACAGTGAGTATTACAAGCTTTTTCTTCTTACCTCTCATCACCAGCTGTACCCCACACTTAGAGCAGATGACCTAGCTGTCTAGTGGACTCTAGACATTTAAGTCATACAAAGAGAATTCCCTTAACTGCTCTTGTTCATTCCTTATAACTTAGCAGCAACATTGCCCTTTCCCCCTTCCTTCACTCTGGTCTCAAAAAAATTAGTAATTCTTCTCTTTACATTATCACTTCTATTTTCTCCCACCTCCAGGACCTTCGTTGCATAGTTCGTCTTTCCTACATTTTTAATCTCACTCCACTGCCTCCTTCCTAGTCCAAAAAACTAGATAGACCATCAACCTACCAGCCTGTCCCTCTTCTCTACTATTAAACTTGAAAAGTTGCATTACTTTGAACCACTTTTTTCAGTAGCCTCTTTCTCTCTCTTCCCATCCCTTTGTAATCCATCTTCTTGTAGTCTTCTAGTGAAATTGCGTCTCTGGGAGCTTTTTTTTTTTTAAACTTTTTTTTGGAGGGGAGAGGGCAGGGCAATTGGGGTTAAGTGACTTGCCCCAAGGCCACACAGCTAGTGTGTCAAGTGTCTGCCGTCACAATTGAACTCAGGTCTTCCTGACTCCAGGGTCAGTGCTCTACTTTCTGCACCACCTAGCTATCCCACTGGGAGCTTATTTGTAACCTGAATCATCAGATCCATCTTTTCCCCTCAATCCTCTTTGATTTCCGTCAAGTTTTTAATAGTATTGACCGTCTTTTACTGATTATCCCTCTTCTCTTACCTTAATACCGTAATCTCTCAGTTCTCTTACTTCTCTAACCTAACTGTTCTTTGTCTGGTTTCTCATCCTCCTCTAAACTTCTTTTTGTGGTTCTTTCCCAGAGTCTGCCCTTACCTTTCTTTTCTTTACCTGCCTTCTCCATCTGTAATCCTGTCCACTCCTGTACACCTCACCCCTGCATAGTTGTTGCTCAAATCTCTATTTCCAGTCTTGGCCTCTCTTCTGAGCTTCAGATTTGTGTCTCCAGCTGCCTATTGGACATCACCTAAATGTTTCACTGTCACTTCAAACTCAACATGTTTGAAACCAAGTTCATTATTTTCCATCGTAAACTTACTTGTTCCTCTTCCTGACTTCATTATTGATGTCTGTGACACCCCCATTCATCTGATCTCCCGTGTTCATTAGGGTCTTTTTCTTATCCCTTTTCCTTCACAGGTCTTGCGGATTCTGTCTCTACAACATCTTTCATATCATTGCCTCATCTCTGTTTACATTGCTACTACTCTGGTATGGGTTCCCATTGCCTAACTGAATTGTTATAGTAGCTCCCACCTCTGTGTACACTCCCTCTTACTTTCAGTCTGTCCTTCATAATGCTGTCAGATGAATTTTTCTGCTGTAGGCCTATTCATGTCACTCTTTTGATAAAGCATATTCATTGGTTCTCTATAGCTTCTGATGTGAAGTTCAGGTTTTTTTACTAGACATTGAAAGCCCTCTACATATGACATGACCCTACTCATCTAACTTTATTACCTTCCATATACTCTATATTCGATGCTAAGTGGACATTATGTATTGGCCTCTGACACTGCCCTGCCTTTGTTTGAACTCTTCCTTGCCCATTATCAGCTGTTAAATGCCTACCTATTTCAAATGTTGTTCTTCCAAATTACCTTTCCTGATTTTCCCTCCCTTCCTCTAAATCAATAAATCTTTCTTAATTAGACCTGACAACTTGTTGCATAGGACTCTCCAGTGATTATAATATAGTAGTGTTTTAGTTATCTTTGTATCTTATCCCCCTGATCTAGACCATCGTTTCCTGGAATTCAGTAGCTAACTGTCTTGGCCAAATTTTTTGTCTTTTCTGGTGCTTAATGAAATATTCTGCACACAGGAAATGCTTAATAATTGTATTTGTAAGGGATATAGTCCCACAGTACTCAAACTATACTTTAAATACTGTTGAGTTAAATTTAATAAATATTTTGAGGCACTCATACATAATGCACTATTATATACTAAAGATACAAAAATGAAGTGAGACACAGATCCTCCCGTCAGAGAGCTTATAATCTTAACAGGGGAGGGGGATAAGACATGTAACATATTAATAAATAAAGATAGAATGTGATCCATGTAAGAAGGAGCTTCAAAGTACTATGAGAAATTTGTGGAGATAGCTTTCCTACAGTGTTGAAAGTAGAGAAGGTGGCGATAGCTGTGGGACATGAGCAAAGGCTTCATGTGCTTCACCAGACACTGACAAAGTGGAGCGCCTGTACTATGTGGTGACCAGATGGGGAGGCATCTTGGAACCGTGATTGTGGGGAAGAGTTGAATGAACTGTGGTATTTGGCCTAGAAGAGGGAAGACACAGGGAGAGGAAGGGGAGCGAGAGGAGAGCAGTCAGTACTGTGGAATAACAGATCTCGGATGCTCTTGAAAAGCGGGCAGTTGGTTCTGCTGCTAGTCATTTGACTTTGGGCAAGTCCCATCCTCTGGCCCTCACTTTGCTCTTGTGTAAAACAGTGGTGTCAGGATAAAGCTCAGTCTCCATCTGGCCCTGAGATTCTTTGAATCTGTTCTAAAAAGTAAGTTTTGTCTCTCTGTGAAGGGGAGGGAATAAGCGTTTATATAAGGCTTACTGTGTGCCAGGCTGAGTGCTGAGTGGGGCCACCCCCAATTTTTTTTTTAAACAAACATTAACTCATCTGATCCTCACAACAACCCTGGAAGGTAGGTGCTATTATGTCCGTTTTAGAGTTGAAGAAACTGAGACAAACACGGTAAATGACTTGCCATGGGTGACACAGCTAGGTGTCTGAGGCTAGATTTGAATTCAGGGCTTCTGACTCCAGGAGTAGTACCCTTTCCACTGCAACACCAGCTGCCTGCCCCTAGAAAAGAATTTATTATTCATGAATAGAGTGAACTCTTGTTAGAAAGTCTTTCTTTTTATGTCAGTCTGAATTCTGCCTCCCTATGACTTCCACCCTCTAGTAAAAACTTCCATCCATTAGTATCTTCACATTTTCAAACAGAGACTAAATAATTACCTTGCAAGGTATTTTAGGAGGGTAGAGTACGGGATGGAAAATTGGACTCTGTGACCTTATAATTCTATACCTTTCCAAAAAATATTTATTAAGTGCTTGTTACATATACAGCCCTATTCACTGTGGTTCATCCTTCTCCCTCACTTCCCACATCCACTTAGTTTCTACGTCTTGTCAGTGCTATCTCTCTACTTTACATTTATCAGTATATCTTGTTTGAACACTTGCTTCCATCCTAGTCTAGACTCCTATTACTGATCACCTAGACTGTTATAATAGCCTCTTGATATTCTCTCTTCTTTTCCAGTGCATCTTTTCTATCACTTCTGTAATAGTGCTTTAACATTTGCAGAGCACTTTTATAAATAATAACTCATGTTATCCCCACACTAATCCTTGGAGGTAGGTGGTATTATCCCCATTTGACAGATAAGGAAACTGAGATAAATAGAAGTCATGTGACTTGACCATTTGAATTTGAATCCAACCATTGAAGATGGATTTGAATTCAGATCTTCCTGACTCCAGGACCGGCATTCTGTCCACTGTGCCACCTCCCTTTGATAAAATTTGAGGCCAGAGAGAACAAAGATCATGTCTTGTATAAACTTCATGTAGCCCGTAGACACAAATGTATAAATACATTAAGCATGTGTATATTCCTTCATAAACATGTGAATGGTTAATGTGAAAGTGATAAACAGTCTCTGCCCTCAAGGAGCTTATAGTGCAGTAGGACAAGACATATAAATAACTGTAAAAAAAAATTTTTAATGTGATAATTACATAAGAGTCATCCAACAGAAAGCATTGAGAAATTCAAGCGGGATCATTTTTCTCTGAGGGTATCAAAGATGGCATTATGGGGGAAGTGGCTCATGAATTGAGTATGCAGACGGGGAAAAAGCTTTGGCTCTCAAATTAGTCCAGTCCCTCCTGGTTACTTCCTCTGTGACCTTGGGCAAGTCTGCTGACTTCCTTCACCTGTTTATTCATCTGTAAAATAAGGGATTGGGGCAAGAAGGCTTCTGAGGCCCTTCCAGCTCTAGATCCATGATCTTGTGAGTCCATTCCAGGAATGGAGGTAGGAGAAGACAGAACAGAGTCTACAAATAGCTGCTGTGTCAGTTTGATTGGGAAGCAGCTTACATGGAGAAGTGAGTGTTGTGAAGAGACCCAGGGAAGGATGGGGAGACTGACATGTGCAAGGAGGCTACGGTCATTCTGCTTGGCTGTACAAAGCCAAACCAGGCAGATTTGGGCTTGTTCAAAATAGAAACTGCCCACAATTAAGAGCTGTCAGAGCAGGTGAATCTGTCTCCAGTGGGTGACCCTCGTTGTTGGACAATACAACAAGCAGTCTGCTTAGAAGCTGAAAACGTTGTTATTCAACCATACCAAGATATTAAAAAAAAAAAAAGATGTAATACCCACCAGACCCAATATAGGATAAACAGCACAAGCATTTCCTCATACTAGTAGTTTTTCTCGCTGCTACTTATGAACGCCAACTTTTATTCTTAAGGTTTCATTTTCTAAAAAAATTAATATTATAGGTTGTGAACATTAGATGTAAAGTAGGGATACTCTTCCATTGGAATACTCAACTTCATAAAAGGAGTTTCAGAAGCTCTGGAATGTTTAATGAAGACCTTAAAGCCCCTGAAATTGTTTTTCTAAATAAAAGCAGGTGTTGAACATTATCATGTTCTGATACATCGAAATTACTAAAATATTTAATAAGCTACCAGACTTGAAGTAGTTACCAGATGGTTTTTGTTTCCCTAGGATGACTTCTGCATAATCAACTGAGCGTTTACAGTGGAAATGATTTGATTTTGCCAGTCTCATCTCTCCTCCCCCAAAAACACACACAAGATGTTCAGTTTCTTTTAAATTAAACCACCTTTATATTTTCAGTAACAATGCATCAGAATTTTGCTTAGGGCTTGTCATTTCCTTATGATCCTTTTCCTGTATCAGTAAAGTGAGAGGATTGGACTGAATGCCTTCTTAAGTCCCTTACAGCTCTAAGTCCAGGATCCGTCAACCAAAATGAAGCATGAAGCTTAAGCAATTCTGTGGGTAATTAGGCTCTCATAAACCACTCTTTGCATTTCCTAGATAATTCCATGAAACATACTTCCCCAAATCTTCCACCACCCCACAAATCCAGCTCTCTGTCCGTTGCACCACCTAGCTGTCTCCATCGTCTCTACAGCTCATTATTTCCAGATCTGTATCTAGCCTTTTGTCTGTCTCCTAAATTCTAGTCCCTATCATCAACTGCCTATTAAACATTCAGTAGGTATTCCTCAAGTGCCTCAGACCCACACATGTAAAACTCATCTTTTGCCCCATTGCTCTTCTCAGTTGCCTTATCTCTCTCAAGGAGAGATCTCTCTCCTTGCAACCTCCGATCTCATCAGTGGACAGATGTTGTGGATTGTCTCTCCACAGCATCTCTCAGATATATTTCCTTCTCCCCAGCATATAGCCACACTCTTTGTTTAGGCCTCGTCACCTCTTGCCTAGGTTACTGTAATAGCCTCCCAGTTGGTCTCCTGGCCTCAGGTATCTTCCACACAAATGCCCAAATGATTGGCCATGTTACTCTCCTGCTCAGTAAACCCCGGTGACTTCCCCTTAGTTCTAGGATCAAATAGGAACTCTTCTGTTTGCCATTTGAAGCCTTTAGCAAATTAGACCCAACCTATTTCTCCCCTCATCTTCTACATTCCATAACCTCTCGTTTGTTTTTCAGGCTTTCCTCACGCAGTCTCCTGTCTCCATTACTTCTCACAGGCTGGTCCTCATGCCTGGAATGATGCACTTCTTCCTCATTTCTGCCTCTTAGAATCCTTAGTTTCTGCATTAGGCCCTTCAGCATTTCCCCTCAACTCATGGTACCTTCCTAAAAATACTGCTTTGTATTTATGTTGTCTGTACTACGTGACCTCTCCTCCAAGTCATGTAAGCTTCTTGAGAGAAGGGAGTTGTTCATTTTTTGTCTTTCTGTGCCTAGTGCCTGGCAGCAAGTAGACTCTTAATAAATGCCTTTGATAGATTTGTAATGAGCTATTCAGGCAAATGCTGGCATATGTCTCCTGATGTTTCTCATTTTAAATCAGTTTACTCCAAAGTATTAAATACCTTCTGTGTCCAAATTTCTCTTCTGGGTCCTGTGAATACAAAGAAAAAGTCCCTGTCCTGTAGGAGCTTACAGGCTAATAGGGAAACAAATTCACACCAAGTACAAGCAAAGTATCCCAACAAAACAATAGAAGAACATCTGAAAGATAGAGAAAGAGGATGGGAAGGTACCTCCTTCATGGAGGTAGTAGTGAAGGTGAATATTTTAAAAAGGCAAAGTTTTTTACAGGGAGTCTAGTCCGTTTTGGGGGAAACAATATGAGATATAGGGAAAAGCAGAATAAAATATGTGAAGGGAGGGCCTAGAGTAAGGTGGGAAATATAAATTTAAGATATTAGAGGAGCTTTGAATGCCAGAATAAAGTTTAAAAGTTTATTCAGTATGACATAAAAAACTACTGAAAAGTTTTAAATGAAGGAATCACATGTAATTGCAAGATTATACAGACACTGATGTGGAGAGTGCTGAGAATAAAGACAGAGGGCCTAGTTAAGAGGCTATTACAGTAGTCTAGGCCAAGAGATAAAAAACGTAAATAAGATAGTGACAAAGTAAGTTACAGACTTGAAATACCACAGCAGAGAATTAATGCATCTTGGCAACTGATTGAATAGGAGGGAGAAAAAAGTTGAGCTAAGAGCAGAGTTTTAGGTTTCAAGCCTTACTGATCAGGAGTTTTGGTGATGACAATAGAAACAAAGTTAGCAGGAGGAAAAGGTTTTGGGGAAAAGATAATTTGTACATACTAGGAGTTTAATAGAAGATGGTGTATTTGAATGATTGGCACTGAGGCGTGGTGGGATGTCTAGGTAAAGACATAAATCCCACACCACTGCTTCCTTCGTTTCATTGAATTTTCAGTGGCCTCCACTTTAATAAGTTATTATTAAGAAGTAAGGATGAAAATTGATTCATAGGACTCGTTTTAAATGCTCCTTTTTTTATTAGAATTTTTTTTGACATTTCCTTTGCAGATTGAGATTCTTATCTAACATATATGTTCATGTTAACAGGTACTTTGGAAGTTCGGCTTATGGGCTGCCAAGATATACTAGAGAATGTCCCTGGACGGTCAAAAGCAACATCAGTTACTCTACCTGGATGGAGTCCAAGTGAAACAAGATCATCCTTCATGAGCAGAACAAGCAAAAGTAAAAGTGGGAGTAGTCGAAACCTGCTAAAAACAGATGACTTGTCCAGTTCAGTAACTGATTTTCTTAATTTCCTAAAAAGTAAAAAGGCATGAACAAGGGGCTTAACTGAGGCAATAGAAAAAAGTGGGCAGATTCAAAGGCTCTGCAGGAAAAAAAATTTTAAAGTATAAAAGTAACTTGTATGCTGATTATAAAAAAAAAAATTAACCCTATTAAAACCTGCTGGTTCAGAATCTGGCAGCTAGGTCTCAAACATTAATTTCCTGCTCTGTTGCCCTCTTATTAATATCAGAAGAAGAATGAAATATAACAGAGTTTAGAATTTCCTGGTCTGAGCAGTTGGCGGAAATGACTCCTGCATGGGAGGGAGGAATCAGTGAAGTTTTCTTGATTTCTCAATGTCCAAAACGGCACAATTCAACACAAATTTTAATTTTAAAAATTGACTTTATGTGTGTAACTTGTTCTAGTAAAACTTTCTTCAAAACTACTTCAGAGGCAAGAACCAAAAAGTATGATATGCTCATAAGACAATGTGTTCAGCACCTTTTCCTGACTCTTCCTGGTGTACCCTAAGCATCATGATCCTAAATAGGCTTATTCAGTCACTTAGGGCACTGTTAAACATTCCCCTTGTCTCTTCATGTCTACTCAACCATCATCTTTTATTTGTTTTTGTTTTTGTTTTTTTGAGATTTTTTTTTAATTTATTTAACATATTTAGTTTTCAGCATTGATTTTCACAAGACTTTGAATTACAAAATTTCTCCCCATTTCTACCTTCCCCCCCACTCCAAGATGGCGTATATTCTGGTTGCCCTGTTCCCCAGTGAGCGCTCCCCTCTGTCACCCCACTCCCCTCCCATCCCCTTTTCCCTTCCTTTCTTGTAAGGCAAGATAAATTTCTACACCCCATTGTCTGTGTATCTTATTTTCTAGTTGCATGCAAAAACATTTTTGTTTGTTTTTGAACATCTGTTTTTAAAACTTTGAGTTCCAAATTCTCTCCCCTCTTCCCTTCCCACCCACCCTCCCTAAGAAGTCAAGCAATTCAACATAGGCCACATGTGTACCATTATGTATAACCCTTCCACAATACTCAATGTTGTGAAAGACTAACTATATTTTGCTCCTTCCCAATCTATCTCCCTTTATTGAATTTTCTCCCTTAACCCTGTCCCCTTTCAAAAGTGTTTGTTTTTGACTACCTCCACCCCCATCAGCCCTCCCCTCCATCATCCCCCCCCCCCCATTTTTTTTTAGCTTCTTCCGTCTTCTTTCCTGTGGGGTGAGATTCCCAATTGGGTATGTATGGTATTCCCTCCTTAGGCCAAATCTGATGAGAGCAATGTTCACTCATTCCCCCCTCATCCGCCCTCTCCCCTCCTCCCACAGAACTGCTTGCTCTTGCCACCTTTATGGGAGATAATCCACCCCATTCTATCTCTCCTTATCTCCCTCTCTCAGTATGTTCCTCTCTCATCCCTTAAATTGATTTTATTTCTTTTAGATATCTTCCCTTCATCTTCAACTCACCCTGTGTCTGCGCGCTCTCTCTCTCTCTCTCTCTCTCTCTCTCTCCATACACACACACACACACACACACACACACACACACACACACACATAGATATATACATACATACACATTCACCCATATATATACATAAACATATACGTATGCATATTCCCTTCAACTACCCTAATACTGAGGTCTCATGAATCATACTTGTCATCTTTCCATGTAGGAATGTCAACAAAACAGTTCATCTTTAGTAAGTCCCTTGCAATTTCTGTTTCTTGATTACCTTTTCATGCTTCTCTTGATTCTTGTGTTTGAAAGTCAAATTTTCTATTCAGTTCTGGTCTTTTCACTGAGAAAGCTTGAAAGTCCTCTATTTTATTGAAAATCCATATTTTGCCTTGGAGCATGATACTCAGTTTTGCTGGGTAGGTGATTCTAGGTGTTAATCCTAGCTCAGCTCCATTGACCTCCGGAATATCGTATTCCAAGCCCTTCGATCTCTTAATGTAGAGGCTGCCAGATCTTGGGTTATTCTGATTGGGTTTCCACAATACTCAAATTGTTTCTTTCTGGCTGCTTGCAGTATTTTCTCCTTGATCTAGGAGCTCTGGAATTTGGTGACAATATTCCTGGGAGATTTCTTTTTGGGATCTATTTGAGGAGGCGATCGATGGATTCTTTCAGTTTCTATTTTGCCCTATGGCTCTAGAATATTGGGGCAGTTCTCCTTGATAATTTCTTGAAAGATGATATCTAGGCTCTTTTTTGATCATGGCTTTCAGGTAGTCCAATAATTTTTAAATTATCTCTCCTGGATCTATTTTCCAGGTCAGTGGTTTTTCCAATGAGATATTTCACATTGTCTTCCATTTTTTCATTCCTTTGGTTCTGTTTTATAATATCTTGATTTCTCATCAAGTCACTAGCTTCTACTTGCTCCAATCTAATTTTTAAAGTAGTATTTTCCTCAGTGGTTTTTTGGACCTCCCTTTCCATTTGGCTCATTCTGCCTTTCAAGGCATTCTTCTCCTCATTGGCTTTTTGGAGCTCTTTTGGCATTTGAGTTAGTCTGTTTTTTAAGGTGTTGTTTTCTTCAGTGTATTTTTCAGTATTTTTTTTGGGTCTCCTTTAGCAAGTCATTGACTTGTTTTTCATGGTTTTCTCGCATCCTTCTCATTTCTTTTCCCAATTTTTCCTCTACTTCTCTAACTTGCTTTTCCAACTCCTTTTTGAGCTCTTCCATCGCCTGGGACCAGTTCATGTTTTTCTTGGAGGCTTTTGGTGTAGGCTCTTGCACTTTATTGACTTCTTTAGGCTGTATGTTTTGGTCTTCTTTGTCAGCAAAGAAAGAATGCAAAGTCTGAGACTGAATCTCGGTGCGTTTTCGCTGCCTGGCCAAATTCTCAGCCAACTAACTTGACCTTTGAGTTTTTCAGTGGGGTATGACTGCTTGTAGACTAGAGAGTTCTATGTTCCACGTTTGGGGGGGAGGTGCCGGCTCTGCCACACCAGCACTGCTCCTTCCCCAAGAACCCCCAACCTGAACTGGGCTTAGATCTTCAGCAGGCTGTGCACTCCTGCTCTGATCTGCCACTTAATTCCTCCCACCAGGTGGGCCTGGGCCGAAAGCAACAACAGCCGTAGCTGCCCCACCTCCGCTGCCCCCAGGGCTGGAAGCCGAACCGTGAACTCCTTCCAGTCCCACAGCTTTTCCCACTAACCTTCTCAGCAGTCTTTGGTGTTTGTGGGTTGAGAAGCCTGGTAACTGCCGCAGCTCACTGATTCAGGGCACTAGGGCATGCTCTGCCCGGTTGCTGGTCTTGTTGGTCCACGCTGCTCAGGCTGGGCTCTGCTCCACTCCGTTCCCAGCTCCATGTGGGGTAGACCTCACCCAGAGACCATCCAGGCTGTCCTGGGCTGGAGCCCTGCTTCCCTCTGCTGTTTTGTGGGTTCTGCCATTCTAGAATTGGTTCAGAGCCATTTTTTATAGGTTTTTGGAGGGACTCGGTACGGAGCTCACGCTAGTCCCTGCTTACCAGTTGCCATCTTGGCTCCGCCCCCTCAGCCATCATCTTTTAGTAAGCTTGTATAGGACTTCCATGAATTACTCTGTTTTAAGTAAGTGCTAGAGAGAGAGAGAGAGAGAGAGAGAGAGAGAGAGAGAGAGAGAGAGCGAGCGCGTGTTTGTGTGTGTGTGTGTGTATGTGTTGATTTATAGTAAGCCAGTTTTCCTTGAAAAATGGAATGTGTGACAGGAATGTTGTCAAGATGGTGATTGTAGTCTTACAGTTATTGAACTCAAAATATAAAACTACTCTCAGTTAAATGTTTAGTGGATGGAGGACATTTAAAGGCAATTATTAAATTTCACTTTTGTTAGGAAAACAATAGGAAGTAGGTAGCCATTGGAATAAGGAATAAGATGGCAAAGTCAAAGTAACGAGACTGAGGAGAACAGAAGTAGGAAAATATCAAATGTTTTAAAGTGAAGAAAGGCTGGAATATGGGAGACAAAAAGTTTCCCAGCATAATATTCTCAGAACTTGGACTGAGGCTTTGGCAATGGGGATTCAGTAGAAGGAACAGATTCAATTGATATTTTCGGTGGAAAAGGACATGAAAGGGAAGGGATTAAATAACTAAATCAAAAGCGTTAGCTTTTCTCTTGGAAAATATATAATTAAGTGTGTCTTTAGAGCTGGGATTATTAATTTTTTTTGTGTGTCAAAGATGCCTTTGGCAGTCGGGTAAAACCTATGGATCCCTTCTCAGAATGATATTTTAAAATTCATAGGACTACGAAGGAAATCAATTATATTGAAATGCAGTTTTCAGTTTTTTTAAAAACAAATTCACAGACCTTAGTTTAAGAACACTTGCTTTAATGCTTCAAACTTTGTGCCAGATTGAATTTGTATAGTCATGTAAGCTACTGTGAATTTATATGAATATGACTCTTGAATAGTTTCCTGTAACCTGTAAGCTGTTCTTAATTTAGAATTGAAAGGTAGGATCACTCATGAGGTCCTTCTACAGAATATTATCAGAGCCTGGTGAGCAGCAGGGAATGCTACTAAAGTATCCCTTTCATTAAGTTGGAAAAATAGGCAAGGCAAGTGCCTTGAGCTGCTAAAGGCAGCGAGAGGCATAAGATGGACCAAAGAAACTCTTTAAGGACATTTTAAAACACGGCTTTAACCATTTGGATTTAAGGAAAATGAAAGATTTCCCATCACAGTCAAGAGCATTTAGTGGAGGGCTATTTGTGGTAAAGTTTCTTGAGTTTTGGGGTGAGGGGAGTCTTTAGGCAGATTCTCTTTTGGCAAGTGTGACAGTTTCTCACACTAAGAGCTGCAGATATAAACCAAAAATGAATTTTACATGTACATTTTAAGAAAACGCCTTCTCCACAAATTATTTTATGTTACATGAAAACGTGTATGGTTAGTGGATACAAAGTGGTTACATTTTTGTGTCTCAGTGCACTCTCCACTTCTTTTCCTGAACTGAAATATCTCTTTCTTCAGTGATACTACTTCCTTTACCACTTTCTCTTTCTTTTAGCTGATGTTCATATAATGTTTCCATGTTAGGAAGACACTTTATGTTCTTATTCATTCCTCACAGCAGCCCCATGAGGCAGGTGCAAGATTAGCCTCATTCTGTAGGTGAGGAAATTGACTCAAAGAGGTTATGTAACTTACCCAATGTCCCAGCTAGTGAATGTCAGAGGCAAGGTTCAAATCCAGGTTTCTCCCAAATAAAATGTAAGCTCCTTGAGATCAGGAACCATTTTTTGTTTGTTTCTAAGGCATAGCATGATAACTGACTGCATATTGAATTTGTCTCTGTGTCTACAACTTTTCCTGCATTTTCTTGTTTCCTAATTGTTGCCATTCACCAACA
Organism: Trichosurus vulpecula; assembly: GCF_011100635.1. Lineage (NCBI taxonomy): Eukaryota > Metazoa > Chordata > Mammalia > Diprotodontia > Phalangeridae > Trichosurus > Trichosurus vulpecula. The sequence goes on along the minus strand of NC_050576.1, from coordinate 40,591,737 downwards.
TCTGTACCCCTGCCGTCTTTTCTCTGTATATATGTATATTTTTTGTCAGTCTCAGCCACTCCTAAGGCTCTAATCAATAAGTAAGTTTATTCACTCTGTCTCTAGCACCAATTTCTCTACTGAGCTCTAGGACCCATTTTCCAATTCTGTCTAAGATTATATGCTTCTCACATATATCTGAAAATCAGAATACCCCAAACTAAGCTTAGTGATGTTCTTCTAAAACCCATTTATGTCACTAACTTAAACTATTTCTTATATAGGCATCACTATTTTCTGTCACTTGTGCTAAATATCTCTGGGGTCTGCTTTGTACATTGCATATGTAGGCTCTCAGCAAGTGTGATGTATATGTTATTCCCACCTCTTTCTTACCGCCCCATCCTGTCATTCACTAAGTCCTATCATTTCTGCTTTTTCAGCCTCCCCTTCTCTCTGTTATCATCACCACTATTCCATTTCAGGTACTGATTTCCTTTTTGTGAACTTTCGTAGTAACTAGCTTTCTTGCCTCTAGTGTTATTCTCTCTCCATATATACATACATACACACATATACACATACATCTCCCTCCCTCTCTCCATTCACCCCATACATAGTTGCCAAATTAATCATCTCCTCAGAAACCAAAACTATGATTATATCATCTTTTTTCTAAAAAAAAAAAAAAAATATTATATTCCAGCCAAACTGGAGTAATTCCCTTTCACGAACATGGGGCATGCTTTCCCACTTCAGCACCTTTGATCCTTCTCCCTCAAATGGCTTCTCCCAAAAACTACTTGTACAATTCCTGCTTTATCAAGGTCCAGTTCAAATGCCATCACTTTTTGGAAGCCTGTCCTAACACCACCATCACCACCACCAGTTTCCTTCCTCTAAGTCTGTATAATACTTTCTGTATCTCTTCATTGCTCTTTTGTAGTATATCTTATATTGTAATAAATTCTCTACACTTATCATAATTAAAATTCCTATAGGGCTTTAAGGTTCACAAAGTGAATTATTCACAGTAATCCTGTGACTTGGGTGGTACAAGTATTATCCCCATTTTTAAAGGCTGGAAACCAAGACTCAAAAGCATGTAGTGACTTCCTCATGATTACATAGTTATTAACTGTTCTTACATTTCTCTCACTAATCTCCACAAGAAGGCAGAGACACCGTTCTCGTGTCTACATAGTTCCATGCACGTAGTATTGACCGTTCAGTACCTACAGAAGCCTAAATATCCATTTTGTAACTTTCACTCATTGCTTCTGGTTCTTTCCTTGGGGCCCTAACAGAACAAGGGAATCCTTCATTTAAATACTTGAAGAATAAAATCACATCCCCACATAGTCTTCTCTTCTCCAAGCTAAACATCTCAAATTCCTTTAGCTGGTCCTCATGTCACCTGTTCTCAAGGCCTGTCACCATCCTAGATGTTCTCTGGCTTATCAGGATCCTTCTTCAACTCTTACTCCTGGAAAGGAACCTAGCTCTCAGATGATATTGGGCTGGGGCAGAGTCCAACAGCACTGTCATCACCTGTTTCCTAGAAGCCGTGCCTCTCTGAATTTGATTACCACATCATATCTCTGACTCAACCTGAGTTCTTAAAGTCGTGACTCGGGCACAGAGGGTCTTCATGAACTTGGTCGAGTCTCTGAAACTCCTTGGGCCCTAGTTTTCTTTTTTTTTTTTAAATGGATTATTTATTTATTTAGTATTTTTAGTTTTCGGCATTGATTTTCACAAGAGTTTGAATTACAAATTTTCTCCCCATTTTTACCCTCCCCCCCACTCCAAGATGGCATATATTCTGGTTGCCCCGTTCCCAGTTAGCCCTTCCTTCTATCACCCTGCTCCCCCCATCCCCTTTTCCCTTACCTTCTTGTAGGGCAAGGATTTATATGCCCCATTGCCTGTATATATCTTATTTCCTAGTTGCATGCAAAAACTTTTTTCTTTTGAACCCTAGTTTTCTTATCTGTAAAATGGCCCAGTAGGTCCCTTCCTGTTCTCAGTCTATCTTAGGATCTTTTTCAGAATCATTACTCTCTGATCATGCCTCCCTCACTTCGTACTTTTGAAGTTGATTATTTTTCTTTTTTTTAGCCCAAGTATAGGCTAAGTGTAAATGTAGGGATTTGTTTATTTTGAATTTCATCTTAGTAAATTCAGCCTAATGCTGCAGTCGTTGAAGATCCTGACCCTGTCATGCAGTGCGCTAGCTGTCTCTCCAAGCACCGCATTGTCTTCAGGTTTCATGAGCTTACTGTCTATGCCTTTATTCGGGTTATTGGTGAAACATTAACTAGCACAGGGCCAAGCACAGATTCCTGGAGTGTTCCGCTAGAGGCTTCCTGCCACATGAACTTCGAGCCATTAATAACCATGCTTTGAAGCCAGCCAGCCAGTGAGTTCGGAGTCAGTATAATTGTATTCTTTTCTAATCCATAGCTCCATCTTTGTAAAAGTATCATGAGAAACTTTGCCAAAACCTTTGTTGAAATCTGGTAAACTGTATCTACAACATTCTGCTTATCTATTGAGTAATGCTGTGAAAAATGTATATGAGTTTAGCCGAGCATGTTCTATGCTTGGCTATGCTGACTCTTTATAATCATCACTTTCTTTTCTACGTGTTCACCAATCATTGCTTTAATGATCTTCTCTAGAATTTTCCCAGGAATTAAGAGTCAAACTTACTAGCCTATAATTTGCAGGTTCTGTTCTCATCCCTTTTTCAAACTTGGGACAGCATTTGCCTTTCTCCAGTCCAGTGGGACTTGTCCTATTTTCCATCATTTTTCAAATAACACTGAAATTACAGTGATAACAATCACCCAGGATCTGGGTTTGACTCCTGGATATATACTTCCTCCCTCTTTGAGCTCAGGAGAGTTCACTTCATTACCTCTCTCTATGAACCATGGTATTCTGAGCTAAAAAATGAAATAGAGGGACTGGAGTCTTTGAATCCCCTCCAGTTCTAAATCTTGTGATCCTACAGTAAAATTCACCAGACATTCAAGTACCTGCTATATGGAGTACACTACAAGATCCTGAAGAGGAAAAGGTGATAAAGAGCATAGCCTCCATTCTTGAAGTAAACAGATTGTTGAAACATACATGCAAATAATTATAAAAAATTTTAAATTCAGTACATAAAAGTTTGATGATGATGAAAAACTTGAGGAAGGAAAGATGAATTCTAACTGGATATCCAAGATAGTATTCCTGAGGAGGTGGTGATATCTAAACTAGACTTGAAGGAACAAGAAGAATTCTTGAAGGTGGACATGTTTTCATATTTATTATTTGGAATGAGTGAATGTTTTAAATGTTTAATTCTTTTTAAAAAATCTTTAAGATTTGAAGTTCCAAATACCTCAGCCTTGCTTGTGAAAATAGCATTTACAAAGAGCTATAATAGTTTTGTATCTACAGAATAGTGCTGCTTTATTGCTAGAGTCAAACAATTTATCTTTTTAAACTGCATTTTCGAAATTTACTTACAGATGACATCTGTGCAGTTTTGAAGCTGGACAATACCGTGGTTGGTCAAACTAGCTGGAAACCCATTTCTAATCAGTCTTGGGACCAGAAGTTTACACTGGAACTAGATAGGGTAAGATGAGAGGATTTTTCCTGTTACATCTATTAACTATATCTTTATGTTTTTTTTATATATAGGTTCCATTCCTAAGTCTTATACTTATTAAACTTTGAGAATTTTGGTTTTCAGTCTACCCCCTGAAAGTTCATATCTGGTAAATTAGGTATAAATCTACCTTAAAATATAAGAGATTACCAATTTAGTTGCTGCGTTAGCATCAGCTTATTGGTTAACATTTTGCAGTAATGTAATTTGTATTAAATCAAGTGATTGCCAAGGGGCACCAGATAGTTAAATGAATAATATACTGTCCATTTACAAAGTTGAAGCTGCTGATCATCTGTAGGAGGTATACTTTAGGTTCTTCTAGTCAAGTATGGGTTTGAAGTTTATCGAGCACACTTTATTATATGGTCCCACATTCTACTTAGAGGTATACATATATAAGGGGGACAGTCCATGGCCATGAAATAGTAACAAAACTAACTGACCTACCCAGGAATCTAACTTATGGCTTTGATCACAATAGAATTATTTCTATTCAATTACTCCAACAAAATCTATCTTTCTCTGTCACTTTGATACTCAAGGATAAGAGTTTTGTATAAAATTGCTTTGGTGAGGTTGCATATTGCCTTATTGTTTAGTCATTTTAGGGATACTATTAGGTCATATTTCATTTTGCTTTAAAGATCACAACATCTTGCAAACACAATAGCCAGCCCTCCTGACTAAAGAAAGTTGGTCGTGGTTTTTTCCCTCTGTTATAAATTGTAAGCTACCCGTTAAAGTTACACATTTACATACACATTTTCTTCTCTCTTGCTTAATCTATCACATTCCTTTCATTTTCCTTCGGGCCCTCCTTCCCCATACGCATAAGGCTCAGAGATGATGGGGGATTTTTAAACTTTGAAATGTTTACCATTGCTGTCAGAGGTTTCTCCAAGCAGAAACATTTTGCCTCTACCACGAGAGATGAAATTAAATTTAAAAGTAGCTGGCTTCTTGCCGCTGGCTGATGTAGAAGAGAACTAGTAGTCAGCCCTAGGTATCCTACAACAGTTAAGATTTACCCGTCTCTGACACATTCTCATGTTCCTAGACTGAGAATGTAGATCTTTTTGCACCCTACAGTGTGCATCCATACTTGAGTTTAGGGATTCAGTAACTGCCTGTTATCTGAACCTTATCTCAAGCCTATCCTCTGAACCACAGATGTTTAAGTCCTAAACCTATAATTTGGAAGCTATTTACCAATGCCCACTTTACTGCCTTTCTGTCATAATAGAGCCAGCCTTGCTTAAAGTTTTTTCTCTAAGCCTGAGGGATTTTTGGCAGACAGAAGAGATGTTAGGAGAGAAATAGATTCCAATTAACTTTGCCACTTAGCTTTGATTACTCTGTAATTCTGGGTGAGTCACCAATATTTAGTAAATAGGGATGAGAATCCCAGAGATTAATGAAGCTCTGAAAAATGGGTCTAAGACCCAATTGCTGAACTAATTCTGTTCTATAATTATACTTTCTCCACCCCTTCCCTACCCTACAACCCATGAAAACATTGGAAGAAATGCAGTGAAGAAGGTTACATAAGTAAATGTAGCCCTGCTTTTTCAGTAAATATAATCCTACTTCACAACCCTGAGTTTGTGAAGGCTGCGCCAGCAGATCACAAGCTCTGGCAGGTTCTCCAAGTCTGGAAATCTTTTGAGAAAGGACAGTCTCAGCAACACACTGTGACAGCTTTCCAAGCATCAGCCTTATTCAGCACAGAAACAATGGACTGGCCACTTGGTGATGAATTCTTTGGCTGTGTCAACCCATGAGAGAAAGAAAAATGTAAAATGACCTTCAGTGCGATGTGCCCTCTACTGCTTTTCAGTGAGTTGCAGGAAAAGGATGGACAGAGCATGTTAAAAATCACATCATTTTTAAGGAGTTTTATTAGGTTGATTGTTGGCACTCTTAATGTGAGTTCCTTGTCCAGTGAACGTAGTACTGGAGCAATTGACAAGCATTAATGCTGGCGTTGTTGCTGTACACTTAAACTAGAAAACAAAAGGAAATTGCCTCTAAATTGAAGTATAGCTTACAGGCTAACCTCGCAGAGGCAGAGAAGCTTATTTTTATTGTGCTTCCAAGGGCAACAAGAAACATCATTTCATGAAGCATTAGATCATCTCATAGTGCTCATGATGATTGCTTGTAAAAAGACCACCATATAAATAATGCAGCTTATGTACCAACATTTGCTGCAGAGGATGACAGAGTAGAGAAATTCAACAAACAACTTGATAAGGTTCTCCAAAGCATATCACACATTGTTGGAAAATATGGCCTCAGGAGTAAGGAATGAGAGAGGCCAAAGACTTATGGGTAAAATACACATACTTCACGCCTCTATATCATGAATACTTTCTTCAGGGAAAAAAATCAAAAAGTGAGTACCAAATAACAGCACAAAAAAATTGAATTTGATAATATTGCAGGACAGGAAATGGTTTGCTACTAGTGTGAGAGTCATTACAGAATCAGCTCTTTATGTATGGTTGGACCACTAACTTGTTAAATCAGAGGTCAGAATTAACATAAATAGAAATAAGAATAAGAGATAGAAAAAAGAGATAATACATATAATCTGACTGCAGCCTAATATATTTAAACAAGTTATTGTTACCAAAATAGGGGAAATTACAGACAAAAGAAACATTGACGCAATACGCAATTTCATGTGGAAGTTCAACCAAGTTGACAGGGGCCTAAAAACATTAGGCTTCTTGTTAGCTTGTTATGAGGATCAAATGAGGTAATATTTGCAAAGCGCTTAGTGTAGTCCTTGGCACAGATTAACTGTTACATTACTGTTATTGTTGATGTTATTCCAAGAGAAGACTATTATTTCCTCCTCCCTCTACCCAACCCCCACCCAAAAAAAGAGAATTGTAATACTGATGATGCATATGTTTTCCATCTGTTTAGAATTTTTATAAGAACAGTCCCATGTTAGAAGGAAGCAGGTTGTCTTTAGCAACTAATATTCCACCCCACATATTTTTACCATTTTGTACAATTTACTGAAAAATGTAGAGAATACAAGGTCTCACTCTGTTTATTGACTATAAAGAAGCACTTGATTTGGTAAAGTGAAACATGACCTTAAAAGTTCTTTTTCAACATGGTATTTCCCACAAATATGTCAAATGCTTGTGCAAAATTCTCTGAAACATAAAAACATGGAAAAAACAGCACCCTTCTTCAGCCCTCTAATCCTTAACATCAAATACGGCATAAAACAATGACACAGCACACAGACCAAATTGAACAGGGATTTCCTAGAGAGAGTGAGGGTCCTCTAGATCAACTCTCCTTAAAGTGTCAGTGGCAACCCCATATGGGGTCACAAAAAATTTGGCAATGGTAAAAGGTTTCTGAACATGCAGTGACCAAAAATTAATTAAAAATTAAACATGTGATGCATCCAAGGTGTTTCTGGCAACACTTGCCCATGTTGCGTGGCACAACTTCACTGCAGCCTTGGTTCTGAACATGACATGCGCATATTGCGCATGCTGTCGTGCCCACCCAGGGTCAACAAATGCTGCTGAAATGTGTAAAGGGGTTGTGAGTAGAAAAAGTTTAAGAAGTCCCGCTCTAGATTCTTCTGTTTGTCAGTAATATTGTGTTGACTGTATAGTATCAAGCCCTAGAATGTTTTAGAGCCTCTTAAATGAGATCTATAATTACTTAGAATTTGGACCAACAATCCAAATAGGAAAAACCAAATGGATGAAAAATGCCCATTGTTTAGACTATGTTAAATGGTTAGATGGACATATACCTATCAAGATTGTCAGTGGATGTATATTTCTCAGACAGATACTGCAAGAGAACATTGAGTTGAGTCCATAATTGAACAAGAGAAAAGTAATCAGGACTTCCTTTGGCAAATTGCAAAGTACTTTTAATAAACACCAAGCTTCTCCCTGAAACCCAAGCCCGTTAAGGGTGTTTGTTATTATGTTTTGTTGATGTTCTGTTTTCTTTTGAACCACACCTGTGATTTCATCAGGTTAGAGATCTCCACATATAGAAACTCCCAGTATACATGCCGATCAGCACTCATTTCGAGTCCTGGAGAGTTGCTCTAGCACCCAGTGGTTAAGCCACATGTGGTAGCATGTGCCTGAGTAAGGATTTCGTGACCCCATTTGGGGTTTTCTTGACAAAGATACTGGAGTGGTTTTCCATTTCTTTCTCCAGTTGATTTTACAGATGAGGAAACTGAAGCAAACAGGGTTAAATTATTTGTCCAGCTAAGTAAGTCCAGTTGATTTTACAGGTGAGGAAACTGAAGCAAACAGGGTTAAATTATTTGTCCAGCTAGTAAGTGTCTGAGGACAGATTTGAACTCAGGTCTTCCTGACTCCAGGCCCAGCACTCTATCCACCTCGCCACCTAGCTATGCAGGTGTGAAAGAGAAGAGATGTCAAGTTTAAACAGAAGCAGATACTTATGGGCTACATTGACTTAAAAACATCAAATTAATATCTGTGTTGTATTTCATTTTTACTTATTTTGTTAAACATTTCCCAGTTAAAATGTAATCTGGTTTGAGCTGCAACCAGTTTGACACCTAAAAAGGATGTCATGAAAGAAATGTATGATCAGAAAAGGATGTGAACTGCTCACATAGCAAAAAACAAAGAATAAGTTTTAGACAGCTCATGTGCTCTATTAGCCTCTTCATACTGAGAGGAGATACTAGAGAAAGCCCCTAGCATATTGGGTAGACCCCATGTTGTAGTCTTTTTGTAGAGAAATGGATAGGAGTCCCAGAGAATTGACAGGGATGGATGGATTGCAGTCTGTATCATTGAAAAGTTACTCACATGGATCCAGTGGAAAAATGGAATTTAAATGTCTCAAGTTTTGCTTTTCTCCCAATAATTCAATAAAAAGCAAGCAATTAAGAGGATGCTATGTGTAAGGCATTGTGTTAGATACTGGAAATATAATGCCTACCCTCATATTTTAATTGGGTTGGAAAAGATACACTGTGCACAAATAAGCATAATACAAAGTAAGGAGCGATGGGGGCCTAGGAGAGAAGAGAAAAGGTATTCTTAGGAAGATGAGATTTGGGAGAGAATACCTTTAACTTGAGTGGTGTCAGGGGTAGGGGGCGGTGGAAGGGAATCAAGAAAAACCTTCTTCTAAGCCTAAAACCTGAAAATTATCTGGAGTCATTTTCCTTCTCAACTTTTATCAATTTTTTGCCAGGTTCTCTACCTTTGAGGTGTCTTTCACATCTGACCCTTTATGCTGTCACTACCACTCTCCACATCCAGGCCATTTTCTCACTCTGGACTACCGTAACCTCCTCTAGTCTCTCCTTCCATATCTAGCCCCCATGTCTGGCTAATCTTCACAAAATGCCATATCCTGATTCAAGAATGGCTAGTAGGCTCTTCCCCATGATCCAGATCCTCACAGTAGGTGCCCAACTTTATTCTCAATCATCCTCAGACGCTGGGCATGTCACTTAGCCTCTGCATCAGTTTCCTCTGCTGTAAAACGGGAATAACAGTAGCATCTACTTCTTGGAGTATATAATTATCCTCCGTTCCAACCAGGCCTGATACTCCCCCCATAGGTCCTGCATGTACACACAGAAGTGTATCAGAATAAATAACAGGGTAGTCTGCAGAGTTAGGGAGAGGAAAGACTAGAGGCAGTAGGCAATCCATGCTGGGGATCCAGAGAAAGTAATAAGACAGTGTCTGCCTTCTTGGAGCTCAAAATCTAATGGGAGGGAGACAGCAGGGATAGGAGAATGTTGCAGGGGCCATGATGAAGTCTTCAGCCAAGGGTGGGAAAGGATCAGGAGATGTGGAGTTTTCAGAGTTGATTTCATATTGCAGAATTGTGAGTTTCTGGAGATGTTGAAGGCCAGGAAAGCAGCCAGGTGGGAAATGATCAGATGAATTCTCTGAGTGCTCTCCTTAGACGCTGGAGGGTCAGGGAAGAAATTAATTGGGGCTACTCCAGCAATTCAGACAAGGTAGTGAGGGCCTCAGCCGGGGTGAGAGTGGTGGATTTGTGAATGGAGAAAAGTAGGAAAAGGTGAATGTGAAAAATGTTTTAGAGGAAGAGTCAACAAGATTTGGTAACTGATTGGAATGGAGAGTTGAGGGTGAAACCAAGGTTGCAAACCTGAGTTAACTGGAAGAATGCTTGTGTTCTTGACAGAAGCAAGGAAGCTCAGGAGAGATGGAATGGAAAATAATGTATTCTGCTCTGGACATGTTGAATTTGAGATGCTTTTGAAATATCAGGTTCGGGATGTTCAGTAGGTGGTTTAATAATATGGGACTGGAGCTCAGGAGAGAATCTGGAGTTAGATTTATAGATTTGGGGGAATCATCAACACAGAAATGATCATTGAACTCATGAGTAAAAACAGAAGAGGAAAGGAGCCAGGAGAGGGCCTTAGGGTCCTCCTCAAGTTGAGAGGTGTGACATGGAGGACAATCCAGCTAAGGAGACTTGAGAAGTGGTAAGACTAAGAAGAGAATGTCAGAAACCCAGAGAGGGGAAAGTATCCAGGAGGAGAAGGTAGCCAACAGTTTGAAACGCTACCGAGAAATCAAGAAGGGTGAGTAGTGAATAAAGGCCATTTGATTGAACGTTTAGAGGTCATTGGTTACTTTGAAGAGAGCAGTTTCAGTAGAATGATGAGGTGGGAAATTAGAATGCAAAGAGCTGAGAGGGAAGTGGAGGCAATAATTTCTAGGAGTTTGATGATAAAAGAGAGGAGAGTTATCAGACAATTTCTTGAGTGTGTGGTAGTGTTAAGAGATCCGTTTTGTTTGTTTACTTTTTTTAGGATAGAGGAACCCTGGGCATATTTGCAGAAAATGTTGAAGCAGCAAGTAGATAGGAAGGAATTAAAAGATTGGGAGGAGGTTGAAATGATTGTAAGATCAGTCTCCAGTTTAGCAGGGGTCATTCACCAATAATCAGAGCTAACATTTATTTAACATTTTGGGGTTTACAAAGCCCTTTTCGTATATTATCTGACCTGACCTTCACAACAACCCTGTGAAGTAGGTACTATAAGTATTACTGTCCCCATTTAACAAATGAGGAATTCGAAACTCATAGAAAGACTAGCCCCTTGTCACATCGCTAGTAAGTAACCAAAGATAGATTCTAATTCATGATTTCCCTGACTTCGATCCATATCTCTTCCCACTCTGCCATACTGCCAAAAAGGGTATTGGTAAACAGCACGTATTCAGGAACTGAACTGGCCAATTGAGGATAGAATGTTCATGCAGGTAAAAGTAGTGAGAAATCAGTGATAAAATAAAATTCATGAACATGAACACAGGTTTCCCATTTCCTTCTCAAACTGCCTTAGATATAAGCTCTGTTCACTTGCTCTCTCATCTTCCACTGTAATTTCTTTGTTCTGTGTTTTAAGACTCCTAATCTGTAGAATTTGACTGTTAGTATGTGATTCATGCACAACAGACATGTGACAATCTACCTTCTCACCCTGTGTTCCCTATCCATGCAGAAAATATATTCGTAATACTTTATCCTGAAGAAGCAACTTCAACTGAGGGGAACCATCCCCCTACCTATCTGTCTTTACACCCTGGGAAATAGTCCTAGGTGCTTCAGTAGATAGAGAGAAGGATTGGAACAATCAAAGCACTAGGATTTAATACCCTGATTATTCTCTTGCTTATCAGTAGTTAATCAGCTTTCACTAAGTACCCTTTGTACACAACACAACTGGACTAGGTCCTGTGGGAAATAACATGAGATAAGAAATATTTAAATGCTTTGAAAAAGTAGAGCACTCTGTGAGTGTACAGTACTATTGTTAAGCAAAAGAGAGAGAGGGTATGATCCTCTCCCAGTGAGAAACTTCCAGTGTAGTTGCTAGAAGGAAACAACCTACATGCATTATATGTGATATGGTTGGTTTTGGTTTTGTATTTGTTTTTGATCTCGAAGTCTTTCTCCAGTGCCTTATTATGGTGTGGAGGTGGCTCTAGATTGACAAGCCAGTTGCAATTGAAGTGCCAACGCCTACAGGTCCTGTCACCACTGAAGAGGTTTCAGGTATAGGCATTGTTACAAAATGTGTCTGGTGTCTGATGACTAGCTTAGCTAAATTTGGGGAAAGTTCCGTTATCGAGCTGATGAATTTTTTGGCCTAGGGAACTCTCAAAGATTGTCTGCCAAGTTGTGAAGAGGAGATTGTGAGTCAGAGAAATACCTATATCAGTGAAATCATAGCTCCTTGACATATTTAAGTGAATATACATTTCAGCACATATGTACATTTTATGTGTGTTTACAGTTACATATCTGTACACAATGTGCAGTTATACAGGTGAAGTATTGGCTGTGACTAAGAGCATTCCTGGGAATGACAAAAAGGTCTTAAGGGCTGGTATTGGATCCTAGGCCCTCTACAAGAATAAATAGCTAAATGACTTTTTAAAAATTGTGATAATGCTTAGCCTTTATTCTTTGAAATAAGAATATTATCAGCACCAAAACTGAATTCCCAAGCATAGGGCACTATGAAAACCATTGGAAATGGAAAAGAAGTAGGTGATATTATCTCTACCTTCCAGAGGCTTTTACACTTTGTATTAAGAGGATATTTACAAAAAAAGGATAAATATTAATAATAGCTCATGTCATTCAATCATTCTAAAACCCCCCCATAAAGGGGGATTTAGAGGCCACCTAGTCCAGCCCCCATCATTTTGTACTAGAGGAGTGGGGGCCAGTGGGTAAGTGACTTGCCCAAGAACATGCAGTTAGTAAGCTGCAGAATCTTCACTCCAGACCCAGTGCTTGAACATTGTGCAAAGATCAGATGCTACAAAAATGCAAATGTAGTGGTCATGGAAGACTGGGACAGGTACTAGTAGGGATGCTCAGAGGATTTTGGGAGAACAAGAGATAAAACAATTTGGCTAAATTAGAAGGCCCTAGAAAAAGTGGGACATAACCCTTCCACTGGAGAGGACCTTGAACACTAAGCAAAGGGATTTGGAATTATCTAGTCTTATCCCAGCATCTAGCACGGTGCTTTATCTTCAGTGTAGATGGCGGTATATAGTTAAGTGTTTGTTACAAGAAGGAATAGACATTTGAGAAGTCACTAAACATTGTTGGTTTTATGGGGGGTGGGGGGAGATTGTGCATAGCAGCACTTTAGGAATACTGATCCACCTGTGTTGTGGAGATGGATTGGAAATGGGAGACTCTGGCAAGTAATAGTTGTGTCATATGATAAAGGCCTTAGACTTTCATTCCCTAGCAGAGGGAATAAAAAGAAAGGAATGTTTCTAAATGATTTGACAATGGGAGAAGCAAATAGAACTATAAGAAAAGGGCATAATTCAGCATTGTTAATTGACCTCTATGTGCAAAACACTGTTTTAGGTGCAGAGGACAGATCAAAACCCTTTGGTTGTCCCATCCTTGCCTTCATGAAGCTTATAGTCTAGCAGGGGGACACAAATAACTATAGTACAAAAAAGAGATACAAACAGATTGTTAATGTGGGGTCCAAGTGAGGGATCATACACAAATAACTATAGTACAAAAAAGAGATACAGATAGATGGTTAATATGGGGTCCAAGTGAGGGATCATAACCCCCTCAGAAGATCCAAAGAATTCCAGGAATAAAGAATAGCATGACAGCAAAGGATGAAGCCCCCAAAAGTGCAGGGTGTTGTAACGTAGTAACTTCAGCTAAAATACGGAGTATGTAAGAGGAAGAAATATAAAAAGAGCTTGGAGGGGGATGGGATGGGAGAGAGGCAGCTGCTAGATTATGGAAGGCCTTAAGGTGGCGTGCTAAGGTATTGAACTTGACTTGTTACATTGAATGGCTTTGAGCAGAGAAGTGACCAAGATCATTGATAAGGAAGACAAAAATAATTACAATAGCTAGTATTTACATTGTGTTACAAAATTCGCAGAGTGCTATACAAACATTACTCCGTTTGATCTTCACAACAACCCTGGGAGGTAGGTTCTATTATTCTCCCCATCTTACAGATGAGAAAATTAAAGAAGAAGTTAAGTGACTTCCCCAGGGTCACCTAATAACTGTCTTAGGGAAGATTTAAATTCAGTTCTTATTTATTTCAAGTCCAAGGCACTACTAATACTGCTAGGTGCCTGTTAAGGTCAGCAGTAACGTGCAAGAGGGAAATATGTAGGAAAACTTGTGGGGTGGAGGGGAGGATCTTGAGCAGAAAGGGTTTGATGGATTGACAGTGTTTATGTGGGGCAAGGGACAGAGAAAGGGCGGGGTCAAGATAACTTCTGAGATTTCAAGCCTGGCTGACTAGAAGATGTATTATTGCCAGTTTAGGGAGAAAAATGAGTTTGTTTTTTAGATCTGTTGAGTTGTTGGGGTGGGTTTGTGTTTTAGTGAGAAAACCCTGAACTAGAAATCAGAAGGCTTGATGAAGCCTTCAGGTGAGTGCTTTAATCTCCATGAGTGCATAAAGAGAAGGTGCCAAATACCTTGATACTCAAGGTTCTCTCTAGGTCTAAGGGGTATAATTCCATCACTGTAGTTTATAAGTATACATTTTATCATGATGAAGTTACAATTTTCCATTAATATTGGAAAGATACTTAATTTTCAGTTTGGATTTTTCTTTTCAGAATGCTTTTACAACTGAATAGAGTAGTTGAAATATTGTTTTTCCATCTGTTCTGCTGAGTAATAATTGAAAGGATTAGTACATCTTATAATGTCTAAATTGTTGTTTAACATTACCTTTTTTTTTAACAATACATTTCTGAAAACTCGTTTCTAGGATATTCTATTAACTTGTTGCACTATCAAGCCCTTGTTGACACATGGTAATATAAAAATTTCTACCTAACAGGGTCATGAGTGCCAAATTAAGTAACATGCAAAGAGCTTTGTAAAATCTTGAAGAATGATATAAATGCTGGTTATTATTAGGTGGTGTTCTTTTCTTTCTCTGTTTTAGCTAAGTGTTCATTTCTTTTTCTCTTTTGAGGTCTTTGCATATTTGTGTGTGTGTGTGTGTGCGCGCGCGTGTGTGTGTGTAATCCAGTTATATTGAACATTTCCCTTATTTTTTCTGGTCAAAATAGATTTTATGTAGAGTAAGGTATAGATTTCTAAATTAGGAATTGAGGATTATGGACTTAATATAAGATATATAACTTCATAAATTGAAAATTGCTATAGAGTAATTTATGACTTGCAGAGCCTCAAGGGAAAACATTTATCTGTTTTTATAGATGCTCTGCAAAATTCTGTAAAGCAAAATAATTAGAAGAGCCTGATATTTACAAATGATTTGTAAATATAGTACCTTATATTATTGTTGGATCCAGTATGAACTAAATTCTCCTTTTGAGCTAAGTATTAAAGAGGTATATAACTTTGTTCAGTTGTATATTTTCAAAAGCTCTTTTGTTGTAAACTTTGGTCTTTTGAATAGAAGTATTTTAATTTTATGGTGTTTTATTCGAGTGTGTACCAATGATATATGTATGTTTTGTTTTTTTGTTTTTTGGTTTTTGTTTTTTTTTTTTTGCTGTCCTAGTCACGTGAACTGGAAATTTCAGTTTATTGGCGTGATTGGCGATCTCTCTGTGCAGTCAAATTTCTAAGGTTAGAAGATTTTTTAGACAACCAGCGACATGGCATGTGTCTCTATCTGGAACCCCAGGGTACTTTATTTGCAGAGGTAATAAACTTGATTGTTTCTTTTTAAAAACATAACCACAGATTTAAACCACTTAAGTAAAACATTTAAGAATGAAGATACAGTAGCATAGAAGAAAGAATTTGTAATCTGGACCTGGCTCAAATGTCAAAAGACTTGTGGTCTGGTCCCATGTGGCTCTCCCACTGGCTTTGACCTGACCTTCCTGTGCTCCCCTTGTCTCTAAAATGAGCATACTCAACCAAGCAATAGCTAGGGCCCTGTCCAGGCCTCAAAATAGAGGAGGATGCCAATTGATTTCATAGAATGGGAACCATATGGACTCCTAAATTTTCTACACTTCATTTATTACAGGTTACTTTTTTTAATCCAGTTATTGAAAGAAGACCAAAGCTTCAAAGACAAAAGAAAATTTTTTCAAAACAACAAGGTAATTATTTTACCAAAAAAAAGTTTCTATATGATGAGATACTGAAGTGCTTCATAATAAAGTCTAAATGGGGTCCAAAAAAGTAAGATCAAGGCTTTCTGTATTCATCTTGAAACTACAGTTGATATGAGGAAACTGCGTCTAGTAATGGGTAGTCTAGAACTACTAAAAAGGTGGGAAATTCAGTTTGTTCTTCATAAATTATGAACACATGAATATGATTTTTTTAATTACGGCTTTTGGTAATATATAAAGAAATTGCTTGCACTCTTGTCTTTTTATTCACAATATCCACAGGTAAAACATTTCTCAGAGCTCCTCAAATGAATATTAATATTGCCACTTGGGGAAGGCTGGTGAGAAGAGCAATTCCTACAGTAAATCATTCTGGCACCTTTAGCCCTCAGGCTCCTGGGCCTGCGACAGTGCCCGTGGTTGATGTGCGTATTCCGGAACTAACACCACCAGCAAGGTATATGTCTTAGATTTTTAAGCAGGGTTTATATAATACAGTAATTAGGGATTTTTATATATGTTGATCACAGTGAATTAGTTAAAAGTCTTATTCTTTAAGTAGGAAGGTGAAGGTAGTATTTCTGTATTCATTAAAAGAATCTGAAGCTGACATTTAAAAAGAAAAATCTAAAGACATTTTAAAATAGGTACCTTCAGTTTACTAATTTTGATATGTGATTTTCTCTTCTACAAGTGATCCTACCGTAACCAAATTGGACTTTGAACTTGAACCAGAAGCACCTCCAGCCCCACCACGTGCATCTTCCTTTGGAGAAATACATGAACTTTCAGAATTAAGAGTTTTGGATGTACCAGGACAGGCAAGACATTTTTTTAAAAAACATACCATTTAGAGAAATTTAGTGATATATTTCTCAACTGATTTAAATCGTATTTTTTAAAACAGTCTACAAACAGATTATGTATAAATGTGTATGAAATTGGGGCAGCTAGGTGGTGCAGTGAGTAGAGCACTGGCCCTGGAGTCAAGAGGACCTGAGTTCAAATCCAGCCTCAGACACTTGACACACTTACTAGCTATGTGACCTTGGGCAAGTCACTTAACCCCAATTGCCCCGTGTGACCTTGGGCAAGTCACTTAACCCCAATTGCCCTGCCTTCCCCCCTCAAAAAAAAATGTTTATGAAATTCCAACTAAACTATATATAGTAAATAAGAGCCAACATCTTTAAGAGTTATTAAAATTAGTAATTTGATGTTTAGGTGACCAATTTCAGATGAATATTTCCTCTGAGCCAGAAAGATATTAATTTCTGTTATGTGTCACCTTGTCTGAAACACACAGATCATTTTACCATCTGACTGTGCATTGTTTTTCATTGTAGCCTACATTACAGTTATCTGTCCTATTTCACACCCCTCCGCATTAGACTGTAGAACACATGAGTTTGTTTACACTGTCTCTTATACAAACTTTATGTCTGTCTCAGAGCATAATATTATTCAGCACACAATTGGTACCTAATAAATGTTTATGGAATTGCATATATTCCATTAGCTTCCAGAAGACCACTCCTGTATGAGAACAAAGTGTTAAACCTTGGTTGTTATTTCAATCTCATTAGACTATATTCACATTTTGTTTAGACTATGTTGCTTCTCAAATTATTTAACTTCACCCTTACCTAACTATGGTTGTGTTCTTTTACTTTTTGCAGGTTAATTGATTTTTTTTCTTAATATTTCATAGGATTCAGAAGCAGTTTTTAATTTTGAAAATGACAGAAATAGTATTGCTTCAAAAAAACAAGCTGAATATGAGCCTCCTGCCTCTCAGTCAGTGCTAGAGTGTGGTGGGATTCAAGAACCTGAGGATGGGAGGTAATATAAACTTATGATAAACATGAAACTTACTGATTAGATTCCCACTTTAAATTTGTGATTTATTCTAACATTTCTATTGATAATGACTCTTTTTTCAGATCTCCACAGAGGTTTCAGTTTAGTCTTCAAGACTTTAGGTGTTGCGCTGTATTGGGTAGAGGGCATTTTGGAAAGGTATGCCTTTAAAAAAAATTTCCTTGACTAATTCTAAAAGTAAATTATACTGTTTTAACTTAGAAGAAGCAGTCTCATCCTTTCTGAAAAAGGGTGAAATACAAAGCTTAAGTAAATAACTTACCTAAAAAATAATTTTTCTTTATCATTACAGGTGCTTTTGGCAGAATACAAAAATACAAATGAGATGTTTGCCATAAAAGCCTTAAAGAAAGGAGATATCGTTGCTCGGGATGAAGTAGACAGGTTAGTTAAAGAAAGCAAACTAAAATTATTTGATGTTAATTTTTTCTGGGTTAGGAGATGTTTTAAGGAGTGAGTTATTTTATGTACTGAAGGGTAAGTCTTTCTGCATACCTGGTGTAGTCTTTTCTTTCTGCATTTCTTTCTCTTTTTGGAAGAATTTAACTCGTTAATGAATTCAAATACAACATAAAAGAATTCAGAAATTAATAATAGCTACAACATTTTTGTTCTTGACATTCAAAATGATAATATAAAGAGTAGGACAATTCTCTAATTGTAAAAAAAAAAAGACATAACTAATTAATTTGCCCTCTCACCACGTTTCCTAAATGTCAGTTAATTGATGGTCACGCATTAATATGGCAGATAAGAGCCAGCGTCATTGAAAAAAAAACCAAAAACTCACTTCATCCAGTCATCTCTAACTAGCAATCATCCTTTATCTCTCCTCTTCTTCAAGGCCAAAATTCTTGAGAAAGCCATCCAAACTCAGTGCCTCCATTTCCTTTTTTGTCGCTCATTTATAAACCTTCTATAATTTGACTTCCAATCTCATCATTTAACTGAGGTTATTCTCTCCAGAATAAAAGTGATGTGTTAATTGCCAAATCTAATGGTCTTTCCTCAGTCTTAATCCTTCTTGACCTCTTTGTGGCCTTTGATGCTGTTCATTATCTTTTTCTTTGGGATATTTTCTATGACACTACTCTCTGATGGTTCTTCTTCCACCTACTCCACCTACTTCTCCTTTGCTGAATCTTCACTGAGGCTAGACCCATAAATCCTACATTTTTCCCAAGGACCTGTCCTAACATTCTCCCCCTCCCAGCCCCCCCAATGGTATTTTGCTCAATGATCTCACCAGGGTTCATTTACTTCTGTACAAATGATCCCTAGAGCTCTATATCTATTCGTAGTTTCTTGAGCTGTAGTCTCACATTATTAACTGCCTCTTGAACTTGATGTCCCATAGATGTCTCAAAATTAACATGTCCAAAACAGAGCTCGTGATCTTTCTCCCCAGAGTGTCTTATTTTCCAGACATCCCTATTTTTTTTTCCCTCATGGGATCATTAGCTTCTTTCTGATCAATTCAAAATTTCAGAAAACTTTTTTTTTCTTGGGTATAGTTTTGTACCTCTCATTCCAAGCTGTTAATTTCTCTTTCCAAATCATTCCTCCTTATAGCTCCATTTCTTTTACCATTTTTTCCTTTTATGTTTTCATTTGGATTTTTAAAATAATTTTTGCCTTTTTTTCTTTTTCTTTTTTGTTAAACTTCTTCCTGAAATTCTAGTTGAACTTGTATCCAAGCTGTGTTTTTCTTTGAGACTTTGCTTGTAGCCGTTTTTGAGGCGTTCTTTCTTTTTCCCTAGGTTTGTGTCTTGCGCATACCTGTCACCATAATAGCTATTTGTGGTGGATTCTTTTTTTTCATTTGTTCATTCTTCCAGCCTACTTCCTGGCTTTGGGCTTATGTCATGGCCAGTCTTTGCTCATTTCACTGGGGAATGTCCAAGTTGAATTTTGTTCTCTTGGACTATCTGCTGCTTTCTTGGTGTACTGAGTGTTGTATTCTAGACTCTCACCAGTCAGTGCTCCCAAAAAGCTCTGCATGTTCCTTATCTGGATTTAGGTCTACACAATCCTTCTGTTAGAAGTTCCAGTAGACTGTTGTAGGACTCATCCCCTTTGAACCAGTCAGGATGCTGTGCTGGAGAGGGACAGAAATGCAGCAGTCAAGATGTGAGGTGAAGAGGGTCTGTACCAAGATGGGGGCAGAGTCAGAGAGAAGGTGGGGAGGCATATTTGAGAGATGTTGCAAAGGTGAAATTTGCAGACCTTGGTGATAGTTTGGATATGGAACGTAGCAAAGAGGGAGAAATCCAGGGTGCAAACCTGAGGGACTGGGAGGGTGGTGTTGCCCTCTGCTGTAATGCCAATGAAATTACAGATCCAACAACTCCCACCACCACCCCCCCCCTCCAAAAAAAAAAGGAAAGAATAAACTAAAAGAGTTAAGCAGCTGCACAGAGTGGCTTGATTCTTTCATTGTGTGACAAGGAGCAGTACCATTTACTATAAGAAATGTGAAGTTGTGAGATCACCTTTCAGTATTTGGAAGGAATGTATATCTCGTTAGAATAGTATCTGTTGATGTTCATGGGAAGGTGTGTGATGCAGTGGAAACTGAAGTCTTCTTGACTCAAGTTCTGTTTTTCCCTGTACTGTCTCGATAGATATGTCTAGATAGAGTACAGGGAAGAACATGTCTATGTTGAACAGACATGTGACCTTGGATTAATCATTTTTCTGATACTGACTTGCCCAGGGTCACACAATTATTCTTCCTGACTCCAGGCCTGGCACTCTATCCACTGCACCTTAAAAATAGGAAATGATACCTTTCCAGCTCCTACCTCACGAGGCTGCTAAATTAAGAGAATGTACATTTTAAAAACAAAATAAAGCATTTTAAATTGTAAAATACCATATAATAGGTAACATTAATTAAAAAAAATACATTTCCACCATGCTTAGGAAGCAATCAGAGAAAATATATTTAAGAATTTGTTTTATCAGTGCTAAGCTCCAAGTTGAATACATCCACTTAGAGTTTCTTTGTTCACTTTCATTTTCCTTTTTCTTGTTACCTGAAATCACACAGAAGTTTTTGTGTATGTTTGCAGGATTCTCTGGAGACTGCATTCCTTGCTTGGCAGCATTTGATAAGTCATCCAGTTAAATTCTCCCATCACATTGTTTGCCTCTTTATTTGTAATGTGGAGAGTCAGGCTGGCAGAGTGGATAGAATTAGCCTCCAAAGCAGGACAAACTGGGTTCCTGTCCCATCGGTGTCTCTGGGAGAGTTACCTCACCAGGCACTGTCCCCGCAGTTTTCTAGTTACAGATCCTCAATGGCAAAGGGCATTTTCTCATCTAGAGTTACTAACAGCCAAGAAAATTGTAAGTCCAGTCCAGAAAAGAAATTGGAATGTTGATCATTTGGCACAGTAGAAGCAAATCTTTTTCTTTCCTGGAAAAATTTGACTTTATTCCAGAGGAAGAAAGTAGAAGACCTATCTATATAAAATGGTATAATGGAAAACTAGTGCTGGCCTCTGCAATAATCCTTTTCCTTTTAAATATCTTTCAGCTACATAGTACAATACTCACACCAGTTCTTGGTAGGATATACTTTTTAATTAAATAAAATCAAAATATTGTTCATAATTCAATAAAAAGGAAAATATAAGGATGGACTTCAACACAGGGCTTAGGTTGTTATTCCCCCTACTGGAGATAAATTCAGAATCAGAAAACGTGGTTGATAATTATCTATCTTCAGCTTTATCTGTTTCCTTATACCACTTAGCAACATGGGCAGCTAAGTGGTGAGGTGGATAGAGTGCCAGGCCTGGAGTCAGGAAGAGTGGCTGGGTGATCCTGGGCAAGTCACTTAACCCCATTTACTTCAGTTTCCTCATCTGTAAAATACACTGGAGAAGGAAATTGCAAACCACTCCGGTATCTTTGCCAAGAAAACCCCAAATGAGGCCATGAAGAGTCAGACATGACTGTAAACAACAATAATGACACAAAACATGACATTAATATGAATAGTTTTTATTAAATATCACACAGAGTATATTATTCATATGTTTTGGTGTAATTGAAAGGAAAGCTTATTGTAATTATAGTTGTCTGGTACCAGTATTCAGTGAATATTTATGAGTACCTATCTAGTGCTGTGCTGAGCACCTGAGGGAAGACCCAAAAGGAGCCTGGTCCCATCAGCCACTCTCCTCCCAGGTAGGGAGATAGGACAGACATTTGGTGGAGTAAGAAACAGGCTCGGGAATGAAGGAATGGGAGGAAGCAAGAGTTCCCAGCTGGGGAACCCACAGCTGGTCATTGGACCCTCTATTACTGACACAGCTTACCCAGACTTCCTCTGTCATCCCGAGAGATGATGAGGGTTGACTCACTTAGGGTAAAGTTCCAACTAATGGCTCCTGTTACTTTATATCCCAAAAAACCATCTTTCTTCTGGGCCTTTTCCAACCCTAATAGTACATGTAAACACAACTTAATAGCAGGACTTAAATGCCTGGATAATTCAGAGCTCCACTGAGTTGTAGTGTCCATTCTCTTCTAGAGGAGCCAGAGTCTGTTCAAACACACGGAGAAGTCACTCCTAGAGGAGAGAACACGCTCCCAATTCCTTCTGTAGGATGCCTACCTGCTTTGACAGCTCTCTTTGAAATGCTTTTGGGTAGGGTAGGGAGAGTGCCAGGGGTCAGGAAAAATTCATAGATAAGTGAAGTTACATAGAATAAAACAAAATACAATATAGACTGGTTCATTCAGTGTAAGTCACTAGCAGCAAAGTAAGTAATACATATAATGAGAATTTGGAATAAGACTGCTTCAAGATTTGGAGGGTTTAGTGGAGGACTTGTAAAGAAAGTGATTTGAGCTCAACCTCCAAAGACAAGGAAGGTGCAGAAGAGAAACCACGTGAGAATGTCATTGACAATTAACATGGCCTTCGAGGGGAAGGCTCACCCAAGCCAAAGCAGAATATTGAGAATTGGTGTAAAATTAGGGACAAATCATGTTGATTAACCTTGCTCTGCTTTTTGTTGAATGTTTAAAAGTTATTGATTAGAAGAATATTAGTACTTATAAAATAAAACTGTGAGGATCAATGTATATAAGAGCCTCTCCTTCACTGCTATCTGTGTACCAAAGCTTCCTAGGTTAATAGTCACCAAGCATTTCTTAAGCACTTTCTCAGTGCTGGCTACTTGGCTAAGTGCTGTGGATATAAAGAAAGACAAAAAAACAGGTTATATGCCTTTAAGAAGTTCATTCTAATAGGAGATATGTACATATTTGTAAATAGAAGGTAATCTCAGAAAGGGGGAGCAGTGTGACCAAGAGGTCCCCACCTTCTTCCTAAGGTGGGATTTGAGCTAAGTATTCACGGAATCCAGGTGAGGCTAGGAGGGGGAGCACACTTGCAGCACGGGGGCAGCCACAACCAAGGCAGACTTGGGAGCATAAGGAGCTATAAGCAGGCCTACATCACTTGGAGAGTGCCTGGAGGGGAGGAAAGTATAGACAGAGTGAATGGTAGGAAAGAACCAAGTTGCAAAGAACTTCCTTCAAATTCCAGAGGATTTCTCATGTTGGATTCTGGAGATATTAGGGAGCCACTGGAGCCAGTGATCTTTTGTTGAACAGCAAAGATGCCACTATAACTTTGAACAAAATACACTAACATTGTTTAATAGTAGGCTTTTTGTTTTAAATCATGTGAAAAACAACAGCAAAATCACTTTTTAGGTGATTATAGAGACCCTTAAATGTAGAATCTAGCCATTATTTGAAATCTTCATCTACATTAGAACAAAACATCTTGTCCAAGTCAGTCACATTTCCTCAGAATGCTTGACCTGTATCTCCCCGTAATCCAGATTTGCTAAATTTTTTAAAATGATTTGACTAAATGTTTCACTATTCATGTAAAAACTCCTTAGGATCATAGATCTGGAGCTAGAAAGAAACCTTAGGGTCATTTAGTCTAACACTTTCATTTTAATAAGATTTAAATGCTATTTTCACTTCCTTTGATCTTGATGGAGCTATGAATCTCATTTTAACATTTTCTTTATAATTTTCTAGCATTAAGTGTCTGTTGAAATTTTAAAATGAATGCACACATAAGCCTAAAGCTTTAAAAAAACAAACAAACTGGCTTTCAGATTTTGTGTTCATAATTAAAAACAGATTGTAATATGTCAGGGGTAGGAATTCATCTGCAGTGTGAAGCTATTAAATGGAGTCTAGACAATGGTTCATAATAGTTACATTTACTGTCACTATTTAAACCTGAACAGGTGTCTAATATAATCTAGATGACAACTGTATTAATATAACATTTAAAATGCCATGCTGCTTTTACCACAGCAGGTAGACTTTTGAACATTGTTATAATTATATTTAATTTTTAAAATCCTATTAGCCATGAGATCCAGGTCCCTGTATAAATACTTATCTTTACAACTAATTTTTCAAAATGAGTTCATTCAAAACACTTTAGAGTGAAATTAAGGATGATGGGCCTACATCTTGCCACATTGTGATTTGCAGTTTCAAGTTCTAGAGGGCTTTGAAAAATCTAACCAAAACCCTTTTCAGGGTAAAGCATTGCTTTTTTTTTTTCTTTTTAAGGGAAATACACTACTTTCTAATCAGAGCAGATGTGTTATATCCTGGTTGTCAATTGAGAACATAGTTATAAAATAGGCAGTTACTATAGAATTCTAAAGGGCATATTTTGATCAGGGAGTCAAATAAAGTATCAAGGTTAAATTAGAATCTGAGGATATTTTGAATGATTTTGTTTTGGTTTAATAGAGTTAGAAAATGTCTAAATTCAGTTCTACATGTAATACGTCACCACTTAAGTGTTTTATGTAAAAATAAAATTTTGTTTAGTTAAAAAAATTAACTTTGGGATTCTGTTCAAATTCAACAAATTACTGTAGTTTGTTTCAGTTTTTAGTTCAAGCTTCTTGATTTTATAATCTCTTTTTACTTAAAGCTTTGCTTCCCAATCCCAATATTGGTGACCACAAATATGAATGTGGGTAAATCAAAGCAGTTCCTTCCTGACTGCTGGAAAAAAACATAGCATACACTACCATCCATAGAAAAGTCTGTGGTATAATTGTATATTAAACATAACATTAAGTTGATAGGCATAAGATTATCAAATAGTGCTTTATTTCTAAATTCTTATTTAGAATGAATCCTATAAACTTCTTGTTTCCAGTATTTATATCTTGCATATTTTATCACTTTTTTACTCTAGAAAGAAATTGTTAACACTACTGGTAATCAAGCTTGTATAAATTATGATTTCATATCTATGTATACACACACACTAAGTGTGAACCTCCTCAGTGTTTGTTCCAATCAGATGTTTAGTGCCCTTTCTTCGGCTTTCTATTCTCTGCAGCAGATAGTCATTGTTTTCAGTTGGGGAAAGTATAACTATGTTATCACTGAGCAGTCTCCTGCAACATTATGAAAAGAGTATCACTCTTTCAGAGCACAGGATCATCTATTTAGAGCTCCAGAACAACTCAGAGGTCATTTAGTCCAGCTTCCTTTATGGTGAGGAAACAGAGGCCTGAAGAGGTCTTAAGGTTCCACAGTCACACAGGTAGTCAAATATTAGATGCAGAATTTGAATCCAGTACTCATTCCGTTGTACCCCCCAGTAGCATCTTTCAAAAATTCTGTTATAATCTCAGGATTGGCACTCCTTTGAGGGCCAGGTTTCTAAATCAGGATCTTTACAAAACACTATTTGTGGCTGGTACATTATCAGTGCATACAAACTTTATTTCAGCCATTTCTCTTCACTTCCTAGTACTAATCAGTAATCAGCCCCTGCCCTAATACCTTGTTTATTATCTATAATCAGAAGTAGTAGTCGTAGAGGAATTCTATGAAGAATTTGCCCAGATTATCTAAAGCGAATCAGTATTTATACATGGATACTCAGTGGCTTAAATGCAGAGGTGAGCACCAAGGAGAACAGCAGAAAATAGAGTTTAGGCTTAAAAAATAAAAAACCAGAGGCTTCTGTATCACTCATGTACTTCACACCTATAGAGCATATTATTCTCTTCAAGAAGTAGATGCTGAATGTGGCAGGTTATGAACAACAGCACAAAAAATGAAGCTGACATTTAACAGACAGGAAATTGTTTCTCTGGGAGTCATTTCCCGTCTGCTAGTGATATGGAACTCACTCACTGTGGGATTATGTTTAGTCTGACTAGGGAGAGCAGAGGTCAGAATGAACTAGAAGAAAGGACAAAGAGTAGAATGTATAACTTGCAGTTAGAACAGTTTAACACAACCTGTTTAAACTAGCCTTGACTGAAAAATGATTCAAGGTAAGGACACTGACTATCACCATTTCATAGAGATATCTCACCAATACAATCACCACAAAGGCCAAAAACGCCCAGAAATTGCTTCACCTATTTGCCAAATGAAGACCCAACAGCAGCCGGAGGCAACACTAATTTGGAGCACAGGTCTGTCTGTATGCAGAACATTTGTGTGAAGAACAGCAAAAGAGACCAAACATGATAATCTCAGGATTGGAATGAGACTCCTTCTGAGCATCATCAAGAACATTTATAGATAAAATAGATAATAGGACCACCACATTCATACTCAGAGTATCTCATTATTTTATGTCCTATATGAGGTCATGGAAATGGCACTTAAGACATAGCTAGATGTAGATGCAGAGGAAATTCGTGCTGGAGTTGATGTGAGTGAACGAATGAAATGAGGAATGAATGAAGTATTAAGGGCTTATTTTGTGCAAACCATTGTGCTAAGTGCTGGGAATATAAATAGGAAATTAAGACAGTCCCAGCTCATACTCTAATAGGACCTTCCCCTAGGGAACGTCATTGGTTTTTTCATTCTCTTGGGCATTAATTACCAAAATAGCTCAAAAAAGGGAGACATAAAAAGAATGGAAAAAATCAAGGACGCTGTTATAAGAAAAGGAGAATAAGAAGACATTTATAGCAGCTTGTTTGACCTCCACCATACAGCACTTTAGTATTCTTCCACATTCATATGCCACAACGTGTTCAGCTGTTTCTCAATTGATGAGTATCCTTCAGTTTCCAATTCTTTGCCACCACCAAAAAAAAAACCCCAATCTGCTATGAATATTTGTACTATGGGTCCTTAGAGCAAGCCTGTTAGATAGGCACTTACAGTATTATACCAATTCACAGGTTTAGAAAAGCTGAATGAATTAACTTTAGTTATGTAGGTGGTCAGATTTGAACCAAGGCTTCACCTGATTCCAAGTCCAATAGTGTTTACTTGAGTTTTTCTCAGTTGCCTGATCTGTTCCTGTGCGTTCAGTTATCTTTGTGCAGATGACTCACAAATCTGTATGTCCAGCCCTAATATCTACTTTTAACTCCAGTCCTATATTACCACCTGTTGGGGTGATATCATATCCTGTGGGCACCTCAAAGTCAGCATGCCCCAAACAGAAGTCATTGTACTTCATCCCAAACCCATCCCTCTTATAAACTTTTCTTTGGAAAGTAACGTCATCCTCAGAGAAGGAGGAATAGGAGCCAAAGATATAATAGCAGCTTTTTTGTGAGGGCAAGGAACTGGAAATTCCTCCTCAGTTGGGAAATGGCTGAATAGGTTATGGCCTACGAAAGTGAGGAAATACTAAAGTGCTATAAGAAATAATGAAGGCAAAGAGAAACATGTCAGAGAAACCTGGGAATATTTTTATGAACTGATGCAGAGTGAAGTGAGCAGAATCAAGAAAACAGTGTATATAATAACAACAGTATCGTAAAGACTAAGAACTCGGATCAATGTAACAATCAACTGTGATTCCGGAGGACTCATGATGACATGTACTGTCCACCTCCTGATAGAGAGGTGACGCACTCAGGGGGCAGAAAGTGGTGTATATGGGTGTATGCATGCGTATGTACACAACATGCACACATAAATGTGTGTGTATGTGTGTGTGTGTGTGTGTGTGTGTGTGTGTATATATATACACACACACACACGGATACATGTATATACATACACACGTTTTGCTTGACTGTTTATACTGTTAAAAGAATAAAAAACTGTCATCCTTCTAGTTGTCGAGTCCATAATCTCATGTTTGTCTCCCCCCAGCAGCCCTCCCAGGTGTAATCAGTTGGCCAGTCACACCAAATCTACTTCTGCATCTCACATCCAATTCATTATCTATACTCATACAGCTACTTCCCTTGGTCAGTCCCTTATAACCTCTTACGCAAATTATCATAATAACCTCATTATTGGTCCCCCTCTGCAATACATCTACCTGTTGGCAAATTAATATCCTGAAGTCACAGATCTGACCATATCACTTCTCTACTCAAAAACTTTAAATGTTTCATTATTACTTCTAGCATAAGTTATAAATTTCTTAACCTAGAATTTAAAGCTCACCACAATCTGACTGCACTTATCCTTCTAGGCTTATTTTCTATCACTTTATGACATGTAGCTCCTATTCCCACTTGTAGGAGGCTACTATAGCTCTGCTTCTTAGAATTCCTAGATTCCTTCAAGGTCCAGCTCAGGTGCTCCTTCCTACAAGATGCCTTTTTTGATCTCCCTAGTAGTTAATAATACTCACTGCTGAAAGGACTTCTTTATGTTTACTTATCTGAGTATTCCCCAGTAAATTATAGGCTCCTTCAGAGCAGGAACTTTTTTCATTTTGTCTTGCTGTCTTCAGCACTAGGGCCTTATAGGTAATGGGCACTAAAATACGTGTTTGAATGTATTAAACATTTTCTATAACAAACCAGATAAGGTTGTAGTTTTAGCGCTGGAAGCAAGCTTAGAAGCCATTTATCCAAACCCTCAACTTAGAAATATGGTCACCAAGGTCCAGAGAGGGGAAGTGACCTGCCTGAACCCACATCATCCCAAGGAGAAGCAGCAGAATTTGAATCCTCTAAGGCTGTCTTCACTTTATCCAGAATGTATTTTATTTGTGCATATACCTATGGTCTTCGCGTTGAACTGTGACCTATTCGAGGGCAGGGACTGGGTTTCTGCCTTTCTTTGTATCTCCACTGGTTAGCATAAAGCCTAGCACATAGTAGGAACCTATTAAATGTTTGCTAGCTTGATCCAGACCTTCTGACTCCAGATCTAGCATTCTTTCTGCTATACTACAGTCACATGAGCAACCAAAAGGTGAAAAGAATATAAGATTCCACTGGCTTTATTATTGCATGATTACCAAAAGCATTTGACTTAGAACCTTATCCTCTGCCTTCCACTGTGGTGCCATTGGGGCTAGAAGAACATCACCCATTAGCCTCTCTAGTACTCTGTGACTGTGGTTCTCAACAAGGGTCACAACACATCCAAGAAAACGTGATGAGGCCATGGCACTATCATCATAGTGGGCAGTGGACCAAATATACCCATTTTGTGAGAGACATATCTGATAGAGGCAAGGCATGGAATTGTTCAAGGTCTCTAAGGATGAAGAGGCTTTGAATTTAACTTTTTTTAATTCACTTTTGGTTCAAGAGTGAAAATAAGGAACTTGGCAATGTCCTAGCCACCATGGGGAAAGTTGCTGTCAAAAATGACTAAATCCCCACCAAGGCCGCTAATAAACAATTGACAAAGGACACAAAAAAATCTATCCTACAACAAGTTGTCTCCCATGTAAATGCTAAATATCTTGACGTTTGATAAATGTAACAGTAGAAGGAACTTTGTTGAATAATCCTGAAAAATGAACTCTATAGCAACGATATATAGGGTGCTATTAAGACCCTTGGGACACCACAGGTGTGTATTCATCATTGAAGATTTCTTTTACTGATTTTGAATGGAAAAGAGGAATTGGATTTACTGGAGAGCTGGGATTCTTAACCTTTTCTGTGTCATAGACCCCTATGACAGTCTGGTAAAGCCTGTGGACCTGTTTTCTTTCAAAATTCTTAATTGTAGGAAGTACTAGATTTCAGTCACTGGTTAGTGAAAGTAAAATTTTTTCCCATCCCAAATTAACAAGCATCCTGAAATCTGGCCAGTATCCCAGGTTATGGATCCCTGCCATAGATGTTAAGGAGTACTAGGTGCTCTTTTTTGATCATGACGTGGTTCTGGTTGCTTCACTCTGTATCTGTTCACGTATGTCTTTCCAAGTTTTTCCAGAGTCATCCTGCTTGTCATTTCTTATAGCTCAATAGTATTCCATTATAATTGTATACCACAGCTTGTTCTGCCATTTCCCAAATGACTGGCATCCCAGACCCTCCCTTTTGTGATGTGTATAGATATTTCATTTCAGCAGCCAGCCCATATCAGGATGCTTCCTCTGAAACAACTTCTTGCACTGTGGCATATTTGACTTAAGACAAAAGTGTGATTAGGAACACAGGTTTGTCTGGCCCATCTTCAGCCTCCCCCTTCTCATCTCAAAACCCCTTGATGTCTCACCTCCTTTCCTCCAGTTTCTGATAACAAGATGGCCCTTACCAAGATTAACTACTCTTATCATTTTTCCCAGCAGACTGCCCACCCAGTAATCCCTTCCCTCTCTCTAATATTTAGCCTCTCCATACTTATTGGTTCCTTCCCTACTACTGCCACCAGCCATACCCAAAGGCTCCTTTCTTAGCCTTCGCTATACCTTGCCATCTCCTCACTACATATCGTTCTATTATTCAGCCAAGCTCAACTTAGCCTCGTATTTCCCATGGATTTAATTGTCATCTTTATGCAGATGACTCATATCTGTATATTCAACCCCAATCTCTTCCCTGATCTTTAGGTCCATATCAGCATTGAGTGATGCCTTTTGGACATTTCAAACTGAATACTCCAAAGGCATCTCAAACTCATCTTGTCTAAAACAGAACTTGGCATCATTGTTGTCAAACCCACCCCTCTTCCAAACTTCCCTTTTTCTGTCAAAAGCTCCATCACTCTTCTGATCTCCCAGGTTCATAACTTTGATATATCCTCTCCTCATCCCATATCCAGTCAGTTGCCACATCTGTTGGCATTTTATTCCTTCTTTCTGCTCACATGACCTTCTTTCTGGTTTTTATCACATAAATTATTGTAATAGCTTCCCTACATCAGTTGTCTCCCCATTCTGAAACTCTGCTGGCTTCTCATTTCTCTAGAATAAATTATAAACACTTCTATTCGGCCTTTAAAACCCTTCACAATTTGCCCCAACCTATCCTTTTATCCTACATAGAGCTTGTTTTTTACATAGTTGTTTGCATGTCTCCCTTGTCAGACTGAGAGGTAGGGACTTTTTTGCCTTTCATCGTGTCCCCAGCACTTTGCATAGTTTTAGACACATAATGAGTGCTAGTTTGCTGACAGACTACTGTTTATCAATTGTAATTTAAATGTCCAGTGACTGAATTGCCTTTTCAATGCTCTTTTGTAGCCTCATGTGTGAAAAACGAATTTTTGAAACTGTGAATAGTGTAAGGCATCCCTTTTTGGTGAACCTTTTTGCTTGTTTCCAAACCAAAGAGCATGTTTGCTTTGTAATGGAATATGCTGCCGGTGGGGACCTAATGATGCACATTCATACTGATGTATTTTCTGAACCAAGAGCTGTGTAAGTATGCTTTTAGACTTTCTGTGCTTTTTATAAGTATTTTTCTTCCAAAAACATGAACATTAAACTATGTTTTCTTCCTGAAGTCTAGGTCTATGTAGTTAATAATAAAACTCTTCAGATGTTCTCTTTATACTTTACCTCAGCTAATGTCCTACTGTTCATGTACTCCTTATTCACTTATTCATAGTACTTACCCCCAAATAACAAATGACATTTTTGTCTAACTTTGCTTATTAATTTAAGTAGCTGAAACAAATTAGCCTTACAGGGTTTCATTTCCTACCTGCCCAGTGGAAAACATGGTGGTTTGTAGGCATAAGATCTGTGTTTGAATTCTGGATCTGATATCCTTGGACAGATCACTTGCTTGATGTCCACCACCCACTTCTGATCATTCGTTTTTTCTCCCATCTTCCATTACCATTAAAGGTCACTTCTTCCTCTAAATTTTTACCATGATTGGTCATATGTAATCCTGTTTTCCAGTGGAAATGCTAATTGCAATGAGAAAGCTACCTCCTGAGTGGGTTAAAGGTACCAGTCCTTTAGCAAAGTCCCTGCTACATTATTGGCACTTCTCTAGGTGCTGTGGGCTGCAGAAAAGAAACAGTGAAGGCCCTGTACCCCCAAGGATATAATAATCTTGTTAGGAAGACAGATGTGTTATAACTGAAATTGAGAAAAACATAAGTAAATGATAAAGTATTAAACTGATTAGACCTTAACTGTTGAAGCTGCATGTTATGGTTTATAGAGTAGTAGACTTGGAAATCAGAAGGAAATGGTTCAAATCCCACTTCTGACACAGTAATATTATAATGCTTGAAGGTTTGCAAAGTGCTTCACAAATGTTATTTCCTTCGATCCTCACAACAACTCTGGGAGGTTATAGAGGAGGAATAAAGGTCAAGTGACTTGCCCAGGGTCACACAGCTAGTAAGTGTCTGAGAGCAGATCTGAACTCAGGACTACCTGAATCCAGATCTAGTACTACGAGCAAGTCAGGTAGCCTCTCTCAGCCTCAAGCAGCTCTATAAATAAGTTATAGAAAGGTTTTTATTTCCATGCCGGGAGGTCCTTGAGCCTGATGTTGTTCAGCCATTTTTCAGTCATATCTGACTCTTCATGATCACGTTGGGGATTTCCTTGACAAAGATACTGGGGTGGTTTGCCGTTTCCTTCTCCAGCTCACTTTACAGACGAGGAGGCAAACAGTTAAGTGACTTGGCCAGGATCACAGCTCTGACTGAATATCTGAGGCTGGATTTGAATTCAGGTCTTTCTGACTCCAGGCCCACAACTCTATGCACGGTACCCCCAGCTCTCCTTAGGTACGATCCTGATAACTACACTGTAAACCCCATGAGGGCTATATCTTGTTTTGCATTTTGCACCTTCTAGCAGAGTGCTGTGTACAAAGACACTTAATATTTAGTCATTGAATTAAAGGTAATTGGGTTACATAGAGCTGGGGGGAAATGTCAAGAGATTTTAAAAATCGTATTAGAAAAAGTCTTTTTAAACCCTCAGAATGTTAAGTTAACAGAGAGATGATGGCAAGTTAAAACATCTTCAAACCCTACAGTTTCATCTGTCTTCTGGAGTTTCTTTTGTTTTCTTGATCTTCTGCCAGTTCATTTAAAGCTTTGCCAAGTAGCTATATAAAATCTAGTCTGAATATAAAGTGTATATAAATACATTTTGAAAATTCTCCAGTCTATCTACCACTTGTCTGCTCTTGACTGAAAGCTAAAAGATTTAGTGTCTTCAAAGCAGAATGTTATAAATTAAAACCAAAAAACAATGAAATGTATTAAATTTGTTTTGCTTTAATTTAAACAGATTTTATGCTGCATGTGTAGTTCTTGGACTGCAATATTTACATGAGCACAGAATTGTTTATAGGTAAGTAAATTTTATGTTCCCATAATGGGTTTGAACAAGAAATTAAAGCTAGTTAGACTTTTCATATTTTTATGTTATTTAGTATGTGATTTATTTTTTTTAAATGTGTATGTTGGCCCTTACAAGTAGCTAATAGAGCACTTCTAAATTAGAATGGCAAGTTTTCCTTCAAAATAACATTTTTTGGTCCTGATCTTTTTCTTTCTCGCTAATTAAAAGAGCTCAGGATAGTTCAACCCAGACTGTCACAAATGTAGATTGTGTTTGAATTTTCCCTTTCAAATAAGGTATTAAAAGTAAACTTGCCTAGACCAAGGTAGAGAAAGACCAATAAAATTTATGGAGTAGCTTGTGTACATTAAAAATCTCAGTACTTGGGGCAGCTAGGTGGCACAGTGAGTAGGACCTGAGTTCAAATGCTGCCTCAGACACTTGACACATTAGCTGTGTGACCTTGGGCAAGTCACTTAACCTCAATTGCCCTGTCTTCCCCCTTCAAAAAAAAAATCTTGTTACTTTCAGATAAATCCATAATTCAAACTAAGTGCCAAGGAAGTGTTCTTAAGTAGAGAATCTGGACATAGACAAGAGTCAGTTCATGATTAGCATCAATAAAATGACTGGTAATACCGTGGTAAACATATATTCTCTCAAGTAGGTTAAAGATGCTCTAACTTGGCAAATCCTTCCTTCCTGCATAATGCAAAGTTAAACTTTGCTCAAATTGAAGTCACAAATTCTAAATGAAGGAAGGCAGAATTTGATGAGGTTTTATGGCATTGAGGTTCCTTCTTTTAACTATGTTTTCTTAAGTGATAAAACACTCCTTCTTTGAGTATGCTCCTTTTTTCCTACCGTAACAGGAAAAACTGAATTCTCATTTCTCATATCTGTAAGCAAAGCAGTAAGTATTGCCAGAAGGAGATGAAAAAATATCAAAATCTTCAGTAGAGGATTTAAATCCTAATCAGAACTTGGAAAACCTTACTTGGTAAAGAGGATATTTGGCCATTTATTACTGAAGGAATTTATTTTTAAACCAGATTATATATTCATTTCATTACATTAATTTTAATTTCTTTTCCATTTCTTTTTTTCCCTACATAGAGATTTGAAGTTAGATAACTTGTTGCTAGATACAGAGGGCTTTGTGAAAATTGCTGATTTTGGTCTTTGCAAAGAAGGTAATTTACTTTTATTGAAGTTCTTTTTCAAAGCCTCATTGTTCCTTTGTATTTTGGTAGTTACCAACATTGCTTGTGGAAGAGAAGGTACATTTCAAGTGCTTACTTTTTTTCCCTATTAAAAATCCTCTGGGTTGTTCATACATTTTAATTATCATATTATTATGAATTTCACAAAAGTTCAGAGATGAAAGGATAATCAGATCCACCACTCCACGTTCAAATACTGGAAGATTTGGAAAGAGGCTCAGGGTCGTAGAGGCCAGAGCCGTATCTGGAATACAGGCTTCTTACTCCCACTTCAGTATCCTTCAGCTCTGTGATGACTCCTTAATGTCTCATGTTGACATGATTGAATGCCTGAATTTCCTGGATATCGTCATGAGAGATAAGCGTTCTCTTCATATGATATTTGTCTTTATAGAAAAGCACCCAATAAGCTTCTAATTGATTCTGTCCCTATTAAGCATTGTACAAAAAGAATTGTGAAGGCTCAGTACCTTACTTTGAGATACATAAAAATCAATTTCTTCTTAATCCACTAATTCAGTGAATCTCTGATCTTATCAATGAGGGTACTGCTTCCATTAGTGTAATTTGCAATCTCTTCATGCTTTCTCATTCCTTCTGTATGATCTTTGTGTTTTCTACAGATTTTCTCCAGTATCCACTTAACATACTAGAATCCTTCCTTTAAATCCTTTTACATTTTATGGCTACAAATGAAAACTGTAGCTGTTCGTCTGCTCTTTCTTGTTCTTGCCACATGACTAGGCTACCTCCTTTTCCTATTGTCCATTTCCTCAGTGTTTTCCCTAACTTATGAACTTCTTGGGTCATCTTTGGAAACACATCATAGCCTATTTGTCCCCATTATTCATCTCTCCGTGGCACTTTCCTTTACACAAAATTTGATTCTTCCATGGTTGAATATTCCTAAATTCACAGACATATGACATTGTCAGGAAAGCATTTCTGTGGGAGGGAAAATGGGCCTTTGTGCTAGGAAATAGCCTAAGATTGTTAAAACTAGGAGATTGATAAGATACCTAGATAAATTGTTTATTAAATGCTTCCTGTGTGCTAGGCACTGGCAGTAAGCACTGAGGATACAAATACAAGCAAACATGACAGTCTCTGCCCTCAAGAGACTTCCTATTGAGGAAAACTTACATAAACAGGAGTTGAAAAGTGGAGATTTAGGGATGGAGGAATGTTGTGGAGATGGCCAGGAAGTGGTGCCTAGAGGCCTGGTTCTAGGTGCAAGAATCAATTCTAAATGCAAGGTGAAAGTTCACTTTACAGAGCCTAGCATCAAAGGAGATAATATGTATAAAATACTTTGTAAATTTTAAAGATCTCAATATAAATGTTAGCTGTTTGCTACTGTGCACTTTTTTCAGATGTTATCTAGCCATTTATTTCCTCCTCTTCAAATCTGGGCACTGCTCATTAGTCACCTGAAGTATCTGTCCCAGATATATGTATTAATGTATTCACTCAGGGGAATGGTCTTCTAGCTATACATAATAGTCTGTACAATAGGTATTTTTCATCCATTTAACTTTCCCTACGTGGATTGTTAAAGTAGTCTCTTGAATGTGGCCCTCTTAATGTTTTGGATCTTGATACGGTCAGTTCAGTATCAGCCTCAAACAAGCATTGGAGCAATCTCACCAGCATTAGGTAATAATCTCTTGTCCATTTGAACCTTTCTACTCTCCATCATGGTGGCAAATAACTTGCTTTGTTTGATGTCAGTAATCAGTTATTAATGTGTTCCTATTAATGAACGGATATATCTGTTAACTTGCATTAAGGCTCTTGTGTGATCTTAACATCAACATGAATTATGTCTTGTTTTAAAAAAAACAAAAACCTTAAGGTTTGGCTTTATTCCTACAGAAGATGCTATTTTTTGTACTTAGAAAAAAATGGGATCTTAAATTCTTTGTACCTTTCAGTCAGCTGAGACTGTAAAGATGTGGCCTGCTAGTAGGGAATCATTTATGACAGTAATGCTATCTCCATTTCTTATTTTCACCAATGATAGCATTGATGTTTAAATTATTCCTCTAAAGGTGAGAAAGTATCTTTCTATGGAATGGTAAGTAGTAAAGTTTTTTCATTTGCCTTTTTTTTCCCAATAGTAACATGGCCTGCGGCCTTTTGTATCCTTTTGGATTCTTCGTTGCCCTGAGATAGCATGTAATGTGAGCTTTGGATACTCTCAGGGTTGTGTCACTGCCCAGCGTCATTCTCCTCACTTTGAGGGCAATCTAGGCTGCTCATCCTGCCTTGCTCAGAAAGAATCTGACAGTCATAGGAGCTGCTTTGACAATCAGTGAGATACTGAAAAGAGGTCCTTATTAAAGACACTGACAGAGCCTACCAGTTTGATTTGATGACGCTTGCTTGGCTCTCCAAAGCTTCCACTGCCCTCTTCTGTAATGTTTTCACATGAGTTTGTCTTCTGAGCTGTTGTTCCTACCGTTTTCTGCCATGTCCCTCTTATTGGCAAAGAATCCCAGGCCCATTGATTTAGAGCTAGAAGATACCACCAAGGCCATCAAGCCCCAGCTCTTCATTTTACAGATGAAGAAACTGAGGCCAGACAAGTGAGGTGTGTTGCCCAGGGCCACACAGACAGAAAGTGATGGAGATGGGATTCACCCCCAGTTCTTCTGAAGTTGAATCCAGTTCTCTTTTGCTGCATCATGCTCTTTGCTAGCTAAGGCATTTTATGGGTTCTGTCTTACTTTTTTACCTTAGGGGCTCCTTTTATAGGTCAAGTTGAAGCTGTTGCATTTGTTTGATGTCTTCTCATCATTCACCTTCTAAACTGGTATTGATTTTTCTCTTTCCTCTAATTAATGATCCAAATGCACAGAGCTGAATTCAGCGACATCAGTGACCAATTTCTTTGTTTCTGTTGATGTATTATGAATTTAATTTTTTGCTCTGATCAGTGCTTGTCATATACAGCACTAATTGACTCTCTTCTACCTATGTAAGATTGGGACAAGTTAACTAGCCTTTCAGTGCCCCAAGCAACTCTCTAGGATTATAAATTGCAGAACAGGTCTGAGATTTATAAGCAATCTATGGTCCTTTCACTTCCTCAATTTCTCAAACCTGAGCCACAAAAGATACTTGTCACCATCTTCCCCCATGTCCACCTTCATAGTTAAGGTGCCGAATGTCAAAATTATAGACTTTTTTGAAAGAGCTTGTCAAATTCTTCATGTAGAATTTTTCTATCTTTTTATCCTCTCCAACAGATGCTGGAATGTAAGCTACAGTTATCTTGATGA
This sequence comes from Trichosurus vulpecula, assembly GCF_011100635.1. Lineage (NCBI taxonomy): Eukaryota > Metazoa > Chordata > Mammalia > Diprotodontia > Phalangeridae > Trichosurus > Trichosurus vulpecula. The sequence continues at coordinate 40,554,013 of NC_050576.1, read as the reverse complement.
TGATCTTGTTGCTTATTAACACAGCAAGTTTTGCCTACTCTTTGATTGCCTCTTAATTGTGAACGTACTCCTTTTTGCTTCACATTCCTTTTATCTTCTTTTTTTTTGTTGTTGTTGCAAGAAGATACATCTTGATTTGATTTAGTTGTTCCAATGATATGTCAGTTCATCGGTCATCTTGCCAGAGAGCTCCTATTTAGATAAAGTGCTCAGGTTTAAGTTAATATTGATAGACTGTCCCAGAGCTATTTGTTAATTAATTCAGTCCTTCTTCCTCTTCTGCTATACTACCACAGTCCCTTTCCAAGTAGAAAGGGGCTGGCTAGCACTGAAGTCTGGTTTTTTCTTTTGTTTCTTACTTTGATTTTTGAATTTCTTTGAGCTAGATGCAGGATTTCACTGGTATATATAAGGGAGGTCCCTCTACAAGTGAAGGTCGGTAACTTTTTGGCAACTTACACCCCTAGAGAGCTGCTTGAGGTCCTGAGAGGTCCAAGTGACTTGCCCAGGGTCTCACAGCCAGGATGTTTCAGAGGCAGACCTGGAACCCAGATCTTCTGGACTCTCCTGTGCCCCTCTACCTCTTAATGGTTTTTATTTAATGGTGAGAGCGAGCATTTACTTTATACTTTAAGGTTTGCAAAGCATTTTGCAGATAGCATCTCAGTGGTCAAAGTAGTCATCACCTACTGGCCCTCTCTACTCATTGCAAAGGAAAATATCAAGGGTGAGCTTTTTTTATTTAATACAATTGGGGTCAGAGATACAGTTTGAATATAATTAATGGAAATAATGCCTACTGGGTATGGACACGTTGAATATGTTTTCTTGCCTGCTGCCTTAACAAGGGACACAGCAAATAAGATTTAAAATACTTCCATGTTCAGTGAGCTGTCTTTCAGCTTCCTTTGGACAAATGACCTATGATAACTGTGCTCTGATACAATATACATGGACAACATATTAAAGAAAAGTTCACTGTTGGGTAACGGATTCAGAGCCAGTGGTTCATGGCCTTCCTCTGATAAACACTGTCTCTGGGACCCTCAGCAAGTCCCCTACTAGACTTTCTAAGAATTAGAAGTTGCTGAGTCAGGTGCTCATCTGCACTGATAGAGGGTATTTCCTCACTGAGACCACATTATTCTGATGAAATTACAGGTTCATGTTCTCTCTACCCTCTTTCCCCTGCAAAAAAACTATATAAAAATGTAGGCATAGATTTTATTGTTGACGAAAATAGTCAAGCCAAAAGAATGCTTTATTATGCCTTGAAAGTAATATGTATAAATTTATTGTAGTAGTGAACAGGACATCAGAATAAGAAGCAAGTGACCTATTTTTTCCCCCATTCTGTTAAATGACTTCCTGATTTTTGGCAGGGTACTTGAGGCATCAAAATGTTTATGGAGAGTTTATTTGTAAAATGTAAATATTCCCCTATAACCTATTTAACTAAGGGATTCATGAAGTTTCACTTGTTTTTTAAAACTAATAATATGAAAGGTTTTAGCCTTTTAGAAATATACATTCTGTAATAAATGCTTGTTCACTTAATAATATCACCAACTTGTACAACATACATTTGATGATTACATGTGTAAATTATAGGAATAGGCAAATTGAAAATGAATTAGACTAAATGATATTCTTGTATTGCATGACAGATTCATTCTTATAACCTTAGTCAACACTTCCTTATCCAAAAACTCACTATCTTGATTTTGGATTTTTACTCTTACTAACTTCTTTGGAATTTCTTCCATCTACTTTTTTAGTCACAGTATACGCTATATCGTCTTCCCTAGAAGAAGGAAGAAAAAGTAGTAGTCCGTTATGAAGTTAGTATAAAAGAATACTGAAACTAGAAAATAATTTTGACAACTAAATTTATTTTGGATTGAATTTGTTCTGTTTATTTATTTGATTTTGGATTGAGTTGGCTGTTATATATTTAGCTAAATTACTACTCTGTGTACTTTTACTACTCATCAGAAAATGCTGAGGCCAGGGTGGTCTGGGAGAAGGGCCAAAGCGATGTGTGAATTTTGCATCTCCCCATGTATTTTTTATTTAGGAAGATGTTAGCCCTAGAGGGAGGAAAAGAACAGATGAGGTACCTAAAGAATAATTTGGTTTTTCTGTTTTTCAGGAATGGGCTTTGGAGACAGAACGAGCACATTTTGTGGCACTCCAGAATTTCTAGCTCCAGAAGTCTTGACTGAAACATCTTACACAAGAGCCGTGGACTGGTGGGGGCTTGGTGTGCTTATATATGAAATGCTGGTTGGAGAGGTAAGCAGTGGTTGATAACGTGTCCTGGGTAGAAAAGGAGAGTCTAACCAAAAAGCTTAGGTACTTTAGGAAAAAAGGAGAACTTAGCTGCCATACCTCTTCATAGCTCCCCACAACTGCATCTGGTGTTTTTGGTGCCTGCTGTGGTCTTTGCATAGGATGCCAAGAAGAGAGCAAGCCAGTTTGGCAGGGTATAGGCAGCAGAACCAATGGAAAAGCCCTCATCAAAAATTAACACTAGCTGTCCTCCAAATCAGAAAGTCAACTTTAAGACAAAAAACTCACAAAGTAATTATTTTCTGTCTTTTATAGATTACACTTCTTAGAATTTCAAGTAAAATTTCTGGAGAAAACAAATGTACACATAGAAACTCTGGCTATTTCTAAGTGCTAGATATCCCAAATATGTCAAATCGTAGAATCCCAATACCCTGTTGTGTCATACATTTTATTTTAAAGTTGGCTAGGTGGACTTTTCTGTAATGGTTCTTTAGTTCCTGTCTGTGGGGTTTGGAGTAATTTTAAAAAAACTGATCCATTTCTGAAATGCAGTCCATCCCACTTCCCTCCTGATCAATTCCATGTTTGATTCATTTGTCCATTCTCATGTACTAATAGACCAGCTCTATGACTGTGCAGCCTACTGCTTATCATAGTCCAGAGAAGAGTCATTCTTCATTCACTTAGTATTAGGTGTGATTAGTCAATCAGTAAGCATTTACTAAGTGTCTACTGTGTGGCAGGCACTGTGCTAAAAAAAGACAAGACAGGTGCTGCCCTTAAGGAACTCATAACCTAATGGAGGAGACAACAAATATATATATATATATATATATATATATATATATATATATATATATATATATATATAAACAAACTATATGCCAGATAAATAGGAAATAATTAAGAGAGAGAAGGCACTTGAATTGAGGGGGATTGGGAAAGGCTAGCTATAGAAGATAGGATTATAGGTGGGATTTATAGGAAGCCAGGGAAGGCACTAGTAGGAACAGAGGAGGGAGAATATTCCAGGCCTAGGGGACAGTCAGAGAAAATGCCCAGAGGCAAGAGATGGAGGGTCTTGCTCAAGGAACATCCTGGAAGCCAGTGTCACTGGATTGAAAAGACACCTCGGGAGTAAGACATCTAAGACTGGACAGGAGGGGGCCAGGTGATGAAGGGCTTTGAATTCCAAACAAAGCATATGATCCTGAACACCTAGTGAAGTTTATTGGTTGGGGGGCGGTGCGGGGTGACCATGGTCAGACCTTTGTTTTTGCTAAAATCACTTTAGTGGCCAAATGGAAGGTGAGATGGAGTGGGGAGAAACTAGAGAGAGTCACACCCATTAGCAGGCTATTGCAGTAATCCAGACATGAGTGATGAGGGCCTGCATCTGCACCAGGTGGATGGCAGTGTCAGAGAAGAGAAGGAGGTATATTTGAGAGATGTTGCAGAGTTGAAACTGACAGGCTTTGGCAACAGCGTGGACCTGGGGGTGAGAGATAGTGAGGAGTTGGGGAGGACTCCAAGCTTGTAGGCCTGAGGGACTGGGAGGATGGTGAGCTACAATAATAGAGAATATTGGGGGTAGAGGAAGATTTTAAAGGGTTGTCTACTGGACATCCAGTCCACAGTGTCTGAAAAGCAGTTGGAGATGTGAGATTGGAGAATTGTCAGCATAGAATTCTTTAGTGATTACATATCTCATTTAGGAGGCTCTATTCATGTTCCAGGGCTTACTTAAATTAAGTAAATATTTATTTCTACTATGTACAAGGTCAAAAAAAATCTAAACTTCCAGCATTCTACTGAGGAGATACATTTTTCATAAGTAAATACAGTACAATTACTTTCAAAAGTAAATACAAGACAAATTATATAGAAGATAATTCTAAAAGGGAGAGACTGCTAATCACTGCAGAGAAGAGGGGCAGGAAGGAGTAAGAGAAGGCCTTTTGTAGAACGTGTTACTTTCTTTGTAGGATTTGCTTGGAAAGGAGCTAGGGGCTTTGTAAGGGGAGATTGAAAAGTGAGTGCATTTGAGACTTGAAAAAGCAGTGTGCCTTGTACAGAGGCATGGGGGGAGGGGGAGGGTGTCCTCTATGGAGAATAGCTAGAGTGGTGGGCCAGTTCAAATAGAATGGAAAGTATGTGAAGAGAAGTAATGAGAAATAGTGATGGAAAAATGAATGGGACCCAGATGTAGAGAGCTTTAAATTTGCCAGGCTGAGAATTGTGTTTCATCCTGAAAGGTCACTGGGGGTGGGTGACATGGTCAGAACTGTATTTTAGCAATATTCACTTGGAATTTGAATATAAGGTGGATTCAGGGGGGGTGGGGGACTGAGCTAATCGAGACAAGAAGTAATAAAGGCCTTAACTTAAAGGAAAGGGAAGAGTGCAAAAGCTGTCCAGGATGTTCAGCACACCTTGGCAAGTGATTAGCTGTGAGGGTTAAGGGAGAGGGATGTGTCCTATGGTGATTCCAAGGTTGAAACCTTGAATGACTAGAAGAATGCTGACTGGTACCATCAACCAGAGGTGGAGGAATGATCCTGTACCTGGTTCTCCCTTGACTTGAGGGACTTTGGAAGAAAATTAGTTATGTTTTAGACATGTAGAATTTGTGAGCTGCCTGCATGACGTTCATGTAGAGGTGGCCAACAGATAGAGGACTGGAATCCTAGAGAGAGAGGTTTGGGAGTGATGTGCATAGGGATGCTGATGGAACCCATAAGAGCTAATGAGCTCACCAAGACAGACTCCCTTTTGTAGGCAGAAGAAGGATGAGCCAATAAAGAGAGTGAGACAAAAGAGTGCAATGTCATGGTAGCCAAGAGAGGAAATCTTGCAAGAGGAATGAATAATCAGCAGTGTCGGTAACTGGCAAAAAACCAAATAAAATGAGGCCTCACAAAAGGCCATTGGGTTCAGCTGTTGAGATTGTTGATTACCTTGAAGAAATTTCATTCAAAGGGTAGGGCCAGAAGCCAGATTTAAAGGAATTGAGAAGGGAGTAGGAAGTAAGGAAACCTTTGGGCAGCAAAAGAGGGCAAGAATTAGTAACTTGGCCTAATGGCAAGGGCAAGTGAGATTTTGTTAGGATCCAGGAAGAGCTAGCATAGGCCTAAAGCTTTTGGAAAGGGACCTCAAAAGGTCATGTTGTCCAGGCAATCCACAGGTACATATTAAACTGATACTATATTCTAGGCACTGTACTAAGTACAGTCAAGAAAGGTTCAGATTGAAGATGGCGGCTGGAAAGCAGGGACTAGTGTGAGCTCCCTGCCAAGTCTCTCCAAAAACCTATAAAAAATGGCTCTGAACCAATTCTAGAATGGCAGAACCCACAAAACAGCAGAGGGAAGCAGGGCTCCAGCCCAGGACAGCCTGGATGGTCTCTGGGTGAGGCCTATCCCACATGGAGCTGGGAGCTGGGAGCGGAGGGGAGCAGAGCCCAGTGTGAGCAGTGCGGACCAACCAGACCAGGAGCCGGTGGAATGTGCCCTACCACCCTGAATCAGTGAGCTTGCGGCAGTTAACAGACTTCTCAACCCACAAACACCAAAGACATCGGAGAAGATTAGTGGGAAAAGCTGCTGGAGTGGAAGGAGTTCATGGTTTGGCTACCAGCCCTGGGGGCAGCGGAGGTGGGGCAGCTACAGCTGCAGTTGCTTCCGGCCCCAGGCCCACCTGGTGGGAGGAATTAAGTGGCGGATCAGAGCAGGAGTGCACAGCCTGCTGAAGATTTAAGCCCAGTCCGGGTTGGGGGTTCTTGGGGAAGGAGCAGTACTGGTGTGGCAGAGCTGGCACATCCCCCCCCAAACGTGGAACATAGAACTCTTTAGTCTACAAGCAATCATACCCCACTGAAAAACTCAAGGGTCAAGTTAGTTGGTTGGAAATATGGCCAGGCAGCAAAAACGCACCCAGATTCCGTCTCAGATTTTGTATTTTTTCTTTGGTGACAAAGAAGACCAAAACATACAGACAGAAGAAGTTAACAAAGTCAAAGAGCCTACAACAGAAACCTCCAAGAAAAACATGAACTGGTCCCAGGCCATGGAAGAGCTCAAAAAGGATTTGGAAAAGCAAGTTAGAGAAGTAGAGGAAAAATTGGGAAGAGAAATGAGAGTGATGCGAGAAAACCATGAAAAACAAGTCAATGACTTGCTAAAGGAGACCCAAAAAAATACTGAAAAATACACTGAAGAAAACAACACTTTAAAAAATAGACTAACTCAAATGGCAAAAGAGCTCCAAAAAGCCAATGAGGGGAAGAATGCCTTGAAAGGCAGAATTAGACAAATGGAAAAGGAGGTCCAAAAGACCACTGAAGAAAATACTACCTTAAAAATGAGACTGGAGCAAGTGGAAGCTAGTGACTTGATGAGAAATCAAGATATTATAAAACAGAACCAAAGGAATGAAAAAATGGAAGACAATGTGAAATATCTCATTGGAAAAACCACTGACCTGGAAAATAGACCAAGGAGAGATAATTTAAAAATTATTGGACTACCTGAAAGCCATGATCAAAAAAAGAGCCTAGATATTATCTTTCAAGAAATTATCAAGGAGAACTGCCCTGATACTCTAGAGCCACAGGGCAAAATAGAAATTGAAAGAATCCATTGATCGCCTCCTCAAATAGATCCCAAAAAGAAATCTCCTAGGAATATTGTCGCCAAATTCCAGAGCTCCCAGATCAAGGAGGAAATACTGCAAGCAGCCAGAAAGAAACAATTTGAGTATTGTGGAAACACAATACTCTACATTAAGAAATCGAAGGGCTTGGAATACGATATTCCGGAGGTCAGTGGAGCTAGGATTAAAACCTAGAATCACCTACCCAGCAAAACTGAGTATCATGCTCCAAGGCAAAATACAGATTTTCAATAAAATAGAGGACTTTAAAGCTTTCTCAGTGAAAAGACCAGAACTGAATAGAAAATTTGACTTTCAAACACAAGAATCAAGAGAAGCATGAAAAGGAAGGTAAACAAGAAAAAGAAATTGCAAGGGACTTACTAAAGTTGAACTGTTTTGTTTACATTCCTACATGGAAAGATGATGTGTATGATTCATGAGACCTCAGTATTAGGGTAGCTGAAGGGAATATGCATACGTATATGTTTATGTATATATATGGGTGAATGTGTATGTATGTATATATCTATGTGTGTGTGTGTGTGTGTGTATATATATATACATATAAATAAAAGAGAGAGAGAGAGCAGACACAGGGTGAGTTGAAGATGAAGGGAAGATATCTAAAAGAAATAAAATCAAATTAAGGGATGAGAGAGGAACATACTGAGAGAAGGAGATAGGGAGAGATAGAATGGGGTGGATTATCTCCCATAAAGGTGGCAAGAGGAAGCAGTTCTGTGGGAGGAGGGGAGAGGGCAGGTGAGGGGGAATGAGTGAACATTGCTCTCATCAGATTTGGCCTAAGGAGGGAATACCATACATACCCAATTGGGTAATCTTACCCCACAGGAAAGAAGAGGGGAATGGGGGGGGATGATGGAGGGGAGGGCAGATGGGGGTGGAGGTAGTCAAAAACAAACACTTTCGAAAGGGGACAGGGTCAAGGAAGAAAATTCAATAAAGCGGGATGGGTTGGGAAGGAGCAAAATATAGTTAGTCTTTCACAACATGAGTATTGTGGAAGGGTTATACATAATGATACACATGTGGCCTATGTTGAATTGCTTGACTTCTTAGGGAGGGTGGGTGGGAAGGGAAGAGGGGAGAGAATTTGGAACTCAGAGTTTTAAAAACAGATGTTCAAAAACAAAAAAAAATAGTTTTTGCCTGCAACTAGAAAATAAGATACACAAGCGATGGGGCATAGAAATTTATCTTTCCCTACAAGAAAGGAAGGGAAAAGGGGATGGGAGGGGAGTGGGGTGATAGAGGGGAGGGCTGACTGGGGAACAGGGCAACCAGAATATATGCCATCTTGGAGTGGCGGGGAGGGTAGAAATGGGGAGAAAATTTGTAATTCAAACTCTCGTGAAAATCAATGCTGAAAACTAAATATGTTAAATAAATAAATTTAAATTAAAAAAAAAGGTTCAGATTGAGGAGAGGCCATTAGTTTGGACAGTTGGAATTGTTGTTTAATTCTGGAAAGAACAGTTTCTGTTAAGTGAGATTGGGATACTGCCAGGAGAGGGTTTGGATGAGAGCAAATGGATACTGAGTATAGACAGCATCACAGAGCTTGAGTAAGAAAGGGACGATGAGAATCCTAAGAGCTAATGAACTTTTAAGGGTAGAGGAGAGTCAGGTATGTTTATAGGTAACAAGGAAAGAACTAGTAGATAAGGAGAGGCTGAAGATTAGAGAGGCGAGATGATATTGGGGACATTGTGTCTGCTGGGGAAGGCAGAAAGGATGGAATAAAGGGTACATGTAACAGAAAGCCCATCTCTTCCCCAGAAACTGGAGTTAAGATAGGAAAAGAGGAGTTGCTAGGGAGGAGGAGGGAAGAGGAAGCCCATAGCAAATGATTTTTCTAATCGATGTCAAGGTCTTCAGCTGAGAGAAGGGTGAGAGATTGCTGTGGAGGCTTGAGAAGAGAAGAGACAGTATAGATGTTATGGTGAGAGGGGTAGACAATTAGGGAAGAGGTGTGAAAAGCTTGCCTTGTTGCAGTGAGGAGCCACTTGAGATTAGATAACATGAATGTATAATGGACCCAGTCAGCACAGTCGCATGATTTCTTATGTCTCTGTTCAGCAGCATATGATTTGAAGAAGAAAGCATGGTTGATGAGAGTATGGGGTGACAAAGCATGACCAGTGATAGGACAAAAAAGCAAGAGATTTGAGAGGCTAAGACAGATGTTGAGAGATAAACTATCACACACTAAGTGGTTGAGATTGGGAAGGCAGGAAAGTATAGCCAGAGCCAGGGACATTAGCCTAGCAAATGACTGAGGAGTAAAGGGAATGGAGATCACACTGAAGACATTAAAAAAAAGTTTTAGGGGAAGAATAAAGTATAGAACAATAGGGGATCATAATTGTATAAAGAAATTTCATGGAAGTCGAGCACTTGTGGGTGTTGACAAGATCATTGGTGTTACCATCCCCCTGACTATCCCTGAAATGGCATGGAAGAGGTCATAGTAGTTGAATAGATTGAAAAATGGAATTGAAGGTGTTTGAAGGAACATAATAATAGAGGTCAGGAGTTGGGAGTAACAAGGGAGGGTATGAGACAGGAAATGAAGTTCATTGAAAAAGTAGGAATAGATAGTGTCTGAGTACAGCCTGAAGCATACAATTTTTTTCACTTTTTTTAAGTTTTTTTTTTTAGTTCAAGTTTTCTTCCACAAAATGAGTAATAAGGAATCATGCTTTTCATGATTGCACATGTATAACCTATATCACATTGCTTACCATCTCAGGGAGGGAAGAGGGAGGAGGGAAAGGAGAGAGGGATAGAATTTGGAAGTCAGAACTTTAAAAAAATGTTTCAAATGTTTACATGTATTTGGGGGGAGTGAATAAAACGTTGCCAAAAGAAAAGGGAGGACTACTGTCCTATTGGTTTTATAGATAACAGTCACCAGAATCTGGAACATGTGAAGAATTTTGGATAAAGTGAACCTCAAAAGAAGAGAGGTTACTGAGTGATTAGATATAAATAGAAAGCCTGAAAGTGGCAATGAGGAGCAAGAAGTATTCCAATTCCTTCATTTTACAGATGAGCAAACTGTATAGGCAGGTCAGGGAAGGAGAAGGAGAAGAGATGGAACATAGAAAAAAATGAGGGATCATATTGGGGGAAGGGCAAGCTCCCATGGAGGACAGGAGGGCATGGGAGCAAGAGTATACTTGGAAGAGGGACAGAAGGTTAAGAATATCAAGGAAATTAATGGGAGGGGAAAGTGGAAGGGAAGGAAGCCTGGCTGAACCGAAGTTATTAAAACTGTTTGGTACTGTGCAAGAAGTAGAGAGGCCGATCAACAGAACAGAGAAGGTATACCATATACAGAAGCAAGTGAGCATAGTAGCCTAGTGTTTGAAAGACTCAAAGATTGCAACCACTAAGGCAAGAACTTACCATTCAGTAAAAAGTGTTGTGAGAACTGAAAAGCAATATGGCAGAAAGGAGCTGTAGACCAACATACCTCACACCGTATACAAAGACAAGCTCCATATGGATATGTGATTTAGGTATAAAGCATGAGAGCACAAGTGAATTAGAGGAGCAGGAAGAAAATGCCTGTCAGATCTGTGGTTGGGGGAAGAGCTCATGACCAAACAAGATTGGAAGGTTCACAGGAGGTAAAATGGACAATTTTGATTACGTAAGATTTGTAGAAAATTGGTAGAAACAAAACCAGTGCAGCCGAAGTTAGAAGTAGAAAATAGAGGAAAAATCATTGCAGCAAGTTTCTTTGATAAAGCTTTCATATATAGGGAACTGATTCAGATTTTTAAGAATAAGACCCATCCCCTCACCCTCATTGGTCAGAGGATATAAATAGAGAGTTTTCAGAGGAAGAAATCCAAGCTGTCAGCAGCCATAAGAAAGAAATACTCTAAATCCTCATGATTAGAGAAACGCAAATTAAAACAACTCTGAGGTACTACCCCACACCCATCAGATTGGCAGTATTGACAAAAAGGGAAAATAAATGCTAGAGGGGTTGTGAGAAAACAGGCGTTTTAGTGTACTCTTGGTAGAGTGTCTTAGAACTGTACTCCAAAAGCTTTCAAACTGTGCTGTGTGTGACACAGTGATACTGCTAAGTCTGTACGCCCAAAGAGACTAAAGGAATAGGAAAAGGATCCATATATATGAAATTATTTATAGAGTTCTTTTCTTGGTGGCAAAGAATTGGAAACTGAGAGGATACCCATCAGTTGGGGAGTGGCTGAACAGTTATATGTATTATTTTATAAGAAATAAAGAAAAAATAAGAAAAAAAATTTAAAAAAGAAATGATAAAAGTGAGTAGCTTTAGAAAAACCTAGGAAGACCTGTATCAATTAATACAAATTGAAATGAGCAGACCCAGGCGAACAGTTTAATAATAATTTATACAATTTAATAACTGTAAAGTAAATATAACTATAAAAACTTTGAAAGTCTTAGGAACTCTGATCAACACAAACCAACAGTTCGAGAGAACTCATGATGAACATGCTATCCACCTCCAGATAGAGAGCTAATGGACTCAGTATAGATTGAACCTTTTTTTTTTTTTGGATGTGGCTAATGAGGGAACTTTGCTTTACTTGAGTACATATTTGTAACACACTTGTTTAATAAGACTTAATAAGTGCCTTCTATGTGCCAAGCACTTTATCAGTATTGTCTTATTTGATCTTCACAACATCCTTGGAAGGTTCGTGCTGTTATCCCCATTTTACAGTTGAGCTGAGGCAAACAGAGGATGAGTGTTTGCCCAGGGTCACACAGCTAGTAAATGTCTAAGGCCAGGTTTGAACTCAAGTCTTCCTCACTCCAGGCCTAGCACTTTGTCCACTTGCCACCTAGCTTCCATAGGTGGGAAGGAGAGAATTTGGAACCGAAAATAAAATCAAAATTTTTTGAAAAGGGTACCCATGGAGAGATTACCTTAGAAAGGATAAGGTCTTTTCATTAAGGCAGGAACAAAAACAGGAGAGAATAGAGAATGAAGAAGGATTCTGATGTGTGAAGTAGGAAAGGAGGAGGGAAGTTGCAATTCAAGGCCTCTATTTTCTGAATTAAAGAGTCAAGAAGCATTTGTTAAGTAGTCGCTTAACCAGGCACTTAAGCAGTGAGGACCATAAGAAAGGTAAGAAATGGTCCCTGCTCTCAAAAAGCTCACATGTTGGGAGATATGTAAGTAACTGGATGGAAGCTGTGTAGAGTAGATGGGTGCCATCATCTGAGGAGCAGCAAGAGAACCTGGAAGGAGCCCCTGCAGAGGGTGGAATTTGAGCTGAACATTGAAGGAAGCCAAGGAACCAGAGAGAGAGAGAGGAGAAGAAAGAGGGTTCCAGGCTTGGGGAAAGTATTAAAACAGAGAATCTGAGGACTAGGGGCAGGCTTTAATGTCAAATGTTTAATGACTTTGTATTTGATCCTGGGTTAAATAGGAAACATTGAAGTTTGAGTAGAGGTCACATGGTCACAACTGCCTTTTAGGAAAATCATTTTGGCAGCTTTGTGGAGGATGCATAATCCTCGGCTAGAAGAAAGGTCAGAGTTTAGAATAGCTTCTGCTGAGGATGTAATAGAAAATTGATCAGGGAAGAATAAAGGATCACAGTGCAGCAGTGAGGGCTCAGTACAATTGGATAAAAGAGTTTTGCATTGAGCCCAGTTGATATGGTTGTATGACTCTCTGGAAAGCCTAGAGTCAAGAAGACCTGAGTCCAAATCCAGCCTTTATGAAAGTATTTTACTCTCCTAACTGCAAGAATTTCTTTTAATATCATGCCATAAGTATAGTAAGTTATTATATTTTCTTATACTTTTCAGTCAATTTTGTAACTACAGATATAATCTGCTTTAAAACATGGTTTGTAAAAGCTACTGTTCTTAAGTCTTTATCAGAGATGTCCTGGATGTGTTTGTAGATTATTCTAAAGATTGTATAGAAATAAAAAAGTAGATATGTGACTCATTAGTTTTTTACATTTTCTTGGTTGCTTTTTTTAATGATGAGATACATGAATTTTTAAAATAAATTTTTATTTTAATCAATCAAAATCTACCTTTTTTCCACCCACCTCTCACCACCCCCTTTGAGAATGAAAAAGAAAAAAGTGTGTGTGTGTGTTTCACTCTGCATTCTGAGTTTATCACCTCTTAATCATGACCAGGAGGGTAAGATTCTTTTATCATGGGTCCTGGAATCCCATTGCACTGATTAGAGTGTTTGTCTTTGCAATATTGCTGTCATTGTGTAAGTTCTTATTCTGATGTCCAAGTATATAAGTGTTCTTAGGTTTCCCTGAAACTGTCCTCTTCATTTCTTTTTCTTTTTAGCTTATATTTTTTTAATTACTTTTTTTACTGTTTATTTTTCATTTTCAGTATTCACTTCCATAATATTTTGAGTTTAAATTTTCTCCCCCTCCCCAAGAAGTCATGCAATCTGATATAGGCTATACTTATACATTCATATTAAACATTTTCACATTAGTCATGATCTGAAGAAGAATTAGAACTAATAGGAAGAACCATGTGAGAGAAAAAACAAAACAAGAAAAGAAAAAGAGAGCAAATAATCTGCTTCTGTCTGCATTCAGACTCCAAAGTCTCTCTGGATGTGGACAGCATCTTCCATTGAGTCTTTTGGAGTTGTCTTAGATCCTTGCATGGCTGAGAAGAGTTCAGTCTGTCAAAGTCAGTCATCATATATTGTGGCTGTTACTGTGTACAGTGTTCTCCTGGTTCTCATTTCACTCAGCATCAGTTCATATAAGTTTTTCCAGGTTTTTCTGAAGTCCTCCTACTCATCACTTCTTATAGCACAATAGTATTCCATTACATTCATATACCGCAACTTGTTCAGCCATTCCCCAACTGATGGACATCCCCTCAATTTCCAATTCTTGGCCACCACAAAAAGAACTGCTATAAATATTTTTGTATATATGGGTCCTTTTCCCATTTTTATGATCTCTTTGAGATACAGAGCTAGAAGTGGTATTGCTGGCTCAAAGGGCATGCACAGTTTCATAGCCCTTTGGGCACAGTTCCATATTGCGCTCCAGAATGGTTGGATCAGTTCACAACGCCACCAACAATGCATTAGTGTTCCAGTTTTCCCACATCTTCTCCAGCATTTATAATTTTCCTGTTTTGTCATGTTAGCTAATCTGATAGGTGTGATGTGGTACCTCAGAGTTGTTTTGATATGCATTTCTCTAATCAATAGTTATTTGTAGCATTTTTTCCATATTGACTGTAGATAGCTTTATTTTCTTCCTCTGTATACTGCCTGTTTATATCCTTTGACCATTTATCAATTGGGGAATAACTTGTATTCTTATAAATTTGACTCAGTTTTTCTATGTATTTTAGAAATGAGGCCTTCATTGGAGACACTGACTATAAAAATTGTTTCTCAGTTTTCCGCTTCTCTTCTAATCTTGGTTGCATTGGCTTTGTGCAAAAACTTTTCAGTTTAATGTAATCAAAGTCATCTGTTTTGATTTTATAATGTTCTCTATCTCTTGTTTGGTCATAAATTTTTCTCTTCTCCATAGATCCAACAAGTAAACTATTCCTTGCTCTCTTAGTTTGCTTATGATATCAGTTTTTATATCTAAATCATGTACTCATTTTGAATTTATCTTGGTGCAGAGTATAAGATGTTGGTCTGTAGCTAGTTTCTGCCATGCTGTTTTCTAGTTTTTCCAGCAGTTTTTGTTAAACAGTGAGTTCTTATACCAGAAGCTGGAGTATGTGGATTTTTCAAATAGTAGATTACAATAGTCGTTGACTATTGTGTCTTGCATACCTAACCTATTCCACTGATCCACCACTCTGTTTCTTAGCCAGCACCAAGTAGTTTTGATGATTGCTGCTTTATAATACAATTTAATATCTGGTACAGCTATGCCACTTTCCCTTGAATGTCTTTTATTAATTTCCATGATATTCTGGACCTTTTGTTCTTCCAGATGAATTTTGTTATTGTTTTTTCTAGCTCTATAAAATAATTTTTGATAGTTTGATTGGTATGACACTGAATAAGTAAATTAATTTAGGTTGAATTATCATTTTCATTACCCATGAGCAGCTGATATTTTTCGAGTTATTTAGGTATGACTTTATTTGTATGAAAAGTGTTTTGTAATTGTATTCGTATAGCTCCTGGGTTTGTTTTGGCAGGTAGACTTCTAAATATTTTATAATGTCTACAGTAGCTTTAAATGGAATTTCTCTTTCTATCACTTGCTCTTGGACTTTGTTAGGAATGCTGAGGATTTATTTTGGTTTATTTATATCCTGCAACTTTGCTAAATTTGTTTATTATTTCAAATAATTTTTTACTTGATTCTCTAAGTATACCATCATAACATCTGCAAAGAGTGATAACTTAGTTTCTTCTTTGCCTATGCTAATTCAATTTCTTTTTCTTCTCTTATTGCTAAAGCTAACATTTCTAGTACAGTATTGAATAGTGGTGGTGATAATGGACATCCTTGTTTCTCACACTCCTCAATCTTATTAGAAATGCTTCTAGCTTATGCCCATTACATACAGTGCTTGCTTATGGTTTTAAATAAATGCTACTTATCATTTTAAGGAAGCCTCCATTTATTCCTATGCTCTCTAGTGTTTTTAATAGGAAATCAAAATGTCAGATGCTTTTTCTGCATCTATTGAGGTAATCATGTGATTTCCATTAGTTTTGTTGTTGATATGGTCAGTTATGCTGATAGTTTTCCTAATATTGAACCAGCCTTGCATTCCTAACATAAATCCTACCTGATCATAGTTATTATCCTCATGATAAGTTGCTGTAATCTCTTTGCTAATATTTTATTTAAAATTTTTACATCTGTATTCATTAGGGACATTGATCTATAATTTTCTCTCTCTGTTTTGGTTCTTCCTGGTTTAGGTATCAGCACCATATTGGTAGGACTCCTTTGCCTATTTTCCCACGTAGTTTATATAGTATAGGAATTAATTGTTCTTTAAATGTTTGATAGGATTCACTTGTAAATCCATCTGACCCTGGAGATTTTTGCTTAGGGAGTTCATTGATGGCTTGTTCAACTTCTTTTCCTGAAATGGGGTTATTTAAGTATTTTATTCCTCTTCCATCAATCTGGGCACAGTTTATATTTTTGTAAATATTCATCCATTTCACTAAGATCGTCTTCTATATTGGCATACAGTTGGGCAAAATAGCTCCTAATTATTGTTTTGATTTCCTTTTCATTGGTGGCAAACTCACCCTTTTCATTTTTGATGCTGGTGTTTTTTTTTTAATCAAATTAACCAAAAGTTTATCTGTTTTATTGGTTTTTTCATAAAACTAGCTCTTAGTTTTATTTATTAGTTCAATAGTTTTCTGAATTTCAATTTTATTAATCTCTCTTTTGGTTTTTAGAATTTCCAATTTGGGATTTAATTGGGCATTTTTAATTTGTTCTTTTTCTAGCTTTTTCAGTTACATGCCCAATTCATTGATCTCTTCTTTCCCTATTTTATTCATGTAAGCATTTAAAGATATAAAACTTCCCCTAAGAACCCCTTTTACTGCATCCTATAAGTTTTGGTATATTGTTTATTATTGTCATTCTCCTGAAGTTATTGTTTCTGTGATTTGTTGTTTGACCCACTCATTCTTTAGGATTAGGTTATTTAGTTTCCAATTAATTTTTAGTATCTTCCCATGGCCCTTTGTTGTACGTAATTTTTATTGCATCTTGATCTGAAAAGGCTGCATTTAATATTGCTGCTTTTCTGCACTAGATTGTGAGGTTTTTATGCCCATGGTCAGTTTTTGTATAGGTGCCATGTGCCACCAAGAAAAAGGTATATTCCTTTCTATACCCATCCAGTTTTCTCCAGAGGTCTACCAGATCTGACTTTTCTAAAATTCTGTTCATCTCCTTACCTTCTTTCCCCTTCATTTCTTAAAACCTATCATTTCATCACCTTCTGTTCTTCCAACTTAGAGTCTTAAAGAGTTTCCTGAGGGCATTGAAAAATTAAACCCAATGACTAATAAATGTCAGAGGCAGAACTCAAACCCAGATGTACCTACCTGATTCCAAGACTGTTTCACTACTCACCACACCATTGTGCCTGTCTCCATGCAGTCTTGAATATACTGAACAAAGCTAATCTTTCTGAAGTTGTGAATATCTGCTCTTGTGCCTCTCCCTAATAAATTTCCAGCAATGACTATGACTTGTGTTTTCAAGCCTGCTTTTCATAGTTTTGCCCATCATCTATAACTTGTCAGGTAAATAGAGCTGCTTCCCTCTAATTTGCTGTTTTGAATCTGCCTAAATTTAGAAACAAGAAAACCAAGCTTATTAGAATTGTGTATAAAATAAGATTAAATTGGCTTTGAATGTGAAAACATTAGTGGCTCTTTGTCATTGCCTTTTTTCTTACATCCTGGTTGTGCCCCTCTGCACAGGGAAGCCGAGCTCTAGGTAATGGCAGAACTTGTAGTCTTTGAAGTCATTTTAACTTACAAAAAGTTATTTTTTTTCCTAGTCTCCCTTTCCTGGTGATGATGAAGAAGAGGTTTTCGACAGTATTGTAAATGATGAAGTAAGGTATCCACGATTCTTGTCTACAGAAGCCATTTCCATAATGAGAAGGGTAAGAGCCAAACAGTATTCAATAAGTCTCTTAAAACTGATTTGTTTTTAAGAAAACTATTGCAGCATTTAATTTATTTATGCTATCATTACCCCCATACACATACATACTTCATTACAAATAATTAATACCGGACCAAATTCAACATAAGCATATTCCATGTATACTTCCACCAATTCTTGGGATTAGCAGAACTTCAACAGTGGATAAAAAGTTACCAGACTGGGAATTTTGTCCAGATTAAACTGAGCAACTTGCCCTAAATCACAGGATTTGAGAGTTGGAAGGGACCTTGACAGCCATCTAGTCTAACCCACAGAATGTTCACTAGTTCAAGTAGTCACAAATGTACCTTACCATATATAAAATAGTATTCTTACTGAAATGAATCAAGTGAAAATATATTTATGCATATCTAACTTAATAGAGGGTGATAATGCTATCAAGATACCTCTACGTCTGTGACAGAAGAATCATCTGATGGTCCCCTTTCCAGATTACCCACACACACACACACTTAATATGCATGGCCCTATATGTGGCTAGAATTTAGCATTGTCTAAAGAAAGGTTATTCAGTAAAGAGTGAGTCCTTTTTAGAAGGAAGGGAAGCTAAAGACAGTCTCTGGGAATTTTATCATTGAAGGTAGCTAGTTTTAATTTGACAACTTTGCATTTGTCCTGTTAGCTACTGAGAAGAAATCCAGAACGGCGCCTGGGAGCTGGTGAGAAAGATGCAGAGGATGTAAAAAAACACCCATTTTTCCGAGTAAGTAGCAAATTAAAGGGACTGTTAATTCCATTTAGCAAATCACAATAGGAAACTCATGGTGTCTGTTGTTCTTTGTTCTGTGAAACAGCTAATTGATTGGAGTGCTTTGCTGGCCAAGAAGGTAAAGCCACCATTTGTTCCTACCATCAGAGGACGAGAGGATGTGAGTAACTTTGATGATGAATTTACCTCAGAAGCACCTATTCTGACCCCACCTCGGGAACCAAGGATACTTTCAGAAGAGGAGCAAGAAATGTTTCGAGATTTTGACTACATTGCTGATTGGTGTTAACTTCCAAGACACTGTGAAACTAGCAGAATGACTCTGGAGAAGACAGACCTCTTTAGCCGAATAGCAACCCTCCACTTGCTCTCTGTGCCACCAGTAGCTTCTGATTTTTTGAAATCACATGAAGATTTGTTTTAAAGTACTAGTCTAATATCTTTTCTTGAAGAGTGGCCTCTTGCAATGTATTTCCATTTTTAATCTGTGCACTGGAAACAGTTTTATGGGGTTTAAGCTGAATACAGGCCATATAAACATCCTTCACAGGTGGACACACTTGGATCAATGTTGTCTTTTTTTCCTTCCTCTTCTACAGTGGATACCTTTGTCATATGCTTGCCTTAAGTGGAAAGAAGACCAGCTTGGGATCTAGGAAGGATAACCAGTTTACTTCATTCCACTGTGTTTAAGAATAAAAGCTGGGGATGCTAGTGATCTTCAACCTTAACAAGATTCTATCTGAATAAGGCAAATGCTGTTATTTTTTAAGGAATTACTGTAAGATTATCCAGAAGTGTCGCTTGCAGCTTGTGCACATTTTGGTGTTGAGTTTGAAAATAACGGAATGAATTGATGCCTTCTTTTGTAAATTTTCTATATTTATTAGGAGAAAATGTTTTTAATGCCTTATCTTTACCAACCATGTAAGTGCTTCCATAATAATATGGACAAGTTCTCAAAGCTACTTGCCAAACAATTTTTTGTTTGTTAAGCATTGCTGAAACAAACAGAACATCAGCATTTATTAAGAAAGTAAAGAAAGGAGTGCTTTTGGTCAGTCTGAATTGAGATACTGTATTTACTGTACGCATTCCCAAAGCCTAGATGCTCATGGATTTTCAGTCATGACTTTCCAAAATCAATGAACAGATGACCTTTTTAAAAACGACCCACCCTTGATTTAGCATCCTAGTTCTCTTGTATCTGCTGTATTAAGGTAAACGTATCATTTTTACACCATGGGGATTGTCAATTTATACATGCTATGAACATGTATATGTGCAAGTTGTAATCTATTCAATATCCTAGGCTTATTTAATTGTACCACTTTGTTACTTTGGCACAGTGGCCACGCAGACGCCTCCGACTCCAGCATTTACGTGAAGTACATTTGTATACATCTTAGGCCGCTGAATCCAGATTTTATATTGGCAGTTACTGAGGGTAAAAAGCAATATGTTGTAACAGAATGTATAAATATTTTTGATAAAACAGTGTATGTATATTTTATAAACCTATTATAACACTAAAAAACTGTACCTCAAAAGTCTCAAAGAGTAATTTGACCAAATATTTTTATAACACTTGAGATGAGAGGGCCTATTTTGGGTTATCTTAATGTTGCTATAAGAAAGTCACTTTGCCAACTAAGTTTCTATTTGCCTAGAGCCTTTTTCCTTGTCTGTGACCCTTGATATGTTTTCCCTCAATTAGGATTCATACTATAAATCTATCTATATATACATATAGATATCTTGTGATCCTGGCTCAGCCACGTAGGATCGTCATACCTCACCAATAGCAAGCTGTTGGCTAATCTAGACTGAATTAATCATGTAATTGCAATAAGCAAGCTCCCTTCTGAAAGAGAATTCATGTTTAAATCCTATAGGGAAAAATGAAAGCACACGGAGTTACAAAGGCCTAAGCTAAAGATATCTATGAGTGTTTGAAGGACCTTACGGCTCTCCGCTGTCACTTGTGATTCCTCCTCTTCAGAACAGTGTATAACCCAAGATCACTGACATTCCCATTCGAATGCCCTTTGACACTAACCAAATGATAATTATAAGCTCATGATACCATACAAAGAGGAGGGCCAACAAGGGCATGTTGGGTTTATTCCTCAGAATTCCAAATTCTTTCTCACTAGAGAGAGAAACACACTTTCTGAAGTTATTTTACGATGCCAGTTACCGTCATTGGCAGGGGACAGAGGAGGAGCTTAGTGCAGGGCTCTGGGTTTCATTGAAACTGTTCTATAATATAAGACGTGAAATACTTTTGAGGTACAGTCTGCTTACCCTTTCTGGTTCTCAGATACACCCAGAGAGCCATGTCTGAAAAGGCTTTTAGCATTAAACACTGAAGTAGCCTTTTGTAACTACACATTGTACAGAAATCTTTTTTTTAATTGAAGTAAATCACTAAAAAAAATTAGAGGGCAGGGTATGTTCACACAATTAAGCTGAAGAAAGCACTAATTTTCTCTGTAGTTTTTTAAAGTTTATTTTTAGTCAGATTTAAAATTTTAAACTCTAGATTGTAAATATATTTTGCTATACTGTATCTGTAAGTGGCTGCTCAGAGCACTTTGTAAGGAAATTAGGATATTTTAGAATGGTACACTATGCATTCATTAAAATGAGACGTGCCTTTTAACAATGTCATTCTAAAAAAAAATTTGAGTGTTTTGCAGTCATTAATTATCACAAATGCACAAATTAAAGTTTAAATAGATTGTACTTTGTAACTTTGGTTTTAAGTATGATTTTCTTTTAAAGATTTCCTGTGGCTTAGAACATGACACTGAGGCCATGTTGCAGGTTTACTTTATTTTGGGACCATTTGATGTCTCAAGGCTATGGATGAACTACAACCCCTAACCCTGTCCAGCCATATTGCAAATGCACACCCTTGGTCACCAGGGGGATGGGGGGATGGGGGGAGCAGCTTATGTGATGCAGACCACTCCCAGTATTGGAGAGTAAAAAGTAACACCACCACATTAAAGCTGATGTCACCCTGATGATAAATCAGTTAACCTGTCACAAGTGGGAGACAAAACAGTGTCATGGTTCATAATGTAGGCACAGTGTTTACATACGATTCTTTCCTTTGGAGGTCGTAGTGCTTCATTATAAGAACTACATTTGAGTCTCAGTGAATAGGCAGGTGAGTATGAAAGGTTCCTTGAGGCTTCCATAATCATCTCCAAAAATGTAAACCAGTTTTTACATGTCTGTGTTCATGGTTAGTACTCGGGGATGAAATATTACCAGTTTGCCGCAGTTCCCAAGTTAGTCCCTGGAACACCATGAGACCCCTGCCTGAATGTACTGCTAATGGAGCCTTTTTTAAGACAAAAGTGAAACTCATGTTGAAGAGGCCAAAATCAGTTAAAATGGAGTCTAGTAATGGAAAAATCTTGGATCTTCCCAAAGAAAGAATCAGTTGACCGTAAAACCGGGTGATACCATCCTAAGGCATTAGACACCTGGCAGTCAGAATACACAGCTGGGTCTCTGTGTCAGACAAGTTCTAATAAATCCATAGAATAAAGAAGTCAGGGCAGAAGATGCCAGGGCAATGTTTTGTTCTCTAGGCTTGCAGGCCGCAAGGATGCTGTATTAAGGAAGAGGAACTAGTGGCGTCTGGCTTATTAAAAACACCTCTCCTGGCCCCCCCCCCCCCCCCCATTACACGTGTGCTCTTTTGGGGTCAAATTGCTTTGCTTCTGTCCTCAAGCTACTTTCAGCCAAGTGAAGATTAAATTGCTGGCATTTATATAGCACTTTAGGGTGTGCAAAGCGCTTCACAAAGTGTCTCATTTTAGTCTCACAACCGCTCTGGGAGGTCACTGAGATAGTAAGTGCTGGGGCTGGGTTTGAATTCAGGTCTTCCTGACTCGAGGTCCAGTGCTCTGTGCACTATAGCGCCACCTAGCTGTCCCCATCGTAGTGCTTGCTTCAAAGCTATAGTGATTATTTATAAAGTTGATTTTAAGGTTTCTGTATGGTACTAAATTTGAAACACAACCAACTCATGATAATTTTGTAATTGATTGTCCAATTTAAGGATTTTTCAGGCCCCTTGCCTCTCTAATTTGCTGATTGTACTTTAATCATTCTACTAACATTTCCACCAAAGGTGATTAGGACACCAAAAAAAGTTTTATGGTAAAGAACAGATACATGTTGACTGAAATGAGATTTTTGGATTATTTTTAATTACCCACACTATATATGGTCACCTCCTTCCTACCTGCTAACTCTCTGAGGCCATTTGCTATAAATGCAATTTTGGAGTAAAATACATAACCTACGGGACTACGATTCAGGAACCCTGGATTCTAGTATTAGATATGCCCTTAAGGTACATGATCTTGATTGAGATCTCCTGGTCTGTACAATTAAGGTATTGGACTAGATGCTGTCTTCTGTGCCAGCTATGAAACTCTATGGGTCCTTGACACATGGATGGATTCTCAGCTACAGATAAATTCTTACCTTATTCGGAGATGTAAGAGATTTGTTGACTTTAGCATTAATCCTCTCAGATTTAAAATAACATCCAAACTTCAAAGTGTGATACACATGTATAGCTTTCTGCTAATGGGGAAAATTGTCTACTTAGAACAATAGAGCAGAGAGTGATTTGACAATTAAAATAATTGAAAGATTTCTCATGAAAGAAAGTTTTAACTAGCTCTCAGCTGTCTGACTCGCTCTAACTTAGCTGCACGAAGAATTCCAGACTCTTTCAGTGGCAAAAGCAAAAATGACTCTTGGCTTTATTGGCCTTAGAGAAGGTTTCATGATCTGGTAATCTTTGGTAGTAATTGGAAGCTACTTTTTAAGAGTGATTTATATTTTCACTGTGTCCTCTCAAGCTATATTGATAAATAGTGCCAGAAAATTTTCCACAAGTCTCCCAGTTATTTCATCAGATTTTGCTGTGGCTGCATAAAGACCTTGCCTGAAAAGTGAAGGAAGACTTCCTGATTATTGAACAAAAGTTTCCCTTCCCTCAGTAGCTAGCCTTGCTGAAATAAAAATAAGGCCACATCAACAGGATAAATCCCTTTGATAACTCAAGGACTGTGACGTTCCAGTGGATTGGCTCCTAATTAGGTAATTTTTAAAATTATTTTGTAATACAATTTTATGTTAACTGCAGTTGACCACACATTAAGGAAAACATGATTTTTAACCAGGACACAAGTAATTCTGGTTTTCCATCTAGGGAATCATCTGGGTGGGATGGGGCATGGGGGGAATTTGGACCGTAGGTAGGGGTCATGGTGAAGAAAGTTGCCTGTGAAAAATTGGAAGCCATTCACCAAGAGCTCCCTCTTCTCCCTTTATCTCACATCATTCCCTTTTTCCTCACTATATCCACCACTCATTTCACATGAAGAGATGGCTCTTCTTGCCAAGGCAAACCCCTCTCCATATTCAAGTGATCCCTTTCCATCCCATCTTCTCCACCAAGTTGCTCCCTCTATCTTCCTGTCTCACTTCTGTCTCTCTACTAGCTATTTCTCTGCTGTTTACAAACTATACCCATGTCTCCCATCCTCAAAAAATCTCCCAATTCGGCCACTCATCCTGTTAGTTGTCAACCTATATCCTCCCTTTTGTGGCCACACTTCTTGAGAAGGCCATCTACAATTGGTGCCTCCATTTCCTGCCCTGTCTCTCAACTTACTGCAGTCTGGCTTCCAACCTCATGATTCCACTGAAATTTTTCTAGAACTACCAGTGGTCTCCTAATCACAAAATCCAGTGGCCTTTTCTTTATCCTTCTAGAGCTCTCTGTACTCTTCCTATGTTTTTGCAATACTGCTTGCTCTTTCCTGGTTCTCCTACATGTATGATGGCACCTTCTCAGTCTCCTTTTTTGGATCTTCAGGTCATGCCCACTAACTCTGGGTGTCCTCCAAGGCTCTGACCTATGCCCTCCTCTTCTCCCTCTACACCAGGGGTCAACTATGCACATGATTCCGAGACCTACTTATCCAACCTTAACTTCCACTCTCACTTCTCCAGCTTCCTATTGAAATAAAAATGTAATACAGTCTAAGTCAATATTTGGCCCGTAGGGATCCATTTCTACTTGAGTTTGACACCACTGAGCTAGAGTATGTCATAGATGTCTAGCAGGGAAAGGGAGAAAAGGCATAGGAATCTGAATGACCTATAAATATCTTAAATTCATTCTGTCTAAAACTGAACTGATTTTTTCCCATAGTGGGAATACACACACACACACACACACACACACACACACACACATTGGTTGGTTGGTTGGGTTTTTTGTGTTGTTGAACATTTCCCAGTGTTGTTAAACATTTTGTCCTTGGCTTGCCAGTTGGACCCGTCTGCTCTAGCTCATTGTGTTCACTTCCTCACTGCTTCTCCTTAACCACTTGGGCCTACTAGCACACCTTTCCTTTTTTTCTAATTTTCCTATTACTGTAGAAAATACCACCTTCTTAATCACACAGCCTCCCAACCTAGATATCCTCAACTCCTCACTCTACCAGGGCCAAGTTCAATCTACTGTCAAGTTCTGTCGATTCTAACCTTATAACACCTCTCCTATCCCTTCTCTCTGACACTGCCACCACCACGGTACAGGCCCTCATCACCTCACACCTGGACTATTACAATAGTTGTTGGTTAGCCTCCCTGTCTCAAGCCTGTAGTGTCTCCAGACCATCCATGCAACTGTCAAAAGTGGTCTTCCTAAAGCCTGGCTCTGACCATGTGCCTCCCCATTGCCTCCAGGATGAAGTTTATGATTGTGTTTCTTCTTGATTTTAAGGCCACCTTTATCCAATCAGTGCCACAGCTGCCCCTCTCCTGCAAGTCATATATGCTTAACATTGAGAGCAGACATTGTTCTGGCCCTTTATTTTCCCAGTGCTTGCTTAGCATGATAGCTGGCACATAGTAATTGCTTAATAAATACTTGCTGATTGACAAGTGGGTGCCCAGACTTAGGGGTTAGGGACAAGAAAATAAACCAATGAAGGAGCCCAAGAGCAATCAGCCAGGTGAGAAAATCAAGTGAGAGCAGTCATTAAAGCCAAGAGAGGACAGATGATGGAGGAGACCATGGTCAACACTGTCAAGTGCTACAGAGCAGTCACTGATGATGAAAATGGGGGGGAAAGCCACTGGATTTGACAAGTGGCTATTGATGGTCAACCAATCAGCATTTAGTAAGCACCTACTATGTGCCAAGAGACCTTGGAGAAAGGACTGCAACTGTAGAGTAATGGGGTCAGAAATTGAATTGCAAGTGGTTAAAGGGAGGCAGTGGGGAAGTGAACACAATGAACTAGAGGAGAGGAGTCTGAATGGCAAGCAAAGGAAAAGGTGTAATTGGGAAATGTTTAACGAAATAAAAATGTAATACAGCTTGTTCATTTGTAATTTTCTAAGTCAATATTTGGCCCGTAGGGATCCATTTCTACTTGAGTTTAACACCACTGAGCTAGAGTATGTCATAGATGTCTAGCAGGGAAAGGGAGAAAAGGCATAGGAATCCGAAGTCGTAGGGAATGGCAGGATCAAGGGAAGCTTCTCTTGGATTAGGATGACTGAATGTGTTCATAAGCAGTGGGGAAGGGCTCAACAGAAAGGGACAGGCTGAAGGTGGGAGGTCAAACATGGCCATCAAGTAAATAAATTCTTAGAGAAGGGAAGGGAAAAGAAATATTTCGAAGCATCTACTATATGCCCGAGACTAGGCTAAGAACTTTAAAAATATTTAATTCTCACAACACCTTGGGAGGTCATAATAACTGCCAACGTTTATAGAGTGCTTACTGTGTGCAAGGCACTGTGTGCTAAGCACTTTACAGGGATCTCATTCGATCTTCCCAACAATGCTGGGAAGTAGGTGCTATTTTTATCCCCTTTTTGCAGGTGAAGAAACTGAGGCAAACAGAGGTTAAGTGATTTGCCCAGGGTCTCATAACTAGGAAGTATCTGAGACTGGATCTGAACTCAGATCTTCCTGGTTCCAGGCTCTGTGCTGTATCCATTACACCATCTAGCTGGAGAAAATAGGAAGGCATGGGACAGAGAATGAAAATGTCAGGCAAATGTTTCTTAGCCTGGGCAGGAAGTGCTGCCCTGTCTTCTGGAATTGAAGCCAAGGAGGAAGAGGATGGATTGATGGAAGAGGAGACATGAGAGGAGTCCAGAAGAGGGCCTCCGTCTTTTCCTAAATTAATAAAAGCTCAAGGATTCAGAGGGTTTGTGCATTTGATCCTGAAGGTCATAAGGAACCATAGGAGTTTATTGAATAGAGGGGTGATTTGTCCTTTAGGAAGATCAGTTTGGCAGCTGAGTGGAGGATGGGCTGGAGTGGGGAGAGACACAACCAGATGGCCCGCCAGCAGGCCATTTCAGTAGTTTGGGTATAAGGTGACGAGGACCCAAACCAGGGCAGAGGGGAGAAGCGGACACATACAAGAGATGTTAGCAAGGTAAAATGGACAGGCCTTGTCAACAGATTGGATACGAGGGGTGAAAGAGTGAGGAGTTCAGGGCGACATCCAGGCTTTGAGCCTGTGGCACCGGGAGGCTGGTAATGGGGAAGTTTAGAAGGTTGGAGGTCTTAGGAGGAAAGATCCTACATTGTGGCCATGTTGAGATTAAGATATATGTGGAATATCCAGTTCCAAATGTCCAATAGGCAGAGAGGTGAGACTGTAGATCAGCAGAGAGATTAGGGCTGGATGTGAGAATCAGCAACATAGAGACAGTAACTGAATCATGCCATCCCCAAATAAAATAGAGTAGATGGAGGAGAGGGCCCATGACAGGACTTCGGGGGACACCCACAGTTAGCAGGTGTGACATGGACAAAGCAAAAGAGACTGTGAAAAGGCCAGTCAGAGAGGTAGGAGGAGAACCAGGAGAGAGTTGTGTCCTGAAAACCCTGAGAGAAGAGAATGTCAAGGTGAAGAGGGTGACTGACTGTGTCAGAGGCTGCAGAGAGGTCAAGAAGGATGAAGACACAAAAGGCCGCTGGATTTGGCAATTAGGAGATTGTTGGTAACTGTGGAGAGGGCAGTTTCAAAGGAATGATGAGATTGGAAGCCAGAGTTAAGAAGAGAGTGAGAAGAAAGGAAATGGAGGCACCAATTGTAGATGGCCTTCTCCAGGTGTTAAAGGGGAGAGAAGGAGTGATGTGGGGCATGGATGGCTCAAGTGGGGTTTTTGAGAACGGGGAGGCATGGGCATGTTTGCAGGTAGTAGGAAGCAGCCAGTAGACAAGAAGAGATTGAAGACTGTCGAGAAAACGGGGTGCTAGAGGAGCAATCTGACCAAGATGGGATAGAATGGGATCACCTATGCATGTACAGGGAGTTACCTTGGCAAGGAGAGGGGCCCCCTTTTATGTGAGACAAGGGTAAATGGGGTCAGTGACAGAAGGCATTTGGGTGATGGGTTAAGGGGGAGGGAAGAAGAGGAAACTTCCAGCAAATGTCCTTAATTTGTTTTCAGTGAAAGAAGTGGCAAGATTCTCAACTTAGAGGAAGGGAGAAGCCAAAGAAAGCTTGAAGAGGAATGGAAAGGTTTGGAAATGCATGGGACATAGTGAGTGGGGTAGAATGGTGAATCAGTGAGGCCCAGTTGAAGTTATATAAACTAAATCTGCAGCAGATCCAATCAGCATGGTTTGATGAATTTCTGCAGTTTCAGACAGCGTACAGAATCTAGGGCTGGGGTTTGGAAGGGCGGGATCAATGATAGGATATGAGGTACGAGATTCAAGAGAAGAGGGCAGTGTAGACTTGAACTGGCTCACTAAGTGGTCAAGATGGGGAAGGGAGAAGAGCGTAGCCAGTGCAGGGGTGACGTCCTGAGAAAGAATTAGGTCCAGGGATTAAAGTCATCGTAATGATGAGGAGCAGGGCAACGGGAGAATAAATCAGTTAAGGGAATTTCCTGGGTAGCAAGGTGGCCCAGTGGATAGTGTGCCAAGCCTGGAGTCAGGAAGACTCATCTTCCAATCTGGCCTCAGACACTAGTCATGTGACATGGGGCAAGTCACTTAATCCCTGTTTGCCTCAGTTTCTTCATCTGTAAAATGATCAGGAGAAAGTAAATCACTCGAGTATCTTTGCCACGAGGGGTCCCAAAGTGGTGGATACAATTGAAAAATGACTAAACAACAAGGGAATTTCAGAGTTCATAAACATGGAAGTGGAGAATTTGTGGGTGATGGCAAGACCAAGAATCTCTGTGTGTAGCACCTAAGTGGGGTGCACAAGTAGAAGTCATACAGACAAGGAGGAAGGGATGGGGGAGCGGGCGACACTGGAATCTCACTCTTATCTAAACCAGTCAAAGGAAAGAAGAAAACATATACAATTAGGTACAGAAGTACATTTCACTAAATAGAGAAGGAGAAGGAAAAGGAGAGAAAAGAATAAGAGGAAGGGTGGAATACAGAAGGGGTTAATCCTAAGCGAAACAAACTCTAAATGTGCAGAAGCATATTTAAAGTAGGCCTTTCTTGTGGTGGCAAAAAATTGGCAACTGGAGGGTTTCCATCAATAGGGAAAGAGCTAAACAAATTATGGTATGTGAGTGTGGTGGAATATAATTATACTGTAAGAAATTATTAAGGGTATGGCTTCAGAGAAACTTGGGAAGAGTTTTATGAATTGATGCAGAATGAAGTGAACACAACCAGGAGAACAATTTATACGATGATAACAATAGCGTAAAAACAAACAACTTTTAAAGAATTAGGGACTCTGATTGGCATAATGACCAGCCATTATTCCAGAAGACACATGATGAAATATGCTACCCAGCTCCTGACAGAGAGTTGAAGGACACAGAATGCAGAACAAAACATTTTTGTGGACATACCCAACGTGGAAGTTTCTTTTGCTTGCCTCTACATATTTGTAACAGGAGTTTTATTTTTCTTTCTTTCTCAATTGGGGTAGGGGAAAGCAAATAAAAGAGAGAGAAGGCAGATTTTTGCTGCTAAAAATTTTTTTTCTTTAAAAAATTTTAAAAGGAAGATCATGGGAGATAGGAGAGGTACCTCAAGATTGGAGAAGGGCTGTTTTAATTTTCAAAAGAGAAAACCAATTAAAGTCTGAAAACTAGAGGCTAATAAACATGATATTTCTGGAAAAGATTATTAAAAAAGATAATGGTGAAGATCCAGAAATGGAAGCCATGATAACAGAGCTAGAATGCTTCAGCAACAACAGATTCTGCCCTATTAATACCATTTCCTTTTTTTAAATAGGATTGCTAAAATTTTATTTTATAAATTTTTATAGGATTTCTAAAGTAATAAAAGAGAGGGATGCTGTGGATGTCATTTACCTTGGTTTTTAGCAAAGCTTTTGATAAAGTATGTGATACTATCCTTGGGGAGACAATGAAAGACGTGTATGAATTAGATGACATTCGAGTCAGATTCAGAACTGGTTGGATGGTTGGACTCAAAGAGAGATTGCTAATGCTTCAGTGTCAGCTTGGTAGGAGATCTCTATCCTAGGGATTTTGTGTTTGACTCTGATAATTCAACAGTTATCAGTAACTTGGATAAAGGCATGGATCACATGTTCATCACATTTGCAGATGGCCTGATGCTGTGAGGGATAGCTGACTCACTGGATAATGACATTGGTAGCTAAAAGGTGGCACAGTGGACAGAGTAGGAGGCCTGGGGACAAGCCTCAATACAGTCTCAGATACTTACTAGCTGTGCATGACCCTGGGCAAGTCACTTAACCTCTTCTGCCTGAGTTGCCTCAACTGTAAAATGCGGATGATGATAATAGCACCTACCTCACAGGGTAGTTGTGAGGATCAAATGAGATACTTATAAAGCATTCAGCACAGTGCCTGGCACATAGTAGGTGCTTAATATATGTTTATTTCTTTCCCTTCTTCCTTCCCATAAAGGACTTTGATACAGTAGATCACTGGACCAAATCTAACACGATTCAGTTCATCATGAATAAATTTAATGTCTTCTTGAACTTGGTTTGTTCAATCGTTTCAGTCATGTCTGACCCTTCATGACCCCTTTTGGGGTTTTCTTGGCAAAAATACTGGAGTGGTTTGCCATTTTCTTCTCCAGGTCATTTTACAGATGAGGAAACTGAGGCAAACTGGATGAAGTGACTTGCCCAGGGTCACACAGCTAGGAAATGTCTGAGGCCAGATTTGAACTCAGGAAGATGAGTCTTCCTGACTCTAGGCCCAGTGCTCTGTGCACTATGGCACCATCTAGCTGCCAAATAACCTCATTGTGTACATGACAGAACAGCCATGGATGAGCAGCAGTTGTTCTAGAAAAAGATCTGGGGGTTTCAGCGGACTGCAAGTTTAACATGTGGCCAGTATAATGCCACAGCTCCCCAAAAGTAAATGTGACCTTGTAGTTCATTCAGAGATAACAGACATATTTTGCCCTTCTCAAAAATATCTAGAGAACTATGTTTGGTTCTGAGCATCATAGTTTTAAGAAGGACATTGGTTATTGGGAGCATCCAGAGGAGGGCAGTCAGGATGGTGAAGGACCTATGTTAATTGAGAAGGAACTGAGCCTGGAGAAGAGCAGATTCAAAGAGGACATGATAGCCACGCTTCAGTATTTGAAGGATTAGAATTATTTCTTTTGCCTATCAAAGGCAGAAATGGGAGCAAGGGCTTTAAGGCAAATTTGGGCTTGATGTCAGGACAACCTTCCAACCAATGAGAGCTGACCAAGAGTGGAACGGGCAAGCCAGAGAGATGATGCCTTCCCCGGCCGCCAGTTTTTGAGCAGACAGAGGAGAAGCACTCACCGGTTATGTTATGATGGGGATTCCTTTTGTGCTCGAGTTGGAGTAGATGGTGACCATGGTCCTCTCCAGCTCTCTGTCCAGTGTGGGCACCCTGCTCATCTCCACTCCTGGGTCACCACGCCACTGACCACTGATGGAGAGCGCATGAAAATTATTCCAATTAGGTCTATGATGAGAAGCCATCTGGGATAATGGAAGGAACGCAGGTTTGAGGAGTCAAGATACTTGGGTTTCCATCCCAGCTCTCACGCTTATTAGCTCTCTCACTTTGGGTTAAGTCGATTAATGTCTCTCAGCCTCAGTTTCGTCCCCTTGAGAGATAATAACGTCTACACTGTTTCACAGGGTTGTTGTATCAGGTTAGATAGTGTCTCTAAAAGGCTTTGTCAACTTTAAAGTGCTAAGCCATTCTTACTGGCCAGCCTGGTGTCACCAAAAACCCTGGTTCTCTGACAATGCTACCTGCCATTTGTTTAACATTTTACAATTTACGAAGTAAATTTACACAAAGTATAGTGCTTGATCCTCACAACCGTCCTACTGGACAGGTTGGGAAGGTGTGATTATCTCCGTTTTATAGAGGAGGAAGCTGAGGGTCAGAGAGGTCCAGTTACACAACTATTAGATATAGGAGTTAGGAACCCAATGGTCTTTTGATCATTAATTAATCCATGACACTTCAAAACAACTGAGGGGAGTAGGCAGGGCTCGTTCAAAGGACGTTAAGGCTGCGACCACTGAAGTGCACCGCCTAAGGTCATTCAGCTAGTTCAGTGATGGGGCTGGGATTTGGACCTGCCATCTGCCGACTCCAAGTCCACTGTGTATGTGTACCATGTTGGACTTGGTGTCCTGTTCCTTTTCTTACGGGTCAGTTTCCACCTCTATAAAATGGGGATGATGGGAATAATACCTGTAGCACAACACAAGATGCTCCAATGAGAAGGTACCTGAGATAGTTTGCAAACTTTAAAGTGTTACATAAATTTCAGTTCTTATTTCCAATGTAACAGAGTAAAATGGGAAAGACTGAGAGAAGGCTCTGAAGGGAAAATTAATGCCACAAACTGGAGTCCCATATCCACCATCCCAACCCCCCAGAAAAATTGAAGACCCTAAAACATCAACTTGAAGTGCTCGGGGCCAGAGGATTGATTGCCAATAGGCCTGTAGTAGTAAGGATGACAATGTCTAACATGGCAGGTTGGCTCCTGCAGGCTTTAAATGTCTGGAGACCAGCAAGGCAGAGCAGAGCTGTGTACTGACAAGAGAGGGAAGAATGTGTGTGTGTGTGTGTGTGTCCATCTGACCGTCTGTCCATCTGGCTGTCCATAGGGGCTGAGGAGTCTGAGGTACAGCATTTCAATGGCCCCACAATTGGCAGATGAAATTAAAACTCCAGCAGCAGGAAAAGCCAGGGCCACTGACAATTTGGGATATTGGCACAGGGTATAGCAGCCTCTTTGCTGGATTAGGACCAGATGGGTAGTAGGCTGGCCCCTTCAGCTGTTGGTTGGGATAATTAAAGTAAATCTTGCACCTGTGATACAAGATGAGCTCAGAAACCCGAGAAGACTGGGCAAAGAGTGCTGGCCGAGTAGAACACAAAGGTTTGCTGTCAAGAGGCATCCGGTTGGAGAAGCAATTAGTTTGATGGAAGGGCAAGAGACTGACTTCTGGCTTTTAACTCATTGTTACCTTAGCAGGCTGAAAATGAGACATGACTTAAGAAAATCCAGGGAAAGGACTCAACTAAGTCTCATCGGGCACAGTGAACAGACTGGCTATTCTAATCATTAGAAACAAGTTTTAATTGTGACCGCCAGGTCTGGCCAAAGGGCAACAAGCCTGTTTGAATGGTGCTGCCAACAGCACAGACAGTGTCAAAAGCAAAGGCTTGAAAAGAGTTATGAGACACACCTCCCCTGCCCCTGTGCAGAGCTGGGAGGTCCTGGAGTGTGGGATGCTCCATACATTTTCAGATATTTTCGATATATTAATCATTTTTTAAATTCTTTTTTCCCCATCTTTTTCTTTCTTTTCTTTAAATAACATTCTTTGTTATATGGGATGGTTCTCTGGGAAGGCAGAGGAATATGGGGGAAATTTAGGTAAAACAAAACATAGTTATAGCAATTTTTTTTAAAGCAAGGATTTGTATTCCAAATCTCACTCTGCCATGAGGAACTATATATATATATATATGTATTTATATATATATATATATATATATATATATATATATATATATATATATATATATATATATATATACATATACATATATATATGCTTCTGACTCCAGGCCCAGCATTCAATCCACCGCACCGCCTAGCAGCTTCTGCCTACCTGCAGAGATGAAATCACAGGTCCAGAATGCCCCTCATCCCCACATACCTGACATTAATCATCTATGTGTGCACACAGACACAAAGACACGCACACACATTGATCAATGCCATAAAAATGTTAGACCCATCACTATACATCTTGATTATTTAACTTATGTGACTTAGAAGCAATGTGGAATAATAGAAAGAACCCTGGACTTGAGAGTCAATTTGGGTCTGAATCCCACGTTGGCCACTGACTAACTGGGTGACCTTGGGTAAATCACCTTCCCTTTCTTGGTCTCTCTTCATCTGTAAAAATGTGGAGTGAGAAGCTCTTGGGTGTGGACTAGACTTGGAGTCAGGAAGATGTGAATTTGAATTCTACCTCAGACACATCTCTGGGCTGTGGGAGTCTAAGGAAGTCACTTCAACTCTCTCAGCTTCAGTTTCCTCCTTCATAATACGGGGTACCTTCCTCTGAAGGCTGTTGGAGGGATCAAATGAGGTAACGTAGTGTGAAGTGCTTTGCAAACCTTCACATACCATGTAAATGCCACCTATTGTTAACCCAAAATAATAGGGTGGACCAAATGACCACATCATTATACAACTGGAAGAGACATCCGTAGCTATTTGGTCCAATTCATGGACCAAACAATTCCCCTTACAATACACCTAAGTGGCCATTCAGCCTTTGGTCGAATGCTTCCAATAAGGGGTAACCCCCTGCCTCCCAAGGCAGACCATTCTGCTTTAGGACAGCTGAATTGGTAGGAAGTTTTCCCTTATATATACAAGCCTAAATTTGCTTCTTTGCAACTTTCCCACACAGCTCCTTGATTCTACCCTCTGGGGCTAAACAGAACAAATCTAACCTCTGTTCCATGTGATAGTCCTTAAAATAGAGATGACCATCATCCTTCCCTGCCCTTCCCTACCTTGCCTTCCCTTCATCATCCTGATTGCTTCAACGCTCTCTCAAGTCTGCTCCATCTCCACACCAGCAGCATGGTTTTTCTTCCCTTGTTAGAATATAAACTCCTTGAGAGCAGAGACCATCTTGTTTTCTCATTTTACCTATGTTGCCTTCCTTTGGCTATTCTCCTATTCATTAACATTCTTTCTAAAATGGGGTCCCCAGAATGGAATAAGTCTTCACAAGGGCTATCAGCTCTCTGTCTTAGACACGATGACGCTGTCAATGAAGCCTAGGATCTATCACACTGGCTTTTTTTTTTAGCTGCCATATATACTCTGTTGACTCACACTTAAGTTTATAGGCCTCCAAAACACCCAGATTTGATTCAGAACTAAATGCCAGATTATTTGCTCAATTTTGGCTACTCTCAATTTATAGACGTCCTTCTTAAGCTCTGACACCTAGAACTAAATGCCTTGGTTTTTTAAAATAGCCTATGTGTCATATATATATTCTCATAAAATTTTGTCTTCTTAGACTTAGCCTAATGTTCACACATTTCAAAATCTTTTTGGATCATGTCATCCAGTATAGGAAGCAGCAGACAGTAATGCAAAGAGGGTAATGGGTTTGAATTTCTCTGGGTTCTCAGTATCTTCATCTGTAAAAGTAAAGACTTTGTCCTAGAGTTTGACCTTTAAGGTTCCTTCAAGCCCTTATGATCCAATTCCAGAGATTTAAAACTGGTCTCCCCCGGGGTGAAAATCTTCCTCCCTATTTATCTCTCCCCTGATACTCTTATTCTCATCTAGTTCATTCCTACAACACCCTCTCTAGACCTTCTATACCCTTCAACTCTAGAACACCCTTTACCTTATACTCACAAGCTGCTAAAGCCCGTGGGAGAAAGTCACATCACTGCCAGCTGGGCAGGCTACACAATCATGTGATTTAATCTCATCTGGGGCCCTTACTACTGCAGGGGAAAACTTTAATTTTTTTTAGCTATATCTCTCCTCTCAGTGGAATTTTGAAATAACCTTGTCTCTCTTCAAGCCTCAATGCTTTCCCAGTCCATTTCCCTTAGCAGACGTCCCTTGATTCCTACTTTAGTGAGAAAACTGAGGCAATCCATTATGACCTCTTTCTCCTTTACACATATTACACATAACCTTTCCACCCATCCTCTTCTCTTCTCCTGTCTCTGAGAGGTGTCTTTTTTAAGACCAACCTTCTCTACCTGTGGTCTCGATTTCCCACCCCTCCAAAAATTTGCTCCATCAATCATTCTCTTTCTCATCCATTGGCTTTTCCCAAAGCTATCACACGAGATGGTCTAAAAAAAACCTTCACTTCAAGCTGCTGCCTCTTTTATAATGTCCCATCTGCCAAATGACCAGAGTGGCTTCTGCTTGTGCTTCTAAGTCCTCACCTTGTCCTTGCTTGTTAATTACCTCATACTCTACCATTCACTTAAAACTACTCTTTCCATGGGTACCAAAAATCATAAACATGAAACCCAATGACTATTTCTCAATTCTTATATTCCTTGATTTTGAGGAGAAAGGTAAATTCCATTTTGGACATGCTTAATTTGAATTTCTTATTAAGACATTCAAGTAGAGATGTCCTGTAGGTCTAGAACTTGAAAGAGGAATCAAGACTAGGGAGAGATGCAGTAATCATCTGAAGAGTCAAAAACTCCAGAGAATCCTGTGGCTTTTGATTTTGACTGCCCTTTGCCCTCTCGTCTTGGATTCTTCTACCTGGGCTTCCATGCCATTGCTGTGTCCTGATTCTCCATCTAACTGTTCCTCAATCATCTTTGCTGAATAATCCATCTCCTGCCTCTTTAATGAGCATGGTCCTGTGCCCCTTTCTCCTCTCTATAGTCTCGCCCTTGGTGATCACCTATGCTCTAAATGAGCTCATATATCATGATATAGATGATACCAAGCTAAACATTTCCAATTGCTTATGTGGCATGAGTTTAGGGCTTGTCAAATGGACTATTTGCTCAATTTTGGCTACTCTCCAATTTATAGAAGTCCTTCTTCAGTGCTGGCACACAGAACTGAACACAATACTCCAGACATTGTCTGTAAAGGCAGAATAGTAGCCTCCTTCTTCTTGGAAGAAGCGCTTTTTAATGCAACCCACTCACATTTTTTTTTTGGCAGGCAAAGCACACTTTTGACTCATCATATTGAATTTGCCATACATTAAATACTTCCAAATCCTATTCAGTCCAACTGCTTTCTAACTCTACCTCTCCTATTTTGTATTTGTGATATGGGTTGGGGGGAAGGAGAGAAAGGCTTTCCATTTCTTATATTAAATATAATAAACTGATACTGGTTAAATTTCACCTTACTAGATTTAGCCTAATGATTCAACCTGTAAAGATCCCAGACCCTACAACTCTAAAAACTCTGTGATTCTGTCCTATAGAATCAGAAAAGCATAAATGTCATACCAATGTCATGGGATCTGCAAAGTGAACAGCAATGAGGTTGATTTTGATTCCTGGGAAGACTCTAAAATGTTTCCAAGAGATGGTTAAGTGAACATGGAAGCAGAAGTGATCAAAACTCAACATGGTTTCAACAGGAAAACATAACATCATACTAACCTTCTTCCCCCTGTCACTAAACTGACCAATCGGGGGAATGCTGTAGATTTAGTTTATCTAGATTTTAGTAAAGTGATCAGTAAGAACTCTCACGTTGAAAACAGATGCATGGATTAGAAGAACAGTTGAATTCAAAGAATAAACCTTAAGTACCCCCAGGGAATCTGTGCTTCAGCCTGCTTTTTTTTTTTCTTAAGCAATAATATTCTTATCCAATTCAAAGATGACACAAAGCTTTGAGATGTAATTAGCACATGAGATAGAGTCAGGAACCAAATAAATACTAATAGGCAAGAAAACCGGACAGAATCTGATAAGATGAAATTAAAAGGCTGGTGGTGGGGGAGGGGGCGCAGAGCCGAGATGGCAGAGAAAAGGCAGAAACTCAACCAAGCTCTCCCGAATTGCTCTCCAAACAACTTTAAAATAAAACATCAAAATTAATTCTGGAGTAACAGAATCCACAAAATGATGGGGTGAAACAATTTTCCAGACTAAGATAACTTAGAAGGTCAGTAGAAAAGGTTTACTGCACCAGGATGAGAGTACGCCAGGGTAGGAGTTGAGCGCAGTCCAGTATCAACAATGCTAGCAATGCCCTGGAAGCCAGCAGACCTTGGGGACAACTGAATCAACAAGAGTGGCTTCCAGAACTCTCAGTTCACAGAAAGTAAGGGGGGTGGTGTCAGACAAATGGTCAGAAGGAGATAATAGGGGTTCCTTTGCTGGTACTGGGGGCAGGACTCAGTTGCATTGCATATATATTGATCCAGGTCACTGGCCTGGGTCACAATCCCAGGGTAAGGAGGGGTACTAGCATACCAGAGCTAGTGGCTGCAAGGGAGCAGGGACCCTTGTCACAGTTCAGGACAGAAAAGAGTGCTTGTGGTTGCTCACAGACCAGAGCACAGGCCAGGAGAGTAGTCAACACAACTCTGCTTAGATCATAACTCTTTGGAAGAACTGAAACCTTAGAGACGCCCAGAAATAGCTCCAAAAATGGCTGCACAAATGCCTGAAGCTTAGAACAGTTCTAGGAGCAGAGCCCAACTTTAACATAAAGTTAAAAGTCAAGTGAAAAAATAATAAAAAAAGAATATGCTCATAGGAAGTTCAACAGGGGATGATCAAAACACAAACTCAGAAGAAAACAACAAAGTCAAAATTGCTATATCCAAAGCCTCAAAGGAAAATGTGAATTAGTCTCAGTCCCAAAAACAAATTCCTGGAAGAACTCAAAAATCAAATAAGACAGGTAGAGGGAAAATGGGGAAAAGAAATGAGAGTGATGCAAGAAAATCATGAAAAAATAGTCAATAGTTTGCAAAGGAGGCACAAAAATATTGAAGAAAATAACGTCTTAAAAAACAGAATAGGCCAAATGGCAAAGGAGGCACAAAAATCCACTGAAGAGAACTCTTTAAAAAGCAGAATTGGTCAAATGATAAAAGATGCACAATAATTCACCAAAGAAAAGAACTCCTTAAAAAGTAGAATTGGCCAAATGGAAAAGAAGGTAGAAAAGGTTATTGAAGAAAATAATTCCTTAAAAATTAGAATTGGACAAGTAAAAGCTAATTACTTTTATGAGACATCAAGAAACAATCAAAAGAACGGGAAAAAAAACCAGAAAAAATGTGAAATATTTCATTAGAAAAACAACTGACCTAGAAAATAGATCAAGATAATTTAAGAATCATTGGACTACCTGAAAGTCATAATCATAAAAAGAGCCTAGATATCATTTTCCAAGAAATTATCAAGGAAGATTTCTGAGGTCTTCTAGAACCAGAGGGTAAAATAGAAACTGAAAGGATCTACTGATCACCTCCTGAAAGAGATTACAAAATGAAAACTCCCAGGAATATTATAGCCCAATTCCAGAGCTCTCAGATCAAGGAGAAAATATAGCAAGCAGCCAGAAAAAAACAAATCAAATATCATGGGTCCATAATCAAGATAACACAAGATTTAGCAGCTTCTACCTTAAAGGATCAGAGGGCTTGGAATATGATACTCCAGAGGGCAAAGGAGCTAGAATTACAACCAAGAATCACCTGCTCAGCAAAACTGAGTATAGTCTATCAGGGGACCAAGCCTTAAACCCAATTCACTCTGGAGCTCATAGATTGGACAACAATAGGTCCTTGCCCTCCTAGCACAGAGTGAAAATGTAAATAGTAAATACTAACTGTTTCTCTTTTGACCAGCAACCTCAAGGGTCTTCCCCTCCCAGTTTTTTTTTTTTAAAGGGACTATCCCTTGACTCACTCCTTAAAGTGGCCTAGTCACTAAATGAGCATTACCTCACTCACAGTGATTACCTTCAAAGGCCTTAGCCTAAAAGGGCAGGGGTCTCTCATTGCATCCTGGATCATCTCCAGTCATCCTGATGAATATCTGGCCACTGGACCCAGATGGCTCTGGAGGAGAAAGTGAGGCTGGTGACACTTGCTGCATAGCCTTCCCTCCCTCACATCAAAGCCAACTGTAAGTCATGTCATCATCTCCCTGATGTCATGGTCCTTTTTGAGAATGAAGGATGACACACAACAATCTATCAGGGGAAAATGGATATTTAATGAAATAGAGGACTTTCAAGCTTTTCTGATGAAAAGAGAGGAACCAAATAGAAAATTTGATTTTCAAACACAAGACTCGAGAGAAGCATAAAAAGGTAAAAGGTAAATCATAAGGGATTCAATAAGGTTAAACTGTTTATGCTCCTTCATGAGAAGATAATATAGTAGAACCTAGTTTATGAGTAACCTGGTTTACAGATGCTTTGCTGGATTAGGAAAAATTTTTCACAAAATTTGTCTTGCAGGACGAACAAAAATTCGCAGTACAAACCTCATGTTTGGACTTAAAAAAAAATCGGTGAGTCAAAACATGAAAGTGATTCTAAAAAATGAAAAATAAGTGAAGGCAGTAGTGTTAATCTTACTTTTAGTGAAAGTAGTATAAGAGGGAAGAGTGCCAACCTGAAATCCCTGATGTTCTCATGGAAGGAGATTCTCCTTCCTGGCCTGGACCTGGGGAGATGGTGTGAAGAGTGCGATTCTCAGTGGGGAGGGCTGCACTCACCCACTCTGAATGTATTTATTCCTGATTAAAAATACTGAGTTAGCTTAGACCCACGGGCATCCACAGGCGGGAAGGGCACCTGCTAGAACATGTTGCTGCTGCTGCTTTGAAGAAGATGCCCCCTCCCCTGTTTGCGCGCCCCTCCCCTTTGCTCACAGGCCATGGCCTGGGCCCTCCGGGCCACACCACCCCACCTTCCTGCCGTCGGAGTTGTGGCGGAGGCCATGTCCCCTCCCCAGCTGCTGCCGCACCTGCCTGCATGACCTGGTCTTCCACTCCAGCCCCTGCCCATGCGGGCCTCCTCCACGCCGGGCACCCAGACCAGCTTGGCGGGCCATGGTGTCACGGCCAAGTAAAGGGAACAGATGTGGGGTGCAGGAGTTTGGAGTTTTTCTTCCTTTTGTCACTTTGAAGAACAAAAATGTGTGCTTGGAGCCAGGCGACTCTCACCAGTTCAAATGTACAAAGATCCCAAATAAATCTGTGTCAGTTACAGCTGTGAAAAAAAAATGTTTTATTTTCGGTTTATATTGTATACTAATCATTGCTATTATATTTCAGGTTCATTAGGGACAAAAAACTTACTTAAAATTATAAATAATTATTTTATATGAACATTTTGGGGGATGTGGTATGGATCATCCGACTTTATTTCCTATGGGAAAATTCACTTTGCAATACAAACAAATCACATGACAAACAGAATCTCGAATTAAATTTGTAAACCGAGGTTCTACTGTACTTGTAATTCCTAAGAACTTTATCATTATTAGAGCAGTTAGAAGGAATATACATAGACAGAGGACAAGGGTGTGGGGTGAATATGATGGGATGATATCTAAAAAAAACAAAATGAAGGGGTGAGAAAGAAGAATGCACTGGGAGAAGGGGGAAAGGAGAGGTAGAATAGTGTAACGTATCTCACATAAAAGAGATGCGGAAGAGCTTTTAGAGTAAAGCAGAAGATGGGGAAGGTGGGGAGGGGGTACTTGAACCTTACTTTCACAGGAATTGGCTCAAAGAGGGAATAACACACACACTCAGTTGGGTACAGAAATCTATCTTACCCTACAGGAAAGTAGGAGGGGGTGGGGAAAGGAAAAGGGATAGGGCTAATAGAAGGGAGGGCAGATTGGGGCTGGCAGTAGTCAGAAGCAAAACATTTTTGAGAATATGCAGGGTGAAAGAAAAGAGAGTAGGATAAATGGTGGTGGTGGGGTGGTTTAGGAGGGAAATATACAGTAATTGTAACTGTAGAAAAAATTTTATAGCAAGATTCTCTCACAAAGGTTTCATTTCTCAAATATATAGAAAACAGAATCAAATTTTTAAAAATACAAGTCATCCCCCAACTGATAAATGGTCAAAGGATATGACTGGGCAATTTTCAGATGAAGTTATCAAAACTATCTATAGTCATACAAAAAAATGCTCTAAATCACTATTGATTAGAGAAATGCAAATTAAAACTACTCTGAGGTACGACCCCATACCTATCAGATTGGTTAATGTGACAGAAAAGGAAAATGACAAACATTGGAGGGGATGTGGAAAAATTGGAACATTAATGCCCAAAGGACTATAAAACCATGCATACCCTTTGACCCAGCAATACCACCACTAGGTATCCCAAAGAGATAAAAAACAGAAAGGAAAAGGGCCTATACGTACAAAAGCATTTACAGCAGTTCTTTTGCGGTGGCAAAGAGCTAGAAATTGAGGGGATGCCCGTCAATTGGAGAATGGCTGAACAAATTGTGGTATATGATTGTGATAGAATACTGTATTGTGCTATAAGAAATGATGAGCAGGAAGCTCTCAGAAAAAAAAAAACCTAGAAAGACTTACATGAACTGACACAAAATGAAACGAGCAGGACTAGAACATTGTACAAAGTAATAGCAATTCTGTATGATGAGCAACTGTGAATGACTTGGCTATTCTCAGCAATACAAAGATGCAAGACAATTCCAAAGGACTTATGGTGAAAAATGCTATCCACTTCTAGAGAAAGAACTGATGAAGTCTGAATGCAGATTGAAGCATACTTTTAAAAACTTTATTTTTATTGGGGTTTTTTTGGTGTTTTCTTTAACAACATAACTAATATGGAAATATGTTTTGCATGACTGCACATGTATAACCTATATCAAATTGCTTGCCATCTCAATGAGTGGGCAGGGAAGGGAGAAAAAGAATTTAGAACTCAACATTTTAAAAAAATGAATGTTAAAAATATTTTTATGTGTAAATAGAAAAATAAAATAT
The DNA here is from genome assembly GCF_011100635.1 of Trichosurus vulpecula. Taxonomy (NCBI): domain Eukaryota; kingdom Metazoa; phylum Chordata; class Mammalia; order Diprotodontia; family Phalangeridae; genus Trichosurus; species Trichosurus vulpecula. The sequence continues at coordinate 40,511,530 of NC_050576.1, read as the reverse complement.
TAAACAAAAGGGATAAACATAAAGTCTTACACTTGGGTTCAAAGAATCAATGTCATAAGTATAAGATAGGAAAGCATGGCTAGACAGAAAAACAACCAGATTGGTGAAAGGTTTTGAGTACATGCCATGAGGACTAAGGTTGAAGGCACTAGGGATATTTAGCCTGGAGAAGAGAAGACTGGGGGAGGTGGGGAGCAGAACAGCAAGAGGAGAGAATTTAACTGCTTTCAAGTACCTGAAACTCAATCGTGTGAAAGAATCAGACTTATTCTTCTAGGCCCCAGAAGGCAAAATTAGGAATAATGGGCAGAAATTGCAAAAATGTAGATTTAGGCTTTATGAAAAGAAGAACTTCCTAACAATTAGAGCTAGCCCAAACTGGAGGAGGATCCCATGAAATGTTTCTCCTTCACTGGAAGTCTTTCTTTAAGAAAAAAAAATGGATCACCACTTGTCAGTGACGTTGTAATAGAGAGTACTACATACAGTATTGTGGAGGGAGTCTTTTTCTTTTTTTCTCTTTTATCTATTTGTAACATTAATTTTTTTATTTCCAAAGTCTCTCTCTCTTGCCCCTCCTCCGCCCATTGAGAAGGCAAGAAATATGATATTAATTATACATGTGAAGTCATGCAAACACATTTCCATATTAGCCATGTTGCAAAAAAATAAAAAGAAACAAAGAAAGTGAAAAAAATATGCTTCAATCTGTATTCAAAATTCATCAGTTCTCTGGAGGTAGATAGCATTATTCACTATGAGTCCTTTGGAATTGTCATAGATCGTTGTATTGGTCTGATTAGCTGAGTCTTTCACAGTTGATCATTGTACAATATTGCTGTTGCTGTGTACAATTTTTTTCCTGGTTCTGTTCACTTCACTTTGCATTAGTTCATGCAAGTCTTCCCAGGTTTTTCTGAAACAATCCTGCTAGTCATTTCTTATACTACAATAAGATATGGAGTTCTTTTTTTGCAGTATGGATTGTACTAAATGACTGCTGAGAAGCATTCTAAAAGTCTATGACATTTGTTGAACGAAATAGCTAAAAATATTAAATAACTCAGGGCTAAGCACAGATCCCCAGGGCACTTCACCAGGGACCTAATGCCAAGTTGATATTGCCAAGGTCAACATCATTCTTTGAGTCTAAAAATTCAGACAAATCTGAATTCATCAAGTTGCACTTGTGTTTAGTGCACATTTTTCCATCTTGTTCACAAAAAGAGCATGAGATACTGTCTCTATTTCAGTAAAAGAAATGACAGTTTCCCTGGTCTATTAGTCTAATAACCCTGTCAAAAAAGAAAATGAGGTACCAGCACTTTAACAATATAGTCTAGCATTTTTCCAGGAGTCAAAACCAAGCTTGCTGGTCTAGTTTGCAAATCTCTGTAGTATTTGGTTCTAACTACCCTTCCCCTTCTGGGCACCTTAGCCTTTCTTAGAGATATAACTGCTCTATCTCATTGATTCCTCCTTTATCCTGCTTTTTAGCAAAGTTCTTCTATTCCAGAACAATTCCTCCATGGGCTCCAACTACCATATCTCTGCAGATGACTCCTAAATCTCTTTGGTCTTGACTCCTCTCTCCCTTTTGAGCTCTTAGACCCACAGGACATCTCTACTTGGATGTCTTAATGACAATTCAAACCAAACACATCCAAAGTAGAATTTACCTTTTCCCCCAAAACCTTTACTTCCTTCCAAACCCCATTTTCCGCCTCCCTGCAGTGGGACCATCTATTCTCATGTTTGAAATTATTTGTCTACTATATTAATAACCAATTATTAAATTAGGATCCAAGTTTTTTCTCCTGCTTCTTCACTGATGCTCAGCTCCTGTGGGAAGTCAGCCTCTGAAGAACATGGCTGACTGAGATTACCCTTAATCCTTGGAAAACATGCTCTTCGATCTTGGGCCAGACCCCACACAGCTAGGACACCTTACTTATTTCTTAAGAGTGTAAACAGAATCCAGTCTGGATTAATTCTGACCCTGAGGGAAAAAAGCCCTGTCTTTAAATAGCCCTCCCTTAGAGTTTAGGGTGACCCAGCTCATGAAGGAAACTAACCAGAGTGGTCCGGGTGGAGACGGATTTCTCTGCTCAGATTGCTGGAGACAGCCTGGTCTCACGATCAAACCATATTCTCAGCAGGAGGAGCTGAAGACTTCTAGCCCACCTCCTCATTAAATGTCTACCAATCACGGTTGAGTTTCATTTGTCAAGGGAATCCCCTTTCAAGGATTATTTAAAGCTGCCAGGCTCTCCATATCTTTTGTCTTTGGTTATCCAAAGAAACCACTGACCATCAATTTATTATTAGCTAGCCTAATTAATAAATTAATTACCTAGAAATTCTGTCTCTTGGGTTTCTTCTTCAACATATGTTCAAAATAATAGCTTACACTCATATAGTGTTTTAAAGTTTGTAAACAAAAATACCATTTTATCACTCCAGGGGATAAGTGCAATTATTATCATCTCCATTTTACAGTTGAGGAAACAGAGGCAGGAGTAGAATGACTTGCCCAGAATCACAGACCCCATAGGTATGAGGCCTTATTTGAACTCAGGTCCTCCTTATTCCAGCAGCCCCCGTGCCCCCTGGCAGCCTCTAAAATGTTGCTGGAGTTGTTTCCTTGCTCTTTTTTCTTCCCTTCCTTCACATACCATTTCCTACCTCTCACCTCTCTATGGATTCCATGGTCCAGGCCCACTGGACCCTTCTTTCTTTTCCTTACACATCCTATTCCATCTCTTATCTCCATGCCCTGGCCTTCCCCTACACCTGGAATGGGCGTTATTTCCTTTGTCTCTTCCTGGTTTCCTAACACAGGAAGCCTTTCCCAATGTTACCTTGTGACTCCTTTATACCTATTTATGTGCATGTTATCCATCCTCCACCCCAACCTTCATCACAACACAAGCTTAAGGGCTGGCACAGGGCCTGGCCAAGGTGTTTACTGACTGGTTGTTTACTGACTTGTTGATCCAGTCTCCACCCAACAAACCCCAATTCCCAACTACCTGAACTGTATAACAGCCTCCTACCTTGTCTCCCCCTCCCCACTTATCACCTCTAACTTTGAAACTGTCTTCTGCACTGCTCTTTTTGTGGCTTCCTTTAGCCTAAGGAAATTTGAATTTCTTTGCCTGAAATTTAAGTCCCTCACCCATCTGGCTCTACCCAACATCCTCCATAATCTCTATGCCAAACTGATCTATTTGTAAAAGTCTTCGAACTCTTCCAAGGTAGGCAGGTACCTCTCTATCCTTGCTCTTGTGTATGACTAAATGCTCTTGCTTCCTTAATTTTTGAATTTGTCATTTGATACCTCCCCTCTCTGCTTATAAACTTGCTTAGGTCTCCCTAGCCTAAAAGCTTGTCGTTATTATCCTGCCAGTCTCCCTTGTTTCCTTCCTCCTGGCTCCATAAAGCCTCACAATCTGGCATCCAGCCTTACACACTACTTTAATCTCTCACCTGACAGCGAATGATTGAACTGTCCCATCTTCTTCCTCAGTGATCTCCCCCCGCAACCCCAACCTTGACCTTGCTGAGAAACTGAATTGCCAACTCTCCTCCGTGTCAGCCCCTTTGAAAAAACAATCTCCTTGGCTTGTGATATTACACTGCTTATTACACTTCATGTACTTCCATCTCCTTTTCATTTTCTCTCCTCCCAAATGCTTCTATATTCTCAGTTCTCTTTTAGTGATCTCATGGCATCAATCATTACCTCTTATGAAGATGCTATGCAACTCTTTACCTCTAGCTAAGCCTCTTCTAACCTGCTTTTCTCACCATTGACTCTAATTTAATATGTCCCAGATAAAGATCTAGCTTTTCTTCTAAAACCCGGGTTAGATTAGATATCCCCAAAGGCCCTTTGCTGATCTAAAATGATCTTTCCACCCCACCTCCACAAGCATCCTAATGGTGCCATGCAAATTGGACTTATTCTCCAAATATACCCTTTCCTCTTACACTTCCAACCAGGATAACCTGCTACACTGATCAAAATCCTATAGATTTTAGAAATAACTTATTTAATATTTTACTTTTCCCAATTACATGCAAAAACAATTTTCACATTCTTTCTTTCAAATTTTGAGTTCCAAAATTTCTCCCCCCAGCCCATTGAGAAGGCAATTTCACACAGGTTACACATGTGTAGTCATGCAAAACACATTTCCATGTAAGTCATTCTGTGAAAGAAAACAGACCAAAAAACCCCCAAGAAAAAGAAAGTAAAGAAAAAGATTTACCAGTTCTTTCTCTGGACACAGACAGTACCTCTTATCACAAGTCTTACAGAATTGTCTTGGATCATCGTATTGATGAGAATAGCTAAGTTATTTATACTAGGCCATCATACAATGTTGCTGTTACTGTGTACAATGTTCTGGTTCTGCTCATTTCACTTTGCATCAGTTCATGTAAGTCCTTGTTTGTGTGAGAACATCCCGTGCTTCACTTCTTAAAGCAATATAGTATTCCATCACAATTATATACACCTTGCTCAGCCATTCCCCAATTGATGGACATCCCCTCAATTTCCAATTCTTTGCCACCACTGCTGCTATAAATACCTTTGTATGCATAGGTCCTTTTCCTTTTTGTTTTTTATCTCTTTGGGATACAGACCTAGTAATAATAGTATTGCTAGGTCAAAGGGTATGCATGGTTTTATAGCCCTTTGGGCATAATTCCAAATTGCTCTCCAGAATGGTTAAATCAGTATACAACTTCACCAAAAGGATCTAAGTGTTCTAATTTTTCCATATCCCCTCCAACATTTGTCATCTTCCTTTCTGTCACATTAGCTAATCTGACAGGTGTGAGGTTGTAGCTCAGTTGTTTTAATTTGCATTTCTCATCAATAGAGATTCAGAGCATTTTTTTGTATGACTATAAATAGCTTTACTTTGAAAGCTGCCTGTTCATATCTTTTGACTACATATCAGTTGAGGAATGGCTCTTATTTCTATCAGAGAAACACAATGTAAAAAAAATTTTTTGGAGTGATTACCAACTATGTATTTCCATCCTATTTTCCCCATTTATTCTACTTCCTCTCTCCTTTTATCCCAATCATTCTCAAAAGTGTTTTGCTTCTGGCATTTACCTCCCCCATAGTACCCTCCCTTTTGTCAGCTCTCCTCTCCCTCCCCACCTTCTTATGCCCTTCCTTTCTTACTTTTCCATATAGTAAGATAGATTTCTACACTCCATTGAGTGTGTATATTATTCCCTCTTTGAGCCAATTCCTATGAGTAACGTTCATGTGCTTCCCTCTCTGCTTCCCCCATTTTCCTGTCCACTGTAAAATCTCTTTCAGGACTCTTTTATGTCAGATAATTTATCCCATTCTACCTCTCCCTTTCCCCTTTTCCCAATGCATTCTTCTTTCTCATCTCAATTTTATTTTTTTAGATAATCATACCATCACATTCAACTCACACTTTTGCTTCCTAAGTATACTTCTTCTAACTGCCTTAATAATGAAAAAGCTTTTAGGAGTTACAGATATCATTTTCCATGTATCAAATCCCTTATTTCTCTTTCCTATTTACTTTTTTAATGCTTCTTTTGCATCTTGTATTTGAAAGTCAAATTTTTCTATTCAGCTCCGGTCTTTTCATCAGGAATGCTTGAAAGTACTCCATTTCATTGAATGCCCATTTTCTCCCCTGAAGGATTTGCTGGATAGGCGATTCTTGGTTATAATCCTGGGTCTTTTTCCATTTGGAATATCACATTCCAAGCCTTCCAGTTCTTTAATGGAGAAGCTGCTAAATCTTGTGTTATTCTGACTGTGGCTCCATGATATTTGGGTTTTTTGGGGGGCTGCCTGCAGTATTTTCTCCTTGATCTGGGAGGTGTAGAATTTGGCTATATTTCTGGGAATTTTCACTTTGGGGTCTCTTTCAGGAAGTGATCAGTAGATTCTTTCAATTTCTGTTTCACCCTCGGGTTCTGAAAGATCAAGGCAGTTTTCCTTGATTTCTTGAAAGATGATAGCTCTTTTTTTGGTCGTGACTTTCAGCTAGTCCAATAATTCCTAAATTGTCCCTTCTGCACCTATTTTCCACATCAGTTGTTTTTGCAATGAGATTATTTCACATTTCCTATTTTTTCATTCCTTTGATTTTGTTTCTTGATGTCTCATTAAGTCATTACCTTCCACTTGCCCAATTCTAACTTTTAAGGAATTACTTTCTTCAGTGAATTTTTGTATATCTTTTCCATTTGGCCAATTCTGCTTTTCCATTCTTTTCTTCATTGGATTTTTGTGCCTCTTTTACCATTGGCCTAGTCTTTTACAAGGTGTTGATTCAATATTTTTGGTGCCTCCTTTGCCAAATTCTTGACTCTTTTTTTCGTGATTTTCTTGCATCACTCATTTCTCTTCCCAATTTTTCCTCTACCTGTTTGATTTTTAAAGTCCTTTTTGAGCTCTTCCACAGCCTCAGACCAATTCCTACTTTTTTTTTTTTTTTTGAGGCTTCGGATGCATGAATTTTGACTTTGTTTTTTCCTTCTGGGTGTGTGCTTTGATCTTGTCACCATAGTAACTTTCTATGGTCAGAATATTTTTTTTGTCGTTTGCTCATTTTCCAGGTTTTTTCTTAACTTTTAACTATGCTAAAGTGGGGCTCTGCTTCCCAAGCGTAGGTGGCAATGTTCAAGCTTCACGTTTTTCGAGCAGCTCTTTTCAGAGGCAATTCTGGCAACCTGTAAGTTTTTGGCTCTTCCAAGGTGGTATGATCTAGGGAAAGGGGTATTTACTCTTCTCCTGTACTATGCACAGGTTTGCTAGCCACCACAAGCACTCTTTTCAACTCTGGAACTGTCCAGGGTCCCTGTTCCCCTGCAACTCCAAGCTTGGCTATGCTAGTGCTCCTCCTTGCACTGAGACTGCAACCTAGATCCAAGTATATGCCCCTGGCGCCAACAAAGAGACCCGTATAAATCTCCTACTGACTTGTTGTCTGATCCCCTTACCATCTGTGGCCTGGGAGGTCTAGAAACTGCCATTGCCGTCACTGATTCAGTCACCCTGGTCTACTGAGGCCTGGTCTGGGTGGATGGTCCTGGACTGCACTGGTCTTCTTGTGCAATAGACCTTTCCAGCCGACCTTCTAAGTTGTCTTGATGGGGTAAGAGTTTCATGCTTTCTGTGGGTTCTGCTGCTCTAGAATTTGCATAGTCATTATTTAAAGGTATTTGTAGGGGTTTGGGGGAAGAGCTCACACAAGTCCCTGCCTTTACTCTGCCATCTTGGCTCTTAATCCTACACAATTCTAAAGACTGTGGCTGTGTTAACTACTCCATGGGGCATTTTTGGAACATCCCAACTAGAATTAATAACACTCCTATACTCCAATAGCATTTATACCATTCATGACCCTTCACAGCCTGTCCTACCTTCATTAGACCCTCTTCTGTGTACTTGTCACTTATCCTACAAGGCTGTAAACTCCATGGGAAGGGACAGTCTCATACATTTTGGTAATCCCACAAGCAGTCAAAAATTTGCAACTCATACACAAGGTCAAAAGGCACAGAATAGTATTTCCTTTTTCCACTATTATTAATACTTATCATTGCAGTGTTGTGGTAGTAATTAATACAACACTGAGAACCTAAAAACCTTAGCACTATTAAGTATCGCTGTATTGTTTCCCTGACAGTTGAGTATTTGGTGGCTATTTTGTATAACTCTAACCACTTTGTATCTTCATGCATTGTTCTTTGCAAATCTATGAGTAACAAGAAAGTGGTATTAAAAGTCAGGGCTAGAGCTTCATGCAGAATTCTAATTGACCAAGCTTGGCTCCAGAGTAGAGTTGGAAAAAAGCTCCCCATTTGTACAAAAGTGAGGGAGGTGTGATGAGACAGAACACTGGGGATTCTGTGCTGGCAGATTCCCTGAACTGCTCCTCCCTTCCATTCTTTGTTTATGGTGGGGAGACAGGGGAGATATTTGAAAAGGAAGGTCATGTAAAGATAGCCATAAAAATAAGATGAGGGGAAAAGAAAAACACCTGAAAGACAGAGCATTGTCACTTTCTCTTCTGAGTAATGAGACAAAATGTTCAGGACTTTTGGCTTTTATTCCAGGAATAGATTATTTAGCGTACTTAGGGTCTCCTCCTCCTATTGTGTATCTTCTTTAATTGGCCATAAATAAAGTCTTTGGCCTTGTCTGTGTGCCATGCTAGACAGGAAAACAATTGTCAAGATTATGAAATGATCCTGTTCAGACTCACTTTATTATTCACAATGAAATACATAATTTGTGGAACAAGTTATTTTTGGAAAACAATTTATTCAGGAATTACATAATTTCAAATATCTTCCAAAATACAATTTACTAGAATGCTACAAAAGAAATGAAATACAATAAGAAATTAATCTTAACTGCCATTAAATATTTACTTTCACTAATATATACATACGAAATGCCACACAATTATTTTGCTTAGCCTTGGAATGTGCATTATGTTCCATACTGCTGCATCTTCATGTCTGTTTCTCCAACCTTGTGTTAGGAAGGCTCAATCTCAGCACTTTATACAGTTCTTACAATGGGCAAGTTCAATGTTCATGAAACCTTAAAATACATGGAGCAATTTACAGCTGCGGTAGTTTGTCCACAGGGGTGTCGAATTTGAAGTCTGCAGGAAACAGATCTGGGGCTCGAGGATAGATGAGTCTGTAAGACTGTCGGATTGTAACATCAGCAACTCCAGCAATATCTCCAATTTCTAAGAGGCCCAAAACAAGCAAACATAAAAATTACAGACTCTATAGTTTTTCTTTTCCCACATTTATGTTACAACGCGTTCGTATCAGAAAGAAATAGAAAGGTCATTTTTCGAGAAGTTGATAAGAGTTGAACTCCTGCTTTAGGCAGTGTTTACAGCATGACTGAGCACCACCTAAAACCTCAGCCTGATAAGACACAAGTGTACTTCTTTATGGCACAAGTCTCTTAAAGAGCTGTGTCCCGGTGAAATCACATTTTCATAAACCATATTGTGTAAGCTCTCTAAATTTTCCAGTCAATCAGACTGCTTTTCACTCCAGCCTCATTTTCTTTCCTTTTAAAAATACTGATGCTACTGTTAACCAGTTCAGCTTTACACTGTCCTCCACACATTATAATCCTTCAATCCCTTTCCACATGCTAACCTTGGACTAGCTTCACCCTCTGCCTCTGGACAGGACTTGTATGCTGGTGGACAAAGTCACACAGCTGTGCTGACTGGCCCACATATCAAATGTGTGCTCTTGCTGCTGCTCACCAGTCTTCTCACACTAGAAAGTTATCAGCTTCACCATTAAGTCTAAAGTTGTGGGGATGTGGCGGTGAAGGAAAAGGGAGATAAGACCAGCACTTGGATTTTCGGAAACTGTTCCCTGCTCTTTCACCACTGCTTTATAATGCTGTTAATTTTATTAGCACGGGTGGCTATAAAGTAGACATTTAAGCTGATAAAACTAAAACTAAGACATACAGGGAGACCTTGATCTCATGGCATCAAGTTTGAGCTATGTACCAAGATACACAAGCTTAGACACACACACAAAAACCCACCCACTCTCTTCAATAACCAACCACCCTTCAAAGGACATTAGTTCAAATTTCCTGGAAAACATAAGGCTTAGTCCTCAACACTTATACCTAATTATGTTATAGAATGATCACTTTAGTCCATATTAGCATAGGAAAGTATAGCTGGAGATTGCATGAAGAGTCCTTACATAAACATTCCCTTTTTGGGAAGGGGCTGGCAGCTGCTCTACAACAGCCAGTGGCAATGCAGGGACAGGGGTCTTCCTGACTCTTTGGCCAGGATCCCCTGAACCCTAACTCTCTGCCGCTCCATTAAGAGACATACAAATAAAACAAAAAATAAATAATGGCCTTTTCCTTTTATACAGCGATAATCATCAGAGCTGTCAGATTAAGCCATAAATATTTCATGTCATTCTAACAAAGTTTACTTACAGTATTAATGAGAATAACTGAACTCTGACCACACCATACAACCTCTGAAGGTGAAATCTGTAGTGATAGCTTTTCAAAGAGGGGAAAAAAAAAACAATACCACGGAAGAAGTCAGAAAGCAAAAAAGTTTAAAGAGGGAAAGGATTTCAAAAAACCATTGACAGCGGTTTGAACAGTTTCCTACCAGGAAAAAAAGGAGCACTTGGTTTTAGAGTCTGGTACCCACTTAACAGAAGGCTGAGCCCATCATCATGCACAGAACCCACACAGACTCCTATTGCCACCACTGGCCCTAATGAAACACTTACCTTTCTGGGTCCTTTTCTCTGCAGAGGCTTGGGAGGCCATGTAAATCGCTGCAGCAGCCACAGAAATGGGGCTCCTGCCAGGCACCAGGTCCAACTCTACAGCTTTCCGGGCAATGTGCGTGGCTGCCATCTGTACTTGTTTAGGAAGACCGAGGTTTGAACAAAACCTTGACATGAAATCCCCTGTTGTGATCAAATCCACACTGGTTTCTAAAGCCTTCAAAATTAGCTTAAAACACCGGCCTATTTCTTTCTTGGAAATCCGTGATACAGCACATATTTCTGAAGACAGAAACAAAACACACGAAACTTTAGCTATAGTATAATTTAGATCATATTATTTAAGATTTCTTAGTCAACAAAAATAGTACTTTTTCCCTTAAAGAGAGAAGCATGAGGCTATAATAAGACAATATATTCAAATTCTGTCTGACACGTTGATCATTTAATATTTATCAGAATTTCAAGCTTCTTCATCTATAAAACAGGGATAATCATTTTCAAATTAACTGTTATATTGAGGAAAAGCTTTTTGCAAACCTTACACATTATTAAAACAAGAACTATTGTTCTGTCTCTATGGATTCATTAATGTGATTCTCTGATAAATACTTGAGTTATTTCAAAAATTCAACAAATGAGCAAATAAAAAATATCAAGCCTTCTCTTGAAGAACTGAACATAAATAGGGAATCCTCAACTCCTTCTATCTCATGAGGGCAAGAGTGGGGACAGAGATCCACTAGCATTTCCAGAGGAATGCTGAGGTGCTTCAGTTTAAGTTGAAGATGCCCAAGTTATCACTCCACAAGGCTATCCTATGTCACCAGGCTTCAACTACAAGATAATACAGTCAACTACTATATCAAATTATTCTGTTTTGATAAGTATGCTTAGCGTGAAAAAAATTAAGGTAACAAAATATTTAATTAAAGGATAAAATAGTTGAAAAAAATCAAGACAGAGGGAGAGGTAGAAACTGTCTGTAATCAAAGCAACAAAGGGAAACTCAAAGATGACACTCAAGTAGGTCAAACTGCATTGTGAAAAAGACTGCCAAAAAAAAAGATGTCTGTTACAGATACTATTTAAGCTACTGCTGAAAACAGATAATTTACTCAGAACCTGTTTTTAACCAGCATCTATGAAATTAACATTTTTTGGATAATAAATTTAATGTCAGTAACATACCTTTAAATGTTCTAGGAACACCCTCTTGTCTACAGGCAATATAGAGACAAGCGGAAGCTATGGCATCATTAGCTCTCCCCTTCAGGCTCTTCTGTTCATACACTTGCTTGAATAAATTATTTGTTCGATCCTTCAAATCAAAGAAACTAAGTTTAATTAACTCTAGGCCATTTAATTAGCCACAATATCAAAAATTCATATGCTCATTATATTATGCAAACTAAGTCAATGCCAGCACAGTTCAAGAGACGTAGACAAGAACTCACAACTATATTTCGAGGGAGGTTGATTCTGTCTGCCATGGTGGTAATTTCTTTGAAAGCGTTCATCATTGCACGATCAGAACTACTCATAGTTCTGCGATTTTGATACTTTGAATTTCCAAATTCGTCAAAGCTTGCTGCTCCTGTGCCCTAAAAAATAAGAATTATAGATCTAGGTATACTGCTAACTTCTTTTAAAATTGCATATATAGAAAACAAGGTTCTTTGGAATGGGAATTGTGATTTTAACTAAATGGTATGAACAGCAAAATAATTACAGAATTTCTCTTGATACAATTTTTAAAATAGTGTATTTACTTTATTTATGTATACATTCAAAGTCATACTAAACTACCAAAGTATCATTTTTATAGTTACAAAAAATGGTAACAAAACTCATCTGGAGGAACAAGAGGTCAAGATTATCAAGGGAAACAGTAAGAAACAGTGGTAAAGAAGGGGCCAATTTTAGCGGTGCTCCATCTCAAGCTACGCTACAAACTAGTAATCATCAAAACTATTTGGTAATGATTAAAAACCTGAGAGGCTGACCAGTGGAACAGATCAGGTATAGAACAAACATAAGCAAATGAACACTGGTAGCACAATACTCAAGAAACCCCCAAATCCCAACTACTTGGGTAAGGCTCCACCATTCAACAAAAAGCGCTTGGAAAGCAAGAAGCAATTGGGCAGAAGAGGAATAGACCTTGTGCCATATACCAAGACAAGCTCCAATATATGATTTAGATATAAAAGATCACACCATAAATAGGAAGAGCAAAGAAGGGAACTCTGGATAAGGGAAAGAGTTCATGCCTAAACAAAGGACCCAAAAGGATTACAGAAGATAAAACAGAAGATTTTTTACTATATCAAAATCAATTGTTTTTACAAAACCCCAATATAGTTAAAACTGGAAAAATTAAAAAAAATCTTTTCATCCAGTTTCTATTAAATGTCCAAAAATCAAGCTATACAAGTTAACTGAGCCAAATTTATAAGATCAAGAACCATCTCTCAAATAAATGGATGTGAAAAGGCAGTTTTTAAAGGACGAAATCCAAACTATTAACAGCCATATTAAAAAAATGCTCCAAATCACTAATAATTAGAGAAATACAACTTAAATATCTCTCAGTCTACCTCACACCTATCAGATTGGCAAAGTTGGCAAAAAGGGAAGACAGTCAGTAGAAACCAGGCATACTAATGCAACGCCAGCAGATGATGAGTTGGTCCAGCCATTCCACGAAGCAATCTGGAATATGACCCAAAGGTCAATAAACTATGCATATCCTTTCACCCAGTAATATAATTAGCCTCTCTTTAGATGTATAAGTATGTGTGTCTCTGTGTATATGTGTGTGTATATATATGTATATATGTAATATGTATGTGTATATCCTCTCAGATTAAAAAAAAAAAAAAAAAGAGGACCCATAAATACAGAAACATTTAGAAAGTCAGAGTGTTCATCAATTGGGAAATAGCTGAACAAATTATGATATATAAATGCCACAGAACACTCTCGTGCTGTAAGAAATGGTGAAAGGGATGGTTTAAGAGAAACCTGGGAAGACTTGCATGAAATGACAGAATGAAGTGAGAAGTATCAAAACAACTTATACAATAGTAACATGGTAAGGAAAAAAAAAACCTTATTTTAGAACTCTGATCAATCTAGTGACAGACCATGACTCCAGAGGACCAAAGAGGAAGCATGCTACCTTACCCCTCTCAGATAATTTATAGATTAGAGATGAAGAATGATGCACAGACAATGGGACAACGTGTAGATGCTTTCTCCTTCACAAGCAGTATATGTTACAAGAGGTTTGTTTCTCTTTTCTTCCCTTTTACCCCCATGACACACCCCACCCCCACTACATGGAGGATGGAAGGGAGAGAGAAGGTAGGGATAGAACAGCCAAAAGGAAGAACAAAAGAAAAAAAGATCAATTAAGTATTTTTTAAAATCCTCAGGAAAAAACGGAAGGAAGTTGGAAAGAAGCAAAGACAAGCAGTACACTTTGAAAGTTCTATGCACACAGAAGTTCATTTTCATATTTAATTCTCCTCTCTTGATCTGGTATTCAGAATGCAAAAAAGAATTCTTTTAAAAAGGTGAATTATTCAAGCTACCTGATATAGAACAACATACACAGCCTGCAGGCACTATTTGCCTCCCACTAGCCTTTTCAGTTTAGATAGCCTCAGTTATTTGCAGATTACTGCATCACTTAAATGTAAGAAAAGCAAATGAACAGAAAATCATAATCCAAAAATCAAAGAATACACATCTACAAGTTCAATCCATCTCAATATACTGACCCAAAGTATCAATCCCCCCAAAAAACAAAACACCAAGCATGTGATCCAATTTCAGAGCAGAATTCTTTCAAATTCGCCAAGAACAATCCATAAAACAAATATGAATAATAATCAGTACCTTTATGAGGTAAATATGGTGTTGACTTTAAAACCAGTTATAAGCTAAAAAAACTATAGAGACCAATTTTGCTAATAAACAGATACAAAAATACTAAATAAAATAGCAGTCAACTGAAATTATAGCAATACATTGAGAAAATTGTTCATTATGACAAAGCCCAGTTTATGGTAGGCTGATTCAATACCTGAAAGACCATAATAAATAATGTAAACAAAAACTCTCCAAAACTACAATTTTCTCAACCAAATTAGAAAAAAGTATCTGATAAAATTCAATATCAATTTATGATACAAATTCTAAAGGAATGGTTAGAGATTCCCTATCCCCAACACAACTGTAATATTCAATGGAGAAACATTAGAAGAATTTCCACTAAAAACAGGCAGAAAGCCAGGATGCCCCTATCAGCACCTTTTCTGACAAGATTATTGCAAATGCTAACTACTTTAATAAGCAAGAAGATATCAGAGCAAGTAACACTGGAAATGAAAGGGTCCAAGTCTCATTTGATATACCCTGAGGGTATATCAAGAAAATGTTAACTACCTTAACTACCAAAATTAATGGAGAAAATGAGTTCAAGTTGCAGACTTGACTAACCCACAAAAATCACTCATGTTCATATTTACTTGTAATAAAGATGAATATACTAGATTTGTATAAAAATTATGAATAAAGGAAGGCAGAAATAATCAAGGGAAATAGTAAATGATTATAAATGGATTTGATTAGTATGGTAAAAACTGGAGCATTTCCTAAACTAATATATTTAATGAAATATTAACCAAACCACTGAAGGGTCTTCTTTACTGAATCAGACAAAAATCATAATGAAATTATATAGAAAAAGAAAAGTTGCTGAAAGGGATCTTGTACTCATGGATGTTAAAACGCATTACAAAGTGATTATTACTGAAACTTGTCCTAGAAAAATAGACCAAAAGAAAGAAATAGATATACCAGACACCCAATCATGTATATACAAAAGATTAGGTTTTTTTTTTTTTAAACTTTTAGAAAATAAAAACTAGGGAAAAGATCCATTTTGCAACTGCACTTGGGAAAATTCATTTGCAATTTGGTAGAAAAGGGATTTGGATTCATACTGTATCAATGAGTTCCTTCTTGTGATATACACAAAAATTGGAAAAGACCGAAGAAAACAGTAATTGAGTATTTTTTGCCACTGCTGAGGGAGGTTTAGGGATTTTTTAACTGAAAAACTGGAGGGAATCACTGAAGACAAAATAGATATTTTTGCCCATATAAAAATAATTTTTGTACAACAGAAAAGAAAAAGTTTTAGAAAAATATTTACAGCAAAAATAGATAAGGTGATAAAAAAGTCAGTTGTAACTCCCAGGCCACAATGGAAAAATGGCTAAAGGAGATAGGATTTTCAAAAGAGAAAATTGCTCATTACTAATAATCAAACTACAAATAAAAATAACACTGAGGTAATGTCTTCCACCCAAAACTGACAACAATTTAAATTAAAGAAACAATATGGACAAGGTTGTGGAGAGAAACAAATATACAAATCCACTTTCTAGCTGCACACCAATACCTAGGCATTATACAAATTATCACAGATATCCCTTGGCCCAATCATTCCAACACTGGTGATATATTCTGAAAGTGTTAGCAAAAAACAAAACAAAAAGCTTTTCAGATTTCTGCAACAGCACTGTATGTAATTTCAAACAAAAAACTAACACCAAAAACCTTCCCTCAAAACTAGAAGCAATTAATATGTCCAACAATCGGGGAATTGGTTAAATTGCGGTATATGAATATAATGTAATACAAGATAAAATCAAGATGGACAACTATGAGGAAAACAAAGAAATATGTTACTTTCAATATTGAAATTAATTTGGTTACTAAGCAAGTTTAACTACTGCATTGATAGTAAAAGTTTCTGCTAGTTAAAAAAAGAATCTGAGTTTCCTCACTGTTAGCTAGAAACTATACTTAAGAAATGGACAGGAAAAAAAAAAACAAGAAGAACAAGGCAACCACCAACACCTTTCTCCTCCCCCCACACCTGACTTAAATGGGACACATTCCAAAGTCCCTATGTGACACCACCATAAGATGTATAGACCATTTCTAGAACAATAATTCCCATATCTTGCTTCTGTGACAAAGCAAGGGTGCTCAGCTACATACATTTTATTAAGGTTATAATGAAGTTTTTAAAATTAACTTTCACACATACAAATGATGTACACAATTTTGAGGGAAGAGAGAATGTTATGAAATTAAACTAATGATAAAGTGCCACCAACTCCAAGAACGCTGGTCACTGCTATGGGAACACACACTATCAATCAATCTCTCCATGTTTAAATGTCACCTAGAACAGTGGGAATTCAAGTATCAAACATTCCATTTATATATTTGCACAACAGTCAAAATCTGTACAGTTGGGTTGATGCAAACGCAACTCTATTATGAAAGGACAGAGCCTTTACAGTACTTCCTTTTTAAAAACCACCATTTATAAAATCTCAAGTGTCCTTCAAAATAACAAAACTAGTTTTTCCCTAATCCTAGCTTTGCCCAATCTCTGGTAGTGGCTGCTTTGGGGACCTCCCCAACCTCTTTAAGCTCCTGACTGAGCCTTCCTTCCACCCTAAAAATGAGCCAGCAAAGAAAAGGGACACAGTTACCCTGTAACAGAGACATCTTTTGCCCTGGGCTGTACTCTAAATTTAGTTAAGGTGAAGTAAACATTACCATGGAAAAATCACTAAGACCCTCCAAAGGTCATATATATCTCCCAATTTAAATGCCATTTCTTCCCTTTTCCGTCACACTTCCATTTTTTAAGACAGATAACCTGATTTACATGGAAAAACCCTGGGATGTTAAGAACGTCTGACTTAGTTCACATTTCTTCTAATGGCTGAAAATGAAACGTCATAATTTAGTCCTTCCACCAATGTCAGGTGAAGCACAAAAGAGAACAGTTTTCCAAATGACAGAATATACCTTGCCAATCATTGTGGTCAAGTCTCCATCACTCAGGAGAGGATTCTGAGAGTCTCCAACCCGAGATGGGTCTTTGGTTGCTTTGTCATTGCTGAACGTTCTCCATTCAGATCCCACATCTATAACACGATCACCTGAAGAAGCAATATACACAACTTTAAATTTAATCATTAAATTTCTGTTTTCTGAACACCATATAAAAAATTAAGTCAGGTTATAATTCTTCACTTTTCTCTATGGATGACATCAGCTTAAATGTCAATCCTCCTCTAGAGGCTTTCTTTTGAAGAGAGATCCCACCTTAAAAAAGACTGCATGTGTGTGTACGCTTGCACATACACCAATTAGCACAAAACAACAAATTCCCCTGAAGTGTTTAGCATGTACTAAAATTTCCACTATTCAAAGTTATAATTACCTTTAGAATTCTTTTTTTAAAAGTAAAAATTACAGGTGGGGCAAAAATTTTTTAAAAAGCAAGAAAGAAGAAAGACTTGGAAGTTTAGCTGTGAGACCCTGATTGCTTGTTTGGGCCTAAGCTTCATGGGTTAAACAAAGCAGCTGGACTAAATGAGCCCTTTCAGCTCTAAATCTTGTGATAAACTATAATGTAAGATAATACAAAGGTGACTCAGAACCAATTAAAGTACAATTGTTTTGAGGGGCAGTTGTTAGGTGGAGAGCAAATAGAAGAAATCAGTACAGACTATTTTTGCTTCAAAATGCTTTAACAGTTAAGAAGAAAAGAACTAAAGGAAAGGTTTTTAGAATATGGAAAACCTGATTAGGCTTGTAGGCAGAGGAGACTGGAGATAGTGAGAGACAGAGTAACAGATGGGACAGACAGACTGGAAGGCACAAATGGAGGACAGAGCCATTTCAGCTTTGGAGCCTGCACAGGTGGACAGATATGTATGTCAGAATTTTGTAAAGGAGTAACTGGTTGAATAGTATAGTGAGGATTAATTATAATATAATGATTCTATTAACGTCACCTGGGCAAAAACTTCATTAGTTGAGACATTATGCAGCACATATCCATATGCATCTTTATCACTTCCTATGAAATAATAAGTTTATATTCCACTCAGACCTTAGCATAGTGTCTTGTATTTCTAGGGACTCAATATGAGTTGAACCTGATGGAATGAACTGCCATGGCCTACCCTAAACCCTTGAGAATCAAATTCTAACAATCCTCAAACAATCAAGGTCAGAGGACCCAAAAGACAATAGAAAAATGCTTGTTGGGTGTAAGGATGCTGATACATGACCAATTATGACATTCACAAAAATGAGATAAAATTTTTCATCCCAAAAATGTCTGACTGGAAAGGGAAATAGGCTGGTCACGTAGTGAGAAAAGAGACAGAGGAAGATCTCCACTGCAGTGCCTAGATCCTCCACTGAAGTTTTACTGGAGGAGGGGGGACAAAAGTCACAGATAAAGTGAGGAACATTAGCCACTTTTACTGATGGTAGATGAAAATATGGCTATTTCTAAGTATTAAAAAAAAAAAGACTAAATAAAAAAAATCAACCTGTCACTGTTCACCTCAAGTCTCTCTTCACTCCAGTTTCATCCCCACCCTCTTACCAAAGTGATTTTCCTTAAGTGAAGATCTGACTTGGTCACTCCCTTAATCAACTACACTGGGCTCCCTGGTGCCTTTAGGATAAACTATAAACCCTTCTGTTTCACAGCTTGGCACCAAGGTCTCCTTACAACCTCTCGCCCTCCCTGAGTGACCCTGCCTAAGGGGCAGGAGTGGGGGTGGAGGGTTGCCTTGGCACTGGCAGTCTCACAGGTGTGAGTGTGTTCTCCATCCTTAACTTTGTCTCACAGTCCTGCCCCTTCCTTTGAGATGTAGCTCAGGAACAGAAATGAAACAGCCCCTGCTCTCAGAAGGTAGTTTACACTTCATTAGCAGAGACAACATAGACACAGATCCACATGAATACACACATATTCAAAAGTACAAGTTAATTGGGGGCGCAAAAGGAAAAGCCACATTTAGATAGCGATGCTTTAGCTGAGATTTGAAAGAAACCAAGGATTCTGAGAGGCAAAGATGAGGCACCAAACTGTCATGTCGTGTCAGAGACAGTAAGTCTGGCTGCACCATGGTGTACGTAAACAGAATAATGTATAAAGACCAGAAAGGTAATTAATAGTTAACTACTTGCTGGAATGGCATCCATCGACTATCAAAGTAAATACTGTTATAGCACTGTTCCAAACAGGATCGTAGGAGTTACATTTTCAAAAGGCCCATATAACTGTGGAGTGAACTAAAGGGTACCTACCTAAAGAAATTAAAATTGTGTGAACATTTAGGAAATCAGAAGATATGATCAAAGACATGTAGATGTGTTCGCATTGTGTGTGTGTGTGTAGTTATATCCTCCAAACATGTAATTTACCTACACACTTCCTCACTCTGTATGCAAATGTCTGAATATACAGTGTTTCTCTTCTGGCCCAAGAACAACTTCTAATAAATGACAAGTCCTTTTACTGCTCATTGTACCTTAAAGAAAGCAAGTGGACTTTTAAAGAAAATCTGGCATGGTATAAATAGAACACTCAGTACTGGGTGGTGATGTCATTTTTCCATACACAGGAATGACCTAAATGACTCATTCAAGTATCTGTAGTTTGAGTTACGAACCAGTCCCTTGTTAATGATTTTTAAATATACATATAGTCGTTCAGAACATTGCATTTACAAGAATGCAACTAAATTTCCAACACCTAAATCACAAAATGTATTGTGAAGAACCACCAAACCAAGAAGTTTAGTTGAGTAAGGGAAACAGAAAAATCATTAAACAAATACTTGAGGAAAGCAAACTTTTACGTGTTCTTTCAGAAAAATATTACGTATGGATCACAGGATCTTCTCAAAGTTTAACTGACTACAACAAAATCCTATTTACCCATGGGTGTGATACCTTTTGATGAGGAATAAATCTGTCAATCTGCCAACATCATGTAGGCTTTAAAATTCTAAAAACAGAAACTAAATGCCAAGTTTTATCAGTTCAACTTCTCAACCGCACCTTGATCTCTGGACTTAATTAACATCTATAAGAAGTTTTCCATAAAGGCCTCATTTTAAATGCACCAGCCTTTCATCTACTCACAGACAACAGTGCTGACACAGATGTTTTTCTATGGGGTAGTGGGGAAAAAGATTGGATTTAGAGCCAGTTACTAGAGTCTGGCTCTGCCACTCACTAGCTGTGTAACCTTGGACAAATTTCTTAATTCTCAAACTACATTAGCTCCTTCATCTATAAAATGGGGATGCTACAAGAGACCTGATAAAGGCTAATTTGGGGGGTGGGATATGTGGCACTGATTCAGTATCACTTCTGCTGCAGGTTGCAGAGACTGCCAGCCTTGAAAAGGGTCGTGCCCCCTCCCCTGACCCACTCAATGCTGACTAGAGGCCATGTTAAATCCAAGAGTCCCAGCCCATGAGCTCTGCTTCTAGGGTCTCACAGAGCCCCGGTCCCCACCGGACATCCAGCCGAGCAGCTCCTGCGGAGAAGTGGCCAACTACACTCATTGCCATAGATGGACAGAGAGGACAAAGCTCCAGGCAGAGCCGCCCTCCACAGGCATGATGCATGGAAGAAATCCTTCCCTAGCTGTGACCTGGCAACTGTCTCTGAAGGTGCCTCAGGCTCCCCTCCACCACGGGATACCAATATATCAAAAGCTCACATGGTTTGTTCATGGAAATGACCATAAATGAGATTCATTGTCATTACCTTGGGGGTCCTCAGAAGGACCACTGACATAGCTGATGTCAGTGTTATCTTTCCCCATGATTAAGTAATTGCCCAGAGACTAGGGACTCTCTTCCTTTTCTACGTGTATCTCCAGTGTTTTGCACACAGTAAGAGCTTAATAAATGCTTTTTCTTTCATCTAGAAGAAAAGCCTGTCACAGAATCAGAATCTGCGAAATGAAAGGGACCTTAGTGGCGATCAATTTCAACTGCGCACAAAAGGAAGCCTCCAGCACCATGATGTCCTTAAGAAGGAGGTTGTCTTCTCTGCCTGAAGAGAGACCACCCCCCCCCCCCACCATCGTCTAAAGACAGCACAGGATTCAAACAGCTTCTTTGGTAGCCATAGATCACTTTGGTAAATCATACTGAGCTTATAGTACACTAAAACCTCTTATCCTTTTTCAGAACAACTGCTGTTTATCCATGCCTCCCCCACATTGTATTTGTGAAGATTTTGTTTTTTGTCCCCAAGTGCAACACTTTACATTTATCCCAACTGATTTTATTAGATCTAACCCTGTGGACTAATCTATCAAGATCCTTTTGGATACTGATTCTATCACCCAGTGAGTTAGCTATCCCTCACAGCATTGTGTCATCCCCAAATCTGATGAGCATATTCATCCAAGTCACTGACAGCAATGTTCAACAGCACAGATCCCTGGGATACTCCACGTTGACACTTAACTGCTCACAAGCATCCAAGCACTTCTGAATCTATTTGACTCTAGTCAGATCTAATCTATATGCCTCTCGTCTCTTCACAAGGATAGTATCAAATACTTCACAAGTTTTGCTAAAATCTAGGTGAACTATATCTACAGCATGCTTCCCCTCATTTACTAGGTTAGCAATCCTGTCAAAAAAAAAAAAAGGAAATAAAAGACACTACTATCCAGAATTTGGTTCACAGGTCACAATGACAACTGACACCTAGTCTACAAGTACCTAAAAATCACACCAACATCAAGCCAACTGCTTGTAATTCAGACCATCATTTGGTGCCAGCCAAATAAGGAATGTATTTACCTAAGTCTGTGACCTTGGCAAAGTCATCTAATTGGCTCTTATGATTAGGCCCACAGACCACATTATTGGTGTCTTCTGAAAGAGAAGAGCCACATAAAATGAGGTCTTGTTATTGGGAAGCAAAGAAAAATTTTGAATGAAGAGTGATAAAGCATGCTTAATATAAAATAACTACACCTCAATCTTAACTTTTTAAAGAAATAGAAAATTATATAAAGAACATAAAGTTCTCGGTTTCAACTAAGTTTTAACAAGCTGGGAAGAAAATATGAGATTTACTTGAAGACTTTCTTTTAAAGTTCCTTTTAGGCAAAACTTTTGTTGCCTTTACAAGACAATATACAGTAGCACAGGAGTGGGGAACCTTTAGCCTTAAGTACCACATGTGGCCTTCTAAATCCTTAAGTGCAGCCTTTTGACTAAATTTTTTGGATTCAGTCAAAATGCCAAACCTTAAGGTTTTACAAGGCCACATGTAGCCTTAGGGCCAAAGGTTCCCCACCCCTGCAGAAGCCCCTCATTTCTCTAGAATTCTACCATTCAGTGATCTCACTTAAGTCCAAGACTGCAGATTCACAGAAGGGAAAGAAATCAGAAGCTACCCAGTTCAACTTTTTTCATGGGGATAAGGAATCTCCCGAGCTTCCTAGGACTGTATAAATTTCAGATAAAATTCTAACTACTATAAAGAAAGACAACAGGCTAATCATAACTAAATTAACTTTGGATTTTTTCTTTTTTAGCAACTGGGACAGATACTGACAAATACCAAATTTATAGACTGTCACAACCCAAAGAACTTATATTATTCAGCATTCTGTTTGCAAAGAGCTTTTCTCAAAACGGCCCTTATGAGACTGTTAAAGCACCTTCACTTTAGAGAAGAAGAAACAAAAACTCAGAGACAAGGGAAAGACACTGGTCTGTCATCCGAAAGTATTAAGTATTGCCTCTTTAGTTTGTTTCAGGCCCTCAGTGAGCCCTCAATGCAAGCAAAGGGTCTGTGAATGGACTTTCAGATCAGTGATCCAGCCTTCAGTGGGGACAAGCAGCATGAACAGGATAAAGGAACAAGCACTGAATCTGCGGTAAGGAATCCTAGTTAAAGGTCTGCTCTCCTATTTCCCAGCAGTGACCTCGGCAAGTCAAAACCTCTGAGTTGGAATTCCTCATTTGTAAAATGGAGAGGAAAAGTCTCTTGTAAACCTCCAAGTGCTCTAAGTATGAACTCTCATCTTCTTTAAGTACTGTTACATGCAAGTTACTACTAATAGTGGTAATAAAAGATCAGATCAAAAGTATTAGCCAATGCAAAGAAATGTTGCTTTTTTCACATTTCCAACATTTACTGAACATCTAAATCAACAAATGATTGCATATTTCCCTAAGTGTAGTATACTACATGCTACTTTGCTTTAGGGAATAAAATATAGGACTATGCCTGACCTCAGGGAGCTTATACAATCCCTTTGAAGAGGCAAGGCAAATACAGGAAAAGAAGAATAAATAATGAAAGAGAAGCCAAGAGCCTACATATGAATAGTGGAAACAAAAAAATGCTACAATTTCAGAAGTCATTTGATCGCCAGTTTATAAAATCTATGAACACAAACTGCAAAATACACCAGTTAAAGTATGAATATGCTGCCATCTAGTGATCAATTTTTAACGTTCCCAGCACTTTAAACAAAAACCAAATATCAATTCTAACAAGATTTTGTAATCACTTGATTATAAATGCAAAAGTCTTGCTTTATAAGCTCTTTAAAAATTAAAACATATACACACCCGTTCCCCCAAACTGCTAAATTAGCCAATTTTAGCTTAAAATCACCAAATTACAGTTAGAAAACCTCAATATGTCCAATTATAAAACATAAAACCAGCCAGATATTGTACACTGGATTCTGACTAGTTTTTAAAACAACTATTAATGCCAAGTTTTGAGTACAAATAAAAGTGAACAAGGAAAGCCAAAAATATGATCAAGGCTCAGAGTATATGACCATGAGAAAAGGATAAAGGAACAAATCATTTTCTTTAGGAGCATTTGGAGAAAGCAAGGGAAATCTTAATAACATTCTTCAGAAGCTATTTTTACAGACTGGGAAAATATCCCTACTGAGGTCAGAACAAGAAAAAAGGATTAATCTAGAAGACAAGAAATTTAGGTCAGAAATGAAAAAGTTCCTTGACAACAAAGAGTTTATATATTGAGAGTTGCAAAAGAAAATTATGCAGAATCCTTTACTACAGCTTTTAAGTGGTTTAAATCTGTGTCTGCTTTGGTAAATCTGAATGTGGTTTTAACCATATTATACTTAAGAAATGACATTGTAAACTTTCATTGAGGAGAATACCAAAATCTGAACTTAGGCGTTTGGTATTGTTGTACTACACTGAAATAAGTACGAGGAAAGGAAAAAGCATTTATTAAGCATTTGCTATACACCAGGTGCTGTGCTAAGCCTTAGTAAGTTGGCTTCCCATTTATTAAGCATCTAAATGTATACATGTTTGTCATTCACTATATACTTGGAACAAGCATTTATTAAGTGCCTACCATGTGCCAGGCACTGTGCTAAGCATTTTACAAATATTATCAATTGATGCTCACAACAACCCTAAGAGGAGGGTGCTATTTATTATCTCCTTATAGATGAAGAAACTGAAGCAGACAGAGGTGAAGTGACTTACCCAGGGTCACGCAACTCAGAAGTGTCTGAAGCTGGATTGGAACTCAGGTCTTCCTGACTCCAAGCCCAGTGCACCACCTGCTGCCTAATAAAATGCCTACTTATGCCAGACACCAGGGATGAAATGATGGCAAAAATCTCTAAAACCCCAAAATGAGATAGTCCTTTACTTCAAGGAACTTACACAGAGGAGCAAATAAAGGGGAAAGGGCTAGTTGTAGAATATAATCAAGATATAACAAAGATAAATATTCACAAAAATAAAAACAAGAGGGGGAGTTAAGAAAGAAGAGTATTCCAGGTGCTGGGGTCTTATGCTCATATGGCCAGGCAATAAAGAGCTCTTGCCTGACAGGAAATGATGCATAACCAGCCTGAAAAAGTAAGGTGGAGCCAGACTGTATGTATGAGCCTTACACTTTTAATAAATCCTTTTAATAAAAGAATTTGTTCTGTAAAATTTGGATTCAGTCAAAAGGCCACATTTAAAGATTTAGGCGGCCACATGTGAACTTAAGGCTGCAGGTTCCCCACACCTGGGTAAGGCTTTAAATACCAAACAGATGACTTTATATTTTATCCCAAAGACTACAAAACCAAAAAAGTCCGGGCACTGACAGGGTCAGACTTTAGGCATCTGCATGGAAGACTGGTGAGGGGAGAAGCTGGATATGTGCAGACCAACTAGGAAGTTAATGCAAACAATTTTGGTACAAGGTGAAGATTGGTGGTTGTGGGGGACAGGAAGGAGTGAGCCAATGACTCTACTCTGTTCATCTACTCCTCTAGTTTCCATGAGGCACCTTTCTGCTAATGACTCAAAAATTGTGCCTTGAGCCTAATCTGGCCTCGTTTTCTACGGGTCCCCCAATATTGTCACTGAGTCGTTCTGCCACTTCAAATTTAAGGAACATAATACCAAAGAGAAGAATGAGTAAATTTAAAGAAGAGTGACAAAGTAGGGAAGGCAGGATTCTGGAATCAGTAAATTCTATCTCCTAAATGGGGACAGGAATGGTGCAGCATTATTCTTCAAAAATATTCAGGGTTGTCATGGTTCTGTAGAACTAGTACCAAAAGGTGGGACACAATTTCAGGGAGGCAGATTTCTGTTCAATAAAAAGAGCCTCCTAATGGCCCAAGCTGCCTCGATATGTCATGAACACCCCATCAATGGAAGTATTTGAGCAGAGGCTTAATGACCACTTGACAGGTATGACAGGAAAGCCTCTTACATCGAGCAGGGTGGGGAGCTGCACTGGATGCCTGCTCAGGTCCCTCTGCCTTGGCTTTCCCAATCATTTTCCTTCACCTTCATCCTCTCTATCCAATCAGTCCCTGAATTCTGGCCTTTCTCCCTTCAAGTTCAGCACTGCCTCTTTAGTTCCACAATCACTACCTGTGGCTGACTTAACATAGCTCTGACGTTTGCACAATACTTTACAAATGTCACCAAATTTGATTCATCCGAGCCATTCACCTCAATAGACTTTACCCACTAAATAAACTCCAACATACATGGCATGGTGCAAGATGTGACTCTGAAAAAAGACCTAAGACAAAATACCCTCCAGGAGCTTAAAATGTAGTACAGACAAGACCTGCATCCAAACAGCTTTAATATATAAATGCGTGAGACAGGTACAAAGTGATTTAGTTTGATCGACTGACTAGTCTCCTGGCCCATCTTCCTATTTGTAGCTTCTTCCCCTCTAATCCAGTCAGGACCACACATCTAGATCATGAAAGAAACACAGAAGTCACCTAACAAATTTCCACTTGACAGCCAAGGAATGAAGCTCATGGATGTTAAGGGACCTCCCCAAGGTCGTATGACAATAAAAAGCAGAGCTCTCAAATGAATTCCAGGTCACCGTTAAGTGTAGTTAGCCACGATGCCTTGCAATTTCAGCCAACTCAAAAGTCTATGATGATGGCCAGTACACAACGCTCTCTTCTGCCCAGATTTTAAGGGTCTCCATACTGATTCCATGGGCAACCTTCTTTACACACCAGGTAGAATTCCAAATGTGTGCCTTCCTCAAGGTCACTTTGCTCCCCATAAGCACAATGCTTGTGAAGTCCTATTTTTGTTCATATGGCCCTTAAGAAGAAGGCCCACCTAGTGAGGCTGGTGACTGTGCACAGCCTGCCCTCACTTCAATCCAATTCACTTGGCATGACATGGCATCACCTCCCTGAGGTCATGGTACTCTTCAAGAATGAAGGACAAACAACAACTACCACCACTTGGGCAACTATTATTTTCAAGGTATTGTGTTGCTGGGCAATATGAACATGAAAGAAGTTACTGCCCTTAAGGTGCTTTCAACTGCCAGGAAGAGTGCACGAAGGAGGGAAAGGAGGAAGAGGTTCACCAAAAACTACAAGAAAAGGCAGAACCAACGCGTGGCATGCGAGAATTGCTAAGTACAAAGTATCCTGATAGTCCAGAAGAAGAAATCAGGAGAGCAACGATGTAATGCTTGAGCATGGCCTTTAAACACAAAGAAGACTTCAGGAGCAGCATTTGGGACTGGGAAATAAAATCAGCAGGCATGACTAGAGGAAAGCAAGGGCCGAGAGTACTGTGTGGGATACCTGACCTGAAGAGAGAAATAAAGACAAGGTTGTAAAAAAAGACTGGGGCCAGGAAAGGGCAGAGGAGCTTTGTGGGCCAAGGTAGGAATCATCCATGTTTCTGAGAAATCCTGAAAGACTTAAAGAGTAAGAATTTTAACTGGATATCATAGTTATTTGACACCTCAAACACAGGCAGAAGTAAATCAGCAGCAAAGGCAGCTCTCTGCTTCTGTTGACAGCACCATCCTCCTACCACTGAAAAAAAGCATCACAGATTTCAAGAGTCTGAAGAGACCTTAGAGACCATCTAGTCCAAATCCTTCATTTAACAAGGAAACTAAGGCTAAGGTTACAAAGGTTAAAGATTTGCCAAGGACACACAGATATATAGCAAAGGTAAAATCTGCCAGCAGGTCCTGCCTCTAAAACAAGCTCTTTCCACGCCCGCCCCGCCTCCCCCCCACTCCTTTGCCCCCAGGCTGAAGACAGTAAGGTGTGGGGGCAGCAATATATACATTTTCATGTTAAAGAATATTAAAACATGGACTGTTTATACTACTTGGTTTGGTGGAAAGTGCATTAAGATTGTGCAGAAACCTGGGTTACTATTAAGTAGCCAGTCACCTTGGGCAAGTACTTCACACCTCCTGATACAAGTTATGCTCTTTCTTTTCCTTTCAGGAAGAAGAGAGGAAGCAAACTGAAATAGATTCCAACTTCCAGGGTACTAATCTATAAGTGCCTGCCACATGCCAGGCATTAGGGGTACAGAAACAAAAGACAGAGTCCTTGTCTCAAGGATCTTATGATCTTCAAGCTAAATGAGACTTTTCATTCCTGGTAGGTCTGGGTCTAATTTCTAGGTCTTAATTCATGCATCATCCTAAGGTAAATGGATCTTATGGGGCTCACAACAGAGGAACCACAGTTTGCTTGGCACTATACCTTCTTGTTGGCTTGGGTTTTAACCCAGGGTCCATGGATAGATTTCAGAAGATTCTGTAAATCTGGATGGGGAAAAAAATTATGTCTTTTTTTATAAGTGGTTTCCTTTGTAATCCTACATATTTTATGTATTTAAAAACATTCTGGAGGCAGCTAGGTGGCACAGTGAGCAGAGCACCGGCCCTGGAGTCAGGAGGACCTGAGTTAAAATATGACCTCAGACACTTGACACACTTACTAGCTGTGTGACCTTGGGCAAGTCACTTAACCCCAATTGCCCTGCCTTTCCCCCATGCAACACAAAACAGAACAAAACGCATTCTGACATGGGGCCATTGGCTTCACCAGAACACCAAAGGGGGTCCAGGACACACACAAAAGGTTAAGAAGTACTCTAGGCAACTTTACTTGAACTCGACAAGAAAATTTCAAGCTACCCTTGACTTTCTTCTCCTTTATCCTCCTCCCTCCCCCACATTCAACCAGTTACTGAATTTTGTCTGTTCTGCCTTGCTCAGAGCTCCTCATCTGTCCTCTATGCTCCACACACCCTTTCCAACATCTGTTTTCTACTGTGTCAAGTCAGTCAGTCAGTGAGTCAAGTGCTAAGACAAAGAAAGGCACAAACACGGTCACTGCACCCAGGGAGCCTCCACAGTGGGGAAGGCATCGTCATGGTAATAAATTTACGCAAAGTGATGCGAGGAGGGAAGAGAGATGGAAGAGGGAGGTCACCTGGGAAAGGCCAGCATAAGCAGGGAAACCAGGAGTAGGCCACGAGGGGACAGGGCGCTGCCTACCCAAAGGCATGGAGCTCTGTGTTTAAGGTAATAAGGCCTACTTTGGAGCAGTTGGATAACAGAATGCGTGAAGAGAAATAAAATAGAATAAAATGGGCCTTATACTTGATCTTTAAAGTAACACTGAAGTCCAATGAGTACAGGGCTCATAGTCACACACTTGTGGTTTAGAATTATCATTCTGGCAACTGAGCGGGGGATGGATTGAAGCAGGAAGAGACCTGAAGCAGGTAGATAAATCGGAGGCTATCACAGTAGCCCAGGGGAAAGACATGTTAGTCTGAGCTAGGGTGACGAGAAGAGCCGCTTTGAAGGTGAAAAGGACACAAGGTAGCAACAGATTGGACACGTGGGGTGACAGCAATGAGTGGTGGATGACAATGAAGGGTCACTGTAAGCCTAGGCACCCAGGAGGATAGAGGTTTAATAGGGAAGCTGGGAAGACAGACTGTAGATGCCTACAGAACACCAAGTTAAAGACACCTAAAAGACAGTTGGTGATGTAGGACTCTTAGTTCAGAAGAGAGACCAGGGCTGGATATTGAGATCTAGGGAATTGTCTGCATAGAGTTAACCAAACTCACGGGAGTTATATGATCACCAAATCCAACAGCGTAACTCAAAAAGAGAAGAGAGTCTAGGACAAAGCCTTGAGGTACACCCTTCGTTACAAAAACTGAAGGACTCTGAATGTGGGAGAGGAGAGAATATCCAGGAAACAATCAGCAGAAAAGTCAAGAAGGATGAGGAGTGAGAAAGGGGCACTGGATTTGGCAATTAAGAGACCATTGGTTACTATGGAAAGCAGTTTCAGTTGAAAGATGAAGTTGGAAACCAGATTGCAAAGAGAGAGGAAATGAAGACACTGAAAAGCAGGTGGCACCTCCTCCCTAAAACCTTCCCTGGCACCTCACAGTGACCTCCAAATTCTCACAGCATTTCTCCTGGACCTATTTTCTTTTAAAAACACACACACACACTTTTAATGTAACTTAAAATTCAATTTCCTTGTATTTTCAATTTAAAATTCGCTCCCCTCCCCCAACCATTGAGAAGGCAATAAATACAAAACCTGCTGAAAATATGTATAGTCTAATAAAATAAAATTCTGCATTAGTCATGTTACACCCTGCCTCCCCCTCCCCCCCAAAAAAAGAAAAAAAAGAGGCAAGAATGAAAATATTTGTCAATCTGCACTGAGTCACTCAGATCTCTATCTGGGGGTAAGGAGCATGTTTCATCATGCATCCTTTGGAACTGTGGTTGATCAGGGTTAAGTCTTACAAATTTGATTATCTTTACAATACTGTTGTTACTGTATAAATTGTTCTCCAGGTTCTGCTCACTTTGCTACATCAGTTCACACAGGTCTTCCTGGGGTTTTTCTGAAGCCATCCCCTTCAGCGTTCATCATTTCTCATAGCACAATACTGTCCCATTCATATACCATAACTTTTTCAGCCATTCCCCAACTGACCCCCTCAGTTTCCAATTCTTTGCCACCTTGAAAGAGTTTCTACAAGTATTTCTGTACACAGATGGACCTCTCCTTTCTATCTCAGTTCAACAAACATTAAGCAGATACTACATTTAGGGCACCATGCTCAGCTTTGGAGACAGACAAAAATTAAATAATTTATATTCTCAAGGAGCTTACATTCAACCAAAAATATTCTTTATAATACCAGTTATTTGTATATATGCTTTTCTTCCCTATTAGATTTTCCAAGCATCTCTAGGGCATGAACTGTATCCTATCTATCATTATATCCCTCAGTGCCCAGCCCATAGCAACAAATATAATGAACATATGTTGAACTGAATGGTCACATACAACAAAAAAATCCAGAAACCAAGAGAACAACAAATAGGTGTTCCTATACTTTAGGAAAATTAGTCTACTTCACAACAAACACTATTGTCAGAAAAGTTAAAGACTAAACCAAGCAGACTAGTTAGGGAGGCTATGTTGCAAGAGGGCAAGGACCTCTGGAATTAAATAAAATCAAAAGATCTGCCGCATATAAAACTGAAATTGTCAGCTGAAGAATTCAGGAAGATAAATAAGAGCTGATAACATAGAAAAAAAATCTCAATGAAGCAGAATGATTCAGAGCATGAAAATAAAATGCCCCTCTATAAGAAAAGTAGAGCAAAATTTTAAAACGTTGAAGTGCCAAAGCTACAGAATTATTTTAGTTCTTTACAAACCAAAGCAAAAGAACTAGAGGACAGAGCTCAGGAAGATAGTTTAAGATAGTTGTTACTGGTCCACTAGAAAAATATGAGTCAAGTCTGACTATCCCATGTAAGAAATCGTTCAGTTGCTAAGAAGTATTGAAAAGAATGAATGCACATCTACCAGATCCAAAAGAACCTGATACCAGAGAAATCCTAAATTTTACAAATCCTATATGAAGCCAAGTCAGAGAGTTTAAACAAAGACAACCTGGCAAGCAGTTAGGAAGAAGCAATTCACATGCTAAAAAGGACTAATTCAAATTATGTAAGAATATTCTAAGAAAATGAGAAATGAAAGAGGCCAAAACTCAATATATGGAAACAGGAAATGTGCCTGCACCACACACCTCCCAATTACCTGCAGCTAATAACTAGATATTGGAAGGACAAGCCATCTTTGTTGTCGGCTTCCACTCCTCAGCAACCATCTGTTAAGCATTTCCTGTGTGTCAGGCACTGTATTCAGTGCTAGGCATACAAAGACAACAAAAATACCTGATCCCTGCCCTCATGGAGCTGACATTCTAATTGTACTGTACATACAAAATACACAGATTGTAAACAGGGGTTCATCTCAGAGAGGAGGCACTCAGATTACCTCCTCAACTGATCTTTGAAATAAGATCCTCTCAGATCACAAATTATGTTAATTTAAGTAGAAAAATTCTGATACAAAACAGAAAGCTTAACATAAGCAGTTTACTGAGTTTGGGATATCTGAAATGTCATGGTGGTAAAAAGAAATAAGAGAATTTGCAAGGTGGGCAGAAAACTGAGTCATAAAAAAGCTGTATGTATAAGTCATCAACCCACTGGTTTGAGCTAGTAACATTATGGTCTTGAATATTTAATAACATTATTTAATAATTCATGACTTTCCCTATCCCAGTTTTGATATATCATGGGTCAGCATAAGAAATTAAATGAGAATTTGGGAGTTTATAAACTCAGAAATGCATAAAATATATGTATACCATTATATAATATCAAGAATAAAGGGAAGAAAATCTGCACCATCAGATGACTTCCTCTTTGGTATGAAGGGAGGGCCGATAAATTTTACATGGATTTTCCAGAATCCAGGGGTGCTGTGCTCCTAGCCCCAACAGGGTGGAAGGAATAACAAGCAATAAGTGGATTTATAGCAGTAGTTCATCCTGACTGTTTTTGAAAATTTAGTTAACTGGGTATTGTTACCCAAGAGGTTATTCAAAGTAAACGGGGGAAGGGGAGAAAATGGGGTCCTTATTACAAAACATACAAACTACCTTAGTAGGCCAGGCAGTGCGTATTTTTTCCTGTGCTGATGGGAAGCGTGAGTCTCTTTGGCCCAGCACATTTCCACTGAACTAACAAGTACCAAGATAAGGGATGGATTCGCTAGTGGAACAGAGAGGAAATAGTAACAGTGGGGAGTACTCATGGATCACTTTAAGATTTTCGAAGAGCTTACACTTATGATCTCATTTGGGCCTCACGATTTCCCTTGAGGGACCGATTCAGTGACTTGCTCACAGCCCCCCGTATTAACTCACACAGTTTGAACTAGAAGCCGTTTACTTTTACCCATGGGGGAATGGAATAGCACTGATCATACCCTTTGAGGGCACTCATACTATTTGGCACTGACACAGACTTAGGCTAGAATTCTGTAAATCCCACATGAAGGGTTGGGTGAGCTGACTCTGGGTGATTCATATTGGCTTATTTGCTGACAAATATAGTCAAGGAACAAAGGCAGGTCTAGAGAGCCTGATTCACCCTCACACTTCAAGTACAAGTCCAACGAGTTACCAAGATTTCATGGCTCTAGAAGTGAGATAGCATATCATTTCAGGACTGAAATATAGGAGAGCTGGAGACAATCTTGCAATCAAACTTCAGGTCCTGGACTTAATCCTGAATTTCAGATAATGACTTCAACAAAAACTGAATATTAATAACAAACAATTTGAATTGATGATTTAGGACATGATTATTCATATAAACAAGCACACTAGTAAACTCCTGTAGTAATGATCTGCAATAATTTCGATATGTGTCAATACCCCAAAAATGTCTAAACCACATTCTCTGAATTGATTTAGCACTCACACTCACAATTTAAAATCAGAATATTCTAAGTTTGCAAGCAATTTTTAAAAATGGTAAGCAGGATCAGCCCATGGTCTCAGTAATTTTTCTTCAAGTTGTTCAGGGAAGATACAAGATGTTCAGAGAGATTGAATCCAGCCATCAGAATAAACAACATTTCAAATGTAAAGAAATGTAAATGTTATCTCCTCAGTAAACTATAGAGTATTTGCCCAGCCAGAGTTCTTCCTCACCTCCAGTATAATAGAGAACATGGATAGAGCTGGTTACAGATAACACATGGCAGGAACCAAGTAACAAAAAGCCAAATTTGACAAGTGGATGTTAGTGAGATCCTTTCTTACTGACAAAGACACTACCTAGGTTTGTTTTGTTGCTTCTTAAAAGAAACACCTAAGAGAAATTTACTTAAAAATAAAATTTGTATTGCTTAGATTCCAGGAAGAGTCTAAATTTTAGACTCTGACTATTAAGTGTCTCTCCAAGGATTCTTAGGATTTCCCTAGCAAGGTACTATTCATCAAAAATATCCACAGATTTTTTGTCCAACCTTGTCTGGATAAAGAACAGCAACTTTGCTGTAAAAATGACAGCTACCTAATTCAACATCTGCTGGATAATTCTGTAACATACCTTAAAATTAAACTTACATTTTGTACTTTCATCATGAGCATCATATAAAGATAACTATGAACTAGAAAAAAACAAACCCTCAAGTGAAACATTGAAA
This sequence comes from Trichosurus vulpecula, assembly GCF_011100635.1. Taxonomy (NCBI): domain Eukaryota; kingdom Metazoa; phylum Chordata; class Mammalia; order Diprotodontia; family Phalangeridae; genus Trichosurus; species Trichosurus vulpecula. The sequence goes on along the minus strand of NC_050576.1, from coordinate 40,477,368 downwards.
GACCCCTTATTGTATTTTTTAAGTGTTAGATCTTAAAAATATGTATTCAAAGAAGTATTGGTGGGTAGGGGGTAATAAGTCAGTCACCAAGCAGTGATTAAGCACTTACTTTGTGTCAGGCACTGTCCTACTAAGTGCTGGGGATCCAAAGAAAGGCAAACACAGCCTCAGCCCCTGGGATCCAACATTCTAATGGGGGAGATAATATATGTACTTAATAGACAGTTATGTATCTTGTAAGACATATGTACATACAGAGTTCTGTGTATCTTATATAAGATATTTAACTATGGTTATTTGCATATTATCTCCCCCACATATCAGCCTTCAGAGGGCTTGGGACTAGGTTTGCCTTTCTTTGTATCTCCAACACTTAACACAACCCGCTCTCTCTCTCTATACACACACAAACATATATACGTGTGTGCATGCATACACACACACACACGTATAGTATACATGAATATATATATATACATCTAATGTACATATAGCGTAAACAGAAGGTAATCTTAAAAGGTACGGACTTGAGGGTGAAGGAAGGAGTGAGAAAGGTCTTCTGCAGAGGGGACTTGAGTCTGGAAGCCAGGGAGGCCAGGAAGTGGAGGTGAGCAGGGAAGGGAATTCTAGGCATGGGGAACAGCCAGTGAAAATGCACAGAACGGGGCAATGAAGAGCCTCCAGTCTTTTCGAGACTCACAAGGTAGGAAGAGAACATGTTATGAAGGGTTTTGAGAGCCAAACAGTTGACTCTTAATAGCTGGCTCTTTATAGTTGACCTCGGAGGTGAGAGGGAGCCACTGGAGTTTACTGAGTAAAGGGAGACTTGAGGACACCCAGAAGACTACCAATTGCAATAGTCTAGGCAAGAGGTGATGGGGGCGTACTATGGAAGTGTCTATGCGCATGGACATGAGAAGTTGTAAAGATAAAAAACAAAAAGATTTAACATTAGATTAGATATATAAGGTGAATATAAAGGAGCAGAGGATGACAGGGAGCCTGGGTGACTGAGTGCCCCTGACAATAAAAGAAGAGATGGAAGCAGTGGAGAGTTCAGGGACAAGAGATAATGAGTTCTGTTTCGGATGTACAGAATTTGAGATGTTGAGGAAATCAGAGATGTCCAACATGTGAGGAGAGAGATGAGGGCTGGATTTATAGATTTGGGAATCAACTGGATAGAGATGGAAACCAAGCCCCTGGCACCTCACCAAGTAAGACAGCCCAGAATGAAAAGAGAAGAGGGTCCAGGATAGCGTCTTGGGAGACACCCAGGGTCAGGAAAAAAACAACATGAATAATGAAGAATCACTGAGGAGTACACACTGACAAGGGAACCAGAAAAGACTAGTGTCACCAAAACCTAAAAAGAAGGTATCAAGGAGAAGTGTGTTTGGCAGCCCGAAAAGTTGCAAAGACCTCAAGAAAGATGAAGAGAGAGACAAGAAGCCAGATTGCAAAGGGTTTAGAATTGCAAAACAGGAAAAGTGGAGGTAGCGAGTGTAGATGGCTTTCTCAATGGCCAAAATGAGAAGGGAGAAAGAAATGGACATGGGACAAAAGCACAGATGGTCCAATCAAATGCTGAGGTTTTTTTTTTAAATCCTTTTAACCTAAATAAAGATCAGAATTGAAAATTAAACAAAAATAGCAAAACCAACTTTCCTTTTGAGTTGATACAGAAAGGAAAATGCAAGAAAAACGGGCTAGAACTTTACAATTTGAGAGAAGCAACCTGATCGCCCAGCTTACAACTTCATCTCTGTCTACACCAGGGAGCACAATTACTATAAAAAGCACCTAATGTCAGAGGACAAAGCCATTACGAAGTACAATAAAGCAAATTCATAACATGACAAGTTCCTTAACACAGCACTGATCTTACCCCACAAGACTCTTCATAGGTCCCAACGAGATGGAGTTCCAGAGTCACTCCATTTCACCTCCCTAACACAAGTTTTGTTTTTTTTTTCATTACTTGAGTTTTAATTCTAGGAAACTCTACAGAACCTGTGATTAGTTACAAAGTCTCTTCACCTCTAGCTTTCGGTGTGAATTCCAGGGCTGAGTTCTCCATATGACTGATAAGAAACAATATGTTTGCACCCTCCTGCTTCAGGTATCCTTGCTGGACAAAATGAAATGCTGACATGAAGAAAATGTTCATTCCTTATCTCATTTGCCTCAGGGATGCCAAGCTCAGATAGAAAGGGATCCTGCTGGCTGCTCTGACTTAGAAAACTATCAATGCACATTACATTGCACTATATTTTTATTTAGTTTGCTAAACATTTCCCAATTACATTTTAATCTGATCTGGGGCCTCTCTTTGACACCTCTGCCGTACATCATAGGAATAATTATTTTTAGGCACTTTCTTAATGAAAACCTCAGGAAATACTCACCAACAACCAGGCCACATTCAGGACAGATCATGTCCCCCGCTCTGTAGTCTTCCACCAAAATAGCATCTGGATGGTTTGGACACGTAACTCTTGGAAGTACATCCAATCTAAATGAAAAAGAAAAAAAGTTTTATGTTTATCTTCAACCAATCAATCACACTTGTTCTGCAAGAAAAGAATAAAGTATTTATTAAAATGGGAGGCTTTTGAATACCTTTCTACTATCACAGACACAGCCTACTTTGTAACTTAAAAGTACCTTCTAACATGTTACTAACAAAAACAGTAATCATTCCACATTTCTTTATATTCTTTTGTACTTAAAAGAAGAATCCAAAGCTTATTTTCTACTAGAGCCATCCTGGTCTGTTGACACCGAAGATTTAGAACAATAATCTCAAATTCTTAAAATACTTTTTAAAAATCACATCAAAAAGGAAGATTATTTATTTTAAAATATAGACTATTGTCTAGACCAGAAGTCTCAAAGGCACAGTGTGCGCAACCAAATTAAAATGTAAATAGCAAATATAATAAAGCACAGACAACACTATAGATATGGAGTCAACAAGGATGCTTATGTATGGTTTAGTGGCCCCTATTACTATTTGAATCTGAAACCCCTGGTCTAGACAAAGTAGGGATCATAGGAAGTCAGAGCAGACCATAAGGTTCGTATAATCAACTAATGGTATGGTGGTGAGGTGTCATATTCCCATCCTCCCTGATAGCCAATCACACACCTACCCTTAGTACATCAATGGAAAAAATTACTCCTGCTGAAACATTAAATTCGTTGTTAGGACATACACAGAAATGTACATTGCTTTCATTAAAACATATTGATTAGTAATAGAAACACAGTTTTATAGCATTAAAATGTAAAATATCATTTATTTCATCATAATTTGTATTTTGTGTGATTTATAAAGTACATAGCATACTAATACAATATAATCTATACATAAATACAAATACTGATGGTACATGTTCAAAACTTTTTTGCTAATATGAATGATCAAAAAAGTTTGGAGATCATTGGTCTAGAGAACAAATATTACTTTACGTAAACAGGAGTTCCTGAAGGTTGTGATGATTATTAACCATATAACTACAACAAGAAATTGCACGTTGTGTAAAGTTTTTAGGCAACTGAAGTGAATTAATTCAGGAGCTAATTATCCAGTATGTGGGTTTTCCAAGTAATCTGGTTTCACTTTCTGCCAACTGGTTGACTCTCTTGTTGTCAAAAATAGGTTCTCTCTTACTCTAGTGATGTTGTTCATGTGCAATCAAGTATTTGTGTACACGCTAGCTGATGTGGAGCCTTTCAGACTTAAGATTTCTTAAAGACAGAACAGGATCAGTTCAATCAGAAAGGTTTAAGCATACATCATGTTTTAAAAGCTGCCTTCCCCACCCCCTTAAAATCCAAATAATAATTGTCTCACTTGCCACTTCTATTCCATTCATAAATCCACCTCAGGACAGATATAAAAAATGTTTTCTCAACAATCAGGATCCCACTGAATTAAAAACTCCCAGTATTCTGGTTACTTGAGATAACTAAAAACTTTCATAGGCTACAGCATCAGGTATCTTGATTATTATAGGGCTGGTTTCAAGACTTATATTCTCAATGGACATACCAACTCAGGTTAAAGCTTAACAGAGGAGCAGGTAAATTTTCAAAGTTTCATAGATTTTTCACTGGAAAAAGCACTAGAAATCATTTAGTCAGATATCTTCACTTACAGATGAGGAAGCTGAGGTCTGATGAGACTTAGTAACTTGACTAAGATCCCCTGACTCCTAGGTCAGTACTCTCTGCGCTATGTTACAATTCAAGATAAAAAGATGATTTTAATTCCTGCAAAACTTAAATTTCCTTGAGTTATGCTATGTTTTCTACTCCCTTCTCTTCCCTTGCCACCAATAAAACATGAAAATGTTTTCCCTGACCTATAAATACCTAAAACGAACATGAAAGCATAAAGAGTAACAATTACACCACCATAAAAAGATAATGGGGAAGGGAGAAGATGAAGGGAAAAAGGGAATCTGAGATACACGATTCTATGGTAAAGGGAAAGAGGAAGCAAATGGCCTCTCTAAAGTCAGAGCTAATTCCAAATTTTGTTTTGGGGTCCAGGCTCTATCAGACTCCAGAAGGCAGGGCCTATGTCTCATCTAAACTCTTCCCAGTGCCTACCACAGGCTTCTATGCATAACAGGTAAAATCTGTGCCAAAGTTGAACGCAAAAACTTAACTCTTTTCTCTACCTTTTTTTGGAGAATACAGCTCTTATAAAAACTAAACAGCTCCAAGAAGTAACATTAACAGATTCAGGTTTCCCACAAGCTTTCCTTGCTGCTCCTTTCTTTGGTGAAGGTATTAATTCAGGAGAGATCGATTAGTGGAAGAAAAGAAAAAGTCCTTAATCCTCAAACTATAAACACAGCCCTGAATAGTGATTTAACACTACAGTACATTCTTTGATTTGCAGGGCAATTCCTAGTGTATTCCAATATATTTTCAACTAAATTCTGCCCTAAATATTAGGGAAGATTTTGAAATGTACCTAAACATCTATGGTCAAGAGATTTTTTTATATTTTTATAAATTGAGCAGCTCAATGGCCATCCTGAACAACTGAAACTCGTATTAAGCAGATTGGACTGTCAAGTTTTTCCCCCCCACACCCTCACCTGTCGGCCACACCCACTTCGATGATGAAAGTAGTGGTCACCCCAAGCATTCTCAGCAGAGGCTGTAAACAAGGGTGTCGGGGCCACCCAAATTACTGCCACCCAGGCCAGCCATCGGCAGCCGGATGAAGCTTCTGCGCTAGTTTAGAATGCCACCCCCGGCCAGGGCTCGGGAGCTTTCAGGGGCAGCTTTACTGGGAACGTTCAGAATCAGAGGCTATTAAAGACGAAGACTGCAGACTCCGCCGTGCCCGGGGGAAGGGCAGCGGGTCCTCCCGACGGGAGGAAATCTGCGAGTCCGGGGTCGGCGTCTCCCCGTGGGAAAGTCGACAAGCGCAGGACTCAGTTTCGACTTCGAGCAAAAGGAAGGGCCTAAGACCGGACTCCGGGGGAGGGAGGCTCGGCTGGGGTCTGCACCCGCCTACGAGGCTTGTGCCAGGGTGCAAAGGGCAGCCTGTCCGGGGAACGACACATCGGAGGGCGAGGGCTGCGCTCCCCACCCCCACCGAGGGACTTCCCCAAATCGACCGAACAGATTTGGGGCAGAAAGATTTGCTTTCACAGGCAGCTCCCCAAGCGGAGGCCGAAAGCGAAGCCGCGCTGTCGCCCTGGGCTGAGTCCGAGACCCGCGGAGGGGGCGGCCGAAGGAGAAGCCGCGACGAAGGCCAGGGGTAGAGAAAGAGGAAGCGTCGGAGAAAAGCCCCGGGGCGGGAGAAAAGAAACCCCCGCGTCCCTCCCGGCCCCGCCTCGGCCCGGCCCCGCCTCCCCCGCGTCGCCGCCGCGGCGCCCCCCGGAAGCTGCCCCACCGAGGATTCGCTCCCAGCCGGTCTGGGGCAGGGTTTACTAACCGGCTGGTGGACGCCATCTTGACGACGGCCGCGGCTGCGGTATCGATGAGACTCCAAGCGTAGGGAAAAACAACGATCCGAGGCAGAGAGAAGCGCAAGGGCAACTCCGGGAAGCCGCAGGCGGCGCCGCTTTTATAGACAGACAGCGCGCAGCCGTAGTAGGGCGCACGGACTACGGAACGGGAGAGGAACCAAGAAGCTCCACCGTGCACGTGCTTCGCCTTTTCTTCTTCCCGCACGCCTCGGCTGTAATTAACTCGGCCTCCCCCGAGAGTCAGCTGACTCGACTTGAGTAAGGCTCGTAAATGAATGAAAACTGGAAACGACCCGGCGAGAAAAGCTTTTGCTCTGGTCCCTAGAGCTATGTTACGTAAACCGGGGCTGCCCCTCACCGTCATGCCTGAAATTAGACCCCTCGAGTGCAAGCCTTTTTGTCCTCAGGACCCCTTAATTATCGAGGACCCCCCAAAACGTTTGTTTATGTGGCTTATATCTATCGATATTTACCACTTTAGACATTTAAACTGATAAAAATTTTTAAATGTTTATAAGTGTACTATTAAGATAAAAACAAACCCATTACACATTATAGCATCAATCAATCCTTATATAATTATATATTAATCATATATTTATAAATAACATTAATTCTGTGTATGTATTATGTATGGACATAAGGTGATGCAGTGGCTGGAGCACCAGGCCTGGAGTCTGGAAGTTCTGAGTTCAAATCCAGCCTCATACCTTACTAGGGATGTGATCGTGGGCAAGTCACTTAACCCTTATTTGCCTCAGTTCCTCATCTGTATGACAGGGACACAGTGGAAAAGGAAATGGCAAACCACTCCAGTATCTTTGGCAAGAAAACTTCGTTAACAAAAGTCCATGGCGTCACACAGAGTTAGACAAATCTGAAAAACAGCAAATGTAATATTGTGATAAGTAATGTTATATAATCAATAAACATTTAATAAGCACCGAGTATGTGGTAGGCACTGTGCTCAACAGTGGGGATACAAAAAGAAACAAAAGACAGCCCTTGCCTTCAAGGAGCTTACAGTCTAATAGGAAAACAACATGCCAACAGTCATCTATAAAGCAAGCTATATACAGGATAAATAAAAAAAATAATTAACAGAGGGAAGACACTAGAGTTAAGATGGGTTGGAAAAGATTTCCTGTAAAAGCATAATTTTATGAAAAAATAACTTTTCCAAAACAAAAAAAAATGGGGAGACAAGTGGCAGTTTAGCATATTTTTGCAAAACTCTTTAATGTCTGGCTTAAATAGAAGACAGCTAGATTCTCATATCTGCTTCTGCAATCTGTCTGTGAGCACCTTGGAAGCCAAAAGATGAAAGTATATGCCCAGTAGGAAGGAAAGACCTTCAATAAAAATTTTTCCATTACAGAAGTTTGCATATTTATAATAGTAGGAAAAAGGAAAGAGGAAACACCAGATGTTTCCACCTAAAGGGGTGTGGCATGAGAGGGGGAAAGGTGCAATAAAAGTAGGAAAAGGATAAAACCCCTCTTGAAGGGGAGAAGCAAGATGATGGCAAAAGCCCCATTCCTGTCCCTTGGGAATTTCTAGACTACGAAAATAGGATGGTCTGTTTGTCTACAGGGTCCCAGCTGCATAAGCAGTTTCTCAGTCTAGTGAAGACTGGCCCCTGTCTTGACTCCCAAGGGTACACAGGGAGTCCTGTTTAGTATACAAACAATAAGTTATGCCAGCTGGAGGGGATGCGGAGGCAGGGAGCTTTGTCCTTGACACATTTGGGACCTCCTGCATATTTTAGGTCCAGTGTTTCTGGAAAAATACGGCAACTCAAACACACAATTTCAGGGGACTCCTTAACCTTCCTTAACATGTCCCACCAAGCTGTATCATGTATTTAGAACTGAAAGCACTCTCAGAGGCCAGCTAGTCTAAACTCCACATTTTACAGATGAAGAAAGTGAGACCCTGGAAAAGTGTAGAGATTTCTCAGAGTTCACATAGGTAGTAAACAGCTGAGCTGGATTAAAACCTAGGACCTTTGACTCCATTGGGCCTACACAGAGCTTATTGTCCACCATATAATTCTGTTCATTACTGTCAATAAAATACGGCTATTTTGTAATTGAATAATAGGAGAAAGAAATGAAAGTAAGGAGTAAGAAATGAAAGTAAGGAGTAAGAAATGAAAGTAAGGAGTAAGAAATGAAAATAAGAAATGAAAAGAAAACCCGAAGGCTTCCAGAGTACACTGAACTCTCATGTCATGAATTTAGTCTTCAAGAAAAGTCAAGAAAGATACTCCAAATGATATCACTAACAATGAATGTGATTATATTTTAATAGAAAGAAAATGACTGGCCACCAATGTGGGAGCCATTTCTGAATCAGCTATCTGTATGCAACTAGAACACGAAGTTCTTAAAAGACCCAAATTCATATGAAATTAAAAGTAAAAACGAAAGTGGGCACAATTCAGATAACTCCAACCTGACTTGTTTCAACAAGTTATTGATGTCCAAAATGGGAGATAGATTAAAGACAAACATGGACACAAGATGTCCCCATTTGAACAATGTAAATTAATCACCATAACAAACTGATCAAAAGACCAAGGAAGCACCTCAACCAGAAAATATTTGATTTCCATGCCAGGTAGAAACATATGGCATAAAAACACATGCCTTTAGTTCATATTGAAACTCACGAATTCTTAGTCACTGACTTAGAATACAAACTTTTTGGTTAAGCACTATGTGGTATCTTGGTGTGAGATTGTAAGCAATTATGATCTCCCAGAATCCTGAGAAGCAGTGGAGTGAAAAACTATTTTGCAGAAAACACAGAAACCCAAGGAAACCAGATCATCTTAAAGACTTTACAAAACTGGAAGGATAGTGAACAGAAGAAAAATAAGAAATCCTTAAGAATTTCTATAACAATGTCTTCTCTATCAATGACATTAAGATTTTAATATCACTGCCTTCTATGCCAAATGAGAAAATAAAAATGTCATTGAAGAAGCCAAAAACAAAAGAACAGCTGGACTAGACCAAGATTTTAAGGATGCTGAGGGATCAGTACTAAGCTCTTGGGAAAAACCATGTATCTTATTGACAAAAAATGGGAAAACAAGAAGATGTCAATAACTGTTGACCAATGTGGTTAATTTCTCATTGCTACAAAATCTTTATGATGATAATCTATACACACATCAAGAATATAATCTATGAAAGCTTAAAAAAGGAGTCTTAAAGAAAGCCAGGAGCCAGACTGAGTGATCATTGGCCATGGAGTTCGTATTTAGAGCACCAGCCATTACATTAATTTTTATAGATGGCTGAAAAACTGTGACTTTTAGCATTTTCTGCTCCCTTTTCAACCACCTTGATAATGTCACTGCAGAATAGAGCCAAAACTGGGATATGGCTGTGAGGCCCCAGGATGGGAGCTTTAGAAGATCTGACAGTGTCCCCCTGGGGTATGCTTTTCCCCCCTTCCCATTAGGCCATTTTGCAGCTTTCTCCTGAATTCTGGTCCCTCCCCTGCCTAGCTCATGCCCGGACTCTTTTCCTTCCCTTCATTGTTGGAGAAGCATTGTGGTCTTTGAGGGTATACTTTTCCTCTGAAGCTTTGGCTGTGGTTGTGGGTATAATCCTAGAACCTCTCCTCCTATACCCCTACCCCAGCTACTTCTGTGCGTCATGGTATTCCAGTGTGGGCAGCTAGGTGCACAGTGGGTAGATAACTGGGCCAAATCAGGAAGATCTGATTTCAAATCTAGCCTTAGTCACTTACTGGTTCTGTGACCCTGGGCAAGTCATTTAACCTCTGTCTGACTCTGTTTCCCCAACTATAAAATGGATTTCATAATAGTACCTACCTCTCAGGATTGTTGTGAGGATTAGATGAACATTTGTAAAGCACTTTGCGAATAGTGCCTGGCACACAGTAGGTACTTTAAAAATATTTGTTCAACCCCTATGCCCAAAGGACTGTAAAACTGTGCACATCCTTTGACCCAGCAATATCACTTCTAGGTCTGTATCCCAAAGAGATCATACAAATGGGAAAGGGACCCACATGTACAAAAATATTTATAGCATCTCTTTTTATGGTGGCAAGGAATTGGAAATTGAGGGGATGCCCATCAATTGGGGAGTGGCAGAACAAGTTGTGGTATATCAATATAATGGAATATTATTGTGCTATAAGGAATGATGAGCAGGAGGATTTCAGAAAAACCAGGAAAGACTTATATGAACTGATGCTGAAGTGAGCAGAACCAGGAGAACATTGTACACAGTTCACAGCCACAATGTGTGATGACTAACTTTGATAGACTTAGGTCTTCTTAGCAATGCAAGGATCTAAAGACAACTCCAAAGGACTCATTTTGAAAAATGCTATCCACATTCAGAAAAAGAACTACGGGGTCTGGGTGCAGATTGAAGCATATTATTTGCTCTCTCTCTCTCTCTTTTTTCTTTCTGTTTGTTTCTTCTTTCTCGTGGTTTCTCCCATTGGTTTGAATTCTTCTTTACAACATGACTAATGTGAAAATAGGTTCAATATGAAAGTAGAAGTGGAGTCTATATCAGATTGCATGCCGTCTTGGGGGAAGGAGAAGGGGAGAGATGGGGAGAAAATTCAGAACTTGAAATCTTATGGAAGTGAATGTTAAAAGTAAAAATAAATACATAATAATAATAATAATAATAAACCACATTTCTTCCCATCCCACCCCCTCCCTTTCTCCTTCTGGGCCACAATGCAGGTAACCCTGCCCTGGCTTGCACCCTAGTCTTTTAGTGTACAAACCTCATGATGTCAAGGGTGACCTTCCGCTCCTCGAGTCTCCAAGCCTATTTTCTCATAGTAGCAATCCAGGAAGGGCTTCCTGATGTTCCAGATGTAGCAATCATTAGTTATGAATATGCCAAAGTCCCTCAGGATTGAAGGTCACTTTATATTTTTCTTTATTTCATAAATTACCACGGCCAAAGAATCCAGCATCAAATGGCTAGCCTATGTTACTGAGTGAAAGTGAGGTTGGTTCTCGGAAAGCAGTTTGTTTCTATAACAATCCATGAGGGTAGAGCTAGCCAGAAGTTCAATAGCCTTAAAGAAGCAAAGACTTTGAAGACTCAAATTCATCTCAAGAAGGCTCTTGGTGATGGCTACTTCCATTTTGAGATTTTACTCATCATCTTTCTAATGCTCTGCTCTGATTCACGCAATTTCTGCCCTGAAGAACCTTGCTCTCTAGTAGGTAGAAAAGGTATGAATACAAATAGCCGATAAAAGGAAGCGTGTAATAAATGCCACGATAGTGATATAAAGCAGAGGAGAGAGGTCACTATTGGTTGATCTGAACAGGGAAAACTTCAGAGAAGAGATAGCATTTGACTTTAGTTTTGAAGTGAGGAAACCAACACTTTGATTAGTGGGAAGAATGTAAAGATAGAGAGGTGGGAAATATACTCCAGTTGGCCTGGAATATATAGCATCTGAACAGGGGAGTAAGAGAAGCTAGGTTTGGAAAGGTAGGGAGGAGTTAAGTTGTAGAGGGGCCTAGATCTTTTAGGAACTGGGGAACCATTTAAAGGTTATCAAGAGGCATGATCAAAGTGGAGCTGCTGTAGAAAGGTTACTCCAGTGATAGTGGTCAGGCCTGATTGGGAGAAGACACTGGGGATGGGGAAAACAGGAAGCCATTGCAATAATTCAGACAGTAGGTAATAGGGAAGGGGCAGATGGAAGGGGTATTTTGCAGATAGAATTAACAATTAATGAAACTTGGGGACCGATGTCATGTGAGAGAAGGCGTCTAGGAGAATGCCAGGGTTATGCCCACAAAAAACAAATCCTTCTCCAAAGGGCCTTGACTAAGCCAAGTTCTGCTAATCTTGCTTGTGTTGCTGCATATTCTTAAAAGTTATTACATTGCATTTCTTAAAAAATAGTTCATAATTCAAGTATCTTCCCAGTATCCATAAACTCAGTTTTATTCCAAAGGGCTTTGCCTATTAGTGACCATGGGAAGATTCCAGTGAACTTTTACGACTGCCGTTCCACAATCCTTTTGCTTACTCTCACCACCCTCGGTCCCTTCCTAACTAGGTTTCTGACCTTTCATCTTAGAGGTAACTTAGCTCTACTCAGAGAGGCAAGATGTCAGAATGGCAGGGCTACGGAGTCCTTGTTTGCTTCGTCTCTAACTTCATAGCGTTGTTACATAGAGACTGCATTTGTGGTTCTTCTGTGATAGGGAACTTCCTGGGGCAGAAACTCCCTCTAGCAACGAAAGTTGGAAACTTCTCTGTAATTTGTAGTCTGAGCCACCCCATTTTGGGGGGATTTTTTTGGTAAAGAAACTGCGGAGGTTTGCCATTTCCTTCACCAGCTCATTTTAAAGATGAAATGTTAGTAAAGAAAATTAGTAAGTATCTGAGGTCAGATTTGAACTCGGGAAGATGAGTCTACCAGACTCCAGGCCTGGTACTCTATCCCACAGCACCACCTTGCTGCCCTACCTCTGGGAGTGGCCTAGAGTTACATTTTTTTAGAAAAACTAATCATGTAAAACAAATAGCTCCTTCTGTGTCTGCTTCACTGTCCTAGTGAAGTTTAAAGTTAATCTTGAGACAAACAGTTCCAAAACAGTCAGCCTATTTATAAGATAGTCCCAATTCAATTATCAAAAGTTACTTTTGTTTTGGTAATAGACTTTTGGGGCAAGGGGGAGAGAAATGAAACAAATGTACTATTAAATTTCAGCTTTAAAAAAATTACATCGACAGGGGGCTCAGCATGTCAGAAATCCTCCACTGATTTTAATGTCATTCTTCTTTGGCATCCTGTCTCAAAATTCAGAATAAAAGCAACTTTGGAATCAGTGAAGCTTTTCTTGTGCATCTGTCTTGACCCAGGTCTCTGATAGAAACACTGCAGCTAACTCAGTGGTACATTACCATCACATCCCCACTGTTAAGAGTATCTATGGGTCATCATTTTTATTCTTTTCAATAGCACTGAAGTCTGGCTGCGGTCGCACCTTATTATCCACTCTGGGCAAGGAGTGTTAGTTATTGCTTTCTGAAGCTTAGTTATTCAGATCTCTGAAAACTGGAAAGATTTTTTTTGGATTGTTTTTTAAAAATCCCCAAGGCCTAGGTCTTCCTTTCAGTATGTACTATGGATCCTGGGAATCTCCCCCCAAGCAACCAACGTTCTGGTAAGTCCAGTGAAATCAATCACAAATCTCTATACTCAAAGTGGCTGAAATTTTTTGAGTCCTTTCAAGTCTCTAAAAATTATTTCCTACCTGAGTAGGATATTAGGAGCTGCATTTCAGCCTAATGAGGATTTTGCTCTCTTTCAAACAGTCAGAAGGCTCTATGGGACACTGACATTTTGGACTACTTTGACTTGTGGGTATCAAAAGAATTTAGATCCATTAATGTGCTTGCTCCTCTTGAAGCAAATCAGTACTGTTTTCCCATAGAGCTGATTAGGAACCTGAAGAAAGAGCTTAAATAGCTTATATGAGGTCATGCTGGGTGCCAGTCAAGAGCTCCCGAGGACTATTTTTAGTAGCCATGTCCCAAGCCTGGTTTGTGCTCTCATTAGCTCTCGGCCAGGCTATTGTTACAACCTCCTAACAGCCCCTTCTCCAATCCATTCTCGCACCACTGCTATTGTATCAGTTGGATCTGGCTCTTTGTGAACCTATTTGAAAGGTTTTCTTGACAAAGAAACTGGAGTAATTTGCCATTTCCTTCTCCAGCTCATTTTACAGATGAGGAAACTGAGGCAAACAGAGATTAAAAAACCTGCCCAGGGTCACACAGATAGTAAATGTCTGAGGCCGGATTTAACTCCAGGCCTGATGCTCTATCCACTGTGCCACCTAGCTGCCTGTATCTTTTTTGTCATTTATCAATTGGGTAATTGCTAATTTCTCCATAAATTTGTATCAGTTCCTTATATATAGAAACCTGCTGTGAAGACATTTTCCCCAGTTAGCTGTTTCCTCTTTAATCTTAGCTGCATTGGACTTGATTACGCAAAAAACTTTTAAGTGCAGTCAAAATTGTCCATTTTATTTGCTGTGGTCCTCTCTATCCCTTGTTTGGCCATGAATCCCCCAGCTATCTGTAGATAGGACAGTAATTTCTTCTTTATTCCTCTAATTTGTTTATGATATGTCCTTTTATATTGTGGAACCTTTTATACCATTTTATATCATTTTTGTAATTTCAATAAGACTCAGAGTCTGAACTGATTAACCAGAAGAAAAGCCTGATCCTAACAGTCTCTTTGTTCTCTGAGTAAACTCAGAATGCCTCTATCTTATGTCAACAAGCCCAGATGGAGCTGATTTAAGAGCATTCATTCCTTCTTCTGTCCATGGCCATTAAGGATGAGACCTTTAGCCCTGAGGAACTATCTTGAATTATGTGACTTTTTCTTATCTTAATATTTTATGGGCATATACTATGTTATGGAATGTTAATGGCAAATTAAACACAGAGATCCTGGGTTGTAATTCCAATTGACACTTTGTCAACTATCCTGACTTCTTGTATTTACAATCTATTCCATTAAGGAAAATCCTCTTTTTGTATCATGGTTAAACATACATGGGGATCATAAAAGTGAGGTAATACAGAGGTAATACAGACATGCTGAGTCTGCTAAAAATAATGTACATAAGTTTTCTCATTTCTTTGTTCAGACAGTCAGAACTTATGCTCTGACACCTTGTACGTACAAGTAAGCTAGCTCTGCTATGCTTTAAGGGAAAATAATAAACAATATGGATTTTTCTATCACCTAGCTTGTTTGCCTCCTTTAACCAACTTTCAGGATTAACAGCTATGATTTCCTCCTTTTGGTCAAAGGCAAAGTGAAAGTTTCGCCTATAGACCAATTAAGGTATGGAAAAAACCTCCATCTTCCTCAGGGGTGAAGTTCTAAAAATTTTTATCTAGGTGGATTCAGGTTTGTTTTTCTTCCTGTGGTTGGACATCCCTAGAGATGGGCAGTAATTGTAAACTAATTGTAAACAAGCAGAGGGAGCAAGTTGCAAGGGGGATCAGGGTAGGGAGCATAATGGCTATGGATACCAAAGACATAGGCAAACAGTCTTGGGAATACGAGGGACTCTGAAAGGGAGCTGTCCTTCATACAGGTTCTGGTCCAGTCTCTCGGAAAAAAGCTGTCTGCGTCTGATGCTGTCCCCTTCAGGCTCTTTGAAACCAGAGGGCAAGGTCTCCCATGGGCTCAGATGTCCACTCGGAAGCAGGGGCAGTCCTCAGATGTGACAGAAGAATCAAGGAGTCCATATCTACAAGTTGGCAGCTATAGGAGTAGTCAGACCTGACAGGAGCTCCCAGAATACATATGATTTGGTAATTGAGAGGAAAACATTACAACATAGGTCCCAGCCATGCAGGGCTAAGTTCAAACAGTGCAATAAATGGTTCAGTATCCCAGCCACACAGGGCTGAGTTTAAACAAATACAATAAAGTTTTTCTCACAATTCACAAAGTTGTACAATTACATTAAATCAGGTACAGACCAAACCACTTAGATGGTTCACAATAGACTGGTATGGGGGGGGTGGAATTTGCATGTCACATGTTTTACATTTACACATTAGATAACCAAGAAAACTTAAACATGAACCATACAAAGGTAATGCAATCATTATTAACAATGTTGAGCATCCTAAACTTTTAGTCATGTCATGTCTCTTTGATGGTATTTGCAAAATAAACCACAAGCCATTCTTAACAAAGCTTTAGACAGGCATGATATTAACAAAATAATATTCTCACAAGCCCTTGACCTAATTGTCTTCATACCATTACCAAGAATTAAAGATCTAACTTATACAGGAACACTAGTTCCAGTCCTATAGTAATCTAAGATGTTCCATAATAGATTATTTTTAATAAATTTGTTACTGTACTATAATATCGCATTGCTTAAGGAACATCCTTAAGACTAGTTTTAGATAGCTTGCATGATGTTTCTGATTTAATTCCAGCAATTAATTGCACAATTTGTATTAATACCCAATTTGCTCTTATATTACTTTGAAACATTTAAGGACCTTATTCGACATAGATACAAAGTAACTTTAAATCCCAGTTACATATTCCCAATGTCCATTTGAAGCAGTACTTTTTTTTTCCAGATGCCTCATTGTAGTTATCTGGTCCCTAGGTACTAAAAGAGAGTTCTGCTTCTCTGTTTCAGATCTAGAAGTTCTTAGATAATTCTTACTTAATATAACTTAGTAGAATCACTTAAATTTGGCTCTCTTTTTTTTTGAAACTTCAGAAAATTTCAGTTTATATATCATCTGCTGTTTCTATGCTTACCTAAATTTTGTACCTGGTATAAGAATCCTTTAAAATATGAAGGTCCATCTAACCATAAAATTGAACTCATCTTCCTTTTAAAATTATCAGACAGATACTTTATAAAGGAAATATAATTTCACTTTTTACCACTATCTTATGCAATTTTATTGTGCAAAAATCCAAATTTAAGATCTTATTACCAAAACACACTTGTGGCTTGAATTTCCATGACTGATAAATTTTGGAGCCAATCATACATATCTGTACATAATTCTTAGAGGAATCAATCTGATCCTGTTATTTTCCTCAAAATTTTGCTTTCCTATTTAATTCGACATTCTATCACATTACATCTTTATCTTATTACTTGGCCTAATCATTTCCTCCTTTTGGAGGATGTTATCTCCATATTATTTTAATTTTTATTTGGCCATGAACATAGGTTAAAATTGTAAGCTATTCATTCCTGCATCTTATTATAATAATGCAGAGATATTCCAATATCCATCTATTACCTAATAGACTTAGCATTGTGCTTACAAAACTTCTTGGTAATATAAATTTTCTATGAAAGAAAAGAGGGACAATGTCATATCTCTTAACAGAAAGAACTTCCTTAGCTCTGTTTGATTCCAGGCATGAGTCATATATGAAAGCCAATCATATAGTCACTAGGTGCTGAAAGCAGGGCTTAGCAGTAATCAGGTGGGGATTTTCCTTTTCAGAAAGGAAAGTCAGGAAGTCAGGAAGATCCTACCTCAGCTGTGTCCAAGGATCTTCTTTAAAACTTTTCCCAGATACAGACATCCACCTTTAAAGTTCTCAGCCTACAGTACATGCTGTTCTACTATTGGCTTTATGATACCCATCCCTGTAATCAGAGCTTAAAACAATAGTAAATTGTAGTCCCATAAAATCTTAAATAGCAAATAAATATCCTTCAGATAGGACTGTCCCAAATTTCATTGAGCTAATAATTATCAAATCAAGCTACATAACTTTTCTGTCTTCTAAAATACTTTCTCACACTCTTTCAACTTACTTAAACCACCTGAAACTAGTATTCTCTCGGGACATCAGAGGTTTAGCTAACTCCCATTTGTCCCTGAACTTTCTTATCTGCCTCTCATATTTCCAATCAAACCTTTATTTACCTTTCCAAATCTTTCAAACCCATTATTCAGCCTTCCTTTACATTTCAACAATAAGACAGGGTAGCTCATAAGTTAGTAATTTTTTACGGACATAACTGTCTGTACTGGAATCCCATTACAGCTTAAACAGAACAAAGAAGTTAATGACCAACCTCACAGGTTGATGGATTTACATCTCCTATTTACTCATTCTGGAGGAAAGGGACACTTTAGTAATTAAATCTTACACACATTGATAAGTTCTAACTCTTGCTTAAAATCAAAAAATATTTTTCAAAAGATTTCTAGAATATTTCCCTTCTTTAAAAACAGTTTAAAATTTATCCTGATGTTAAAAGGAATACTCACTAAACTTTTCTGAAGAAAATTATTTAGAAGGTTTTAAAATGATAGACATCTCCTTCTTTCTCTTTAAAGCAAATTAACCCTTAAACACTGGAATTCATTAACTATGTTGGTGGAAAATGTCCTCATTTTCAAATACTATATAGAATTCCTAGATATTTCAAAGTTCCTTAGTCAAAAAGGTGCCGTAATGTAGAGGACACTTAGTTTCTTGTAAGGTTACACAATTAAATTAGCCTTATCACAATAACAAAATTTACCAGGACTTTAAAAACTTACTTCTTAGGAATTCCTCTACACTGAAAACTTTACATAGGATTGATAAGGATTCATGGCTAGGTGGTTCCAAAAATTCTTGTTTCAGTCAGTAAACTCAATTTCTTTTTTTTTTTTTGCTTTTTGGCAGGGCAATTGGGGTTAAGTGACTTGCCCAAGGTCACACAGCTAGTACTTGTGTCAAGTGTCTGAGGCCGGATTTGAACTCAGGTCCTCCTGACTCCAGGGCCAGTGCTCTACTGACTGCACCACCTAGCTGCCCCCTTAAACTCAATTTCTTAATTAAGTACAATTCATAATCTAATAACATCTAGATTATAAGAGGAATTGTTTTTCTAACCGCATAGGTAATGCAATGTTAATCAGGTTATACAATATAAGAAAATTTAGAAATATAAGCATACCACAAGCAATTATCATGTCATGACTTAGTTGGGTGAGCAAGTCAAATCTGGATTCATAATCACTAGTGGTAACATTTTTAATTTCTAAGGCCCTTCTTAAGACTCTTAGCACTGTAAAAGAAAAGATTATTATCTATGAAGTCACATTTTTTTCTTCAATATTACTGATACATCTGCTTGTTAAATTACACAATTTAGAAATGTAACAATGCCCAAAATATAATTATGCATTTAAAAATTGAAACAATCCATTTATCAATTTAGGTGAACGCATTTCTAAATCTCCTTGCACAGAGAATTTTTCATCTCATCATTTGAAACTATAACATTAAACCACCAGATATATTCTCATAATAGAAAAGTTTTTCACATGGAAAATCTGTTTTCATTATTAATTATTTACTTGTTATAACAACATATAACAGTTCCAAAGCATCAAATTTTTGTCACATCCCTTTTAAAAAACTCAATTCACATATATCAAATCAGAATAGAATTGCTATAATATCATTTCTATCACACCATGATCTTCTCAAATTTCACAGTCCAAGAGAATGTTAGAAATACAATGCAATTTTAGAAATACAGAAACAATAATTTTCAGATGATGTCAATTGTATTTCCAGATTATCACATACAGAAAAATTTTCAACTTATTACTTTCGGTATTCAAAAACCACTTCAAAAGTTAACAATTACATTAAATCAGAGAGAGATAATAACAAGGTTGTGTCTAACATATACTAGACATTATGTTAAGCATTTTACAATCATTATCATTTTGATCGCATAACAACCATCATTATTACTTTCCCTTTACAAATCAGGAAACAGGACAAACAGAGATTAAATACAGTTTTGTAATTGGAACAGAGAAGTATGAAGTTACCTAGAGCAGAGGCTTTTATCAGTGATGACAATTCTTGGAGGCAGAGCTTAGGGAATGCTAACCACAGTCCAAATCCATCTACCTTGCCCTTCCCCCACAACTGCGGAAGTTACTGAGCCTAGAGTGGTTTTGCAGCTGCTGGGGATAGAGTGGGCAGAATGCATAGGACCTGGGTGACATTTCCAAGCTTTGCCAAAAAGGATGGGCTACAAAGGTACCCACGGGGCACAGGACTGTCAGGATACTGTCAGTCTGTGATTTTCTGCCCTTCTCCTCCTTTGCCAGGTGGGGAAGGGTGATTTAAGTTTTCCCTACAGTTCTCCTGCATTCTCTTCTCGTAATCTGATCTGGGACGAGAGGAATTTGTTTTAGCTGCTCTAACTTTTACTGCAGCCCTGGCTCGGTCAGAGACAGAACAACAGGGTGAAAGATCTCAATGATTGTAACTCAAGTAAACTTCACCTTTTGCTTACCCCTTAAAAACTTTTTGCACTTAAATCTAAGGGAAAAGATTCCCTCTTACCTCTGGGGAGGGAGTGGGGAACGATAAGTGATCAGCATTGGGAGTGTCTTTCTGCAATTGTGAGCTCCTGGAGTGATTTCACAGTCTCTGGAGTTCTCTCTCAAAAATCCAACTAATCAGTTTCCAAACTTTTAATGATTAATCCCAGAATCTGCTAAAATGTTTTAGATCCATTTTTTTTTTGTAAATCTGGTTGGCCAGACCAGACATTACAAAAAAAAAAAGAGTCTCTGTTTCCCTAGCTGCAGCCTTAGAGATCTCTGGCTGCCTGTGTTTCAGAATTTACAAGGTATAGACATTTCACAGCACACACTCTCACTCACATACTAACAAACAATTAACTGAACAAATACAGACTGAGCTCAGAATTTAAACAACAGAGAGAAAATTAGAAGCTTTCGTGAATTGGCTATCAGCACCCCTATGGTCTTTGGGGAAGCCTTGGTGTCCCTGATGTTTCTGACTCTCCATAACCTATCCCTTAGGAAGGGGGAAAGGGGAGATGGAGGAGGACCAGGGCAGGTAAGGGAAGGCAAGGAGTAAGGATAAAATGCATTTATCCTCCCCATAATCAGAGCCTTTAAGGGAAAAGAAGCAGGAATAGGGCAGAAGGTAAAAACAGAGCCCTTAAGGGAAGGGGGAAAGCAAGGGAGGAGGAGAGAGAGGATGCAACGGTAGCAGAACAGAGTTACCCTTCTCCGGTTATAGTAGGTACTGAGAGGCAGAGGGAGAGGGGGTAACAGCAAAGTGCAGTTTTTCTCCCCCAGATCAGGGCCTCAAAGGGAAGGAAGGGAGGGAGTGAGGAATAGGGTGGAGGGAGTGGAGGAACGGTTAGACTTCTAATTTTAGTTTTTGATTGATCCACAGCTAATTTTCTAGATCAATCAGTGTTTCCAGGGGAACTATGTGCATTTTACCGCAGATCTGTGTTTTACCACAGATTTGATCCCTTGCCTCCAGGGCAAGCTTAAAGGGAATTTTCAGACTTCAACCAATTTTGTGGGAGTCCTTTTTGGAAGCTGGGAATAGGGACAACTTACCTCCACCTTGTCAAGGCCAAAATTCCAGGAAAAATTAATCCTGTGGCACCTGAAGCATTGGCAAGGTTGGGCTACAGTTCCTTGTCTGGGTCCACCATTTCCATCCGCAGTTCATGGCACTGTAACTGTTAATCCTGAAAGTTTGGTTAAAGAAGGCAAACAAGCTAGGTGATAGAAAAATCCATGTCGTTTATTATTTTCCCTTAAAGCATAGTGCTAGCTTAGCTATGCCTTCTTTAATCAAACTTTCAGGATTAACAATATGTAGGTCATGTAACCATTTGGAGCTTTTCTTGGTATATGGTGTGAAATGTTAGTCTAATCCTAATTTCTGCCAGACTGCTGTTCAATTTACCTAGCAGTTTTTGTTAAAATGATTCCTTACTTCAGGGGTTGGAGTTTTTTTTTTTAAATGTATGAATTTTTTTTTTTTTTTTGCTTTTTGGCAGGGCAATCGGGGTTAAGTGACTTGCCCAAGGTCACACAGTTAGTAAGTATGTGTCAAGTGTCTGAGGCCGGGTTTGAACTCAGGTCCTCCTGATTCCAGGGCCAGTGCTCTACTCACTGAGCCACCTAGCTGCCCCAGGTTGGAGTTTTTGAGTTTATTGAACACTAGGCTACTGGGGTCTTTTGCATTGATATGTTGTATAACCTGTTCCACTAATCAACCTCACCATTTAAAAAGTCCTTGATAAATTGTTTTGATGATTATTTCCTTCTTGGATATTTTGAGAACTGGTGTTTCCAGACCCCCTTCCTTCCTTCCTTCCTTCCTTCCTTCCTTCCTTCCTTCCTTCCTTCCTTCCTTCCTTCCTTTTTTTCATGATTTCTTTTGAGAGCCTTGGTTCTTTTATTCTTCCTGATTAATTTTGTTACTTTTTTTAGTTGTATAAAAGAATCCTTTGGTATTCTGATCAGAATGTCACTAAGTAAATTTAAGTGGCATTGTCATTTTTATTACATTGGCTCAGTCTACTCATGAGGAATTAACACTTCTCCAATTATTTAGATCTGTCTTTATTTTCATAAAGTATTTTGTAGTTCTATTCATCTAATTCCTGTGTATATCTTGGTCAGTCAGTCAAAAAACACTTATTATGTGTCTACTGTGTGCCAAGCACTGGAGATACAAAGAAAAGCAAAATTTAGTCCACGTCTTCAAGGAATTCACAGTCTAATGGAGGAAGACAACACATAAAAAGAAGCCAAGAAGCCTGGAGAGGGACTGAGGGTAACCAGTGAGGGTGTGGAAGCATGTTAGCATGTTGATGTTTTACCCTTGGGTAGTCCTCTATGCCCCCTCCATAAGTGGAGGACCTAGGAGGAAATCTATGTCCATCCTCCATCTTCTCCAGTTAGAGGGAGGGATGTACCCCAGGAGGAGGGGATATTGAGGAGATGCAAGTTTCAAAGTTGATTCCATCTTGCAGGAGGATGGCTTTGTAGGACAACGATGCAGTCCAGGATTGCTGCCAGGTGGGAAATGATGATCTTGGTAGCTTCCAAATATTTTAACTATTCCCTACGTATTGTAAATGATTTTCTCTTTCTCTCTTTTCATGATGGTCTTTATTGGGTATGTTTAAAAAGATGTTGAAGATTAACATGGATTTATTTTTTAACCTGTGACTTTGGTGAATTTGTTTCAATTATTTTTTAGTTGACTCTTTTGGGTTCTCTAGGTGCATTTCCCACCAGCTGCCCTTCTCTGGGCTTTTCTACACATACCACTAACCTCAACCTTGCACCTCCCACCTCAGCAGTACCCTCTGCTCCTGAGGCACCACTTTCCCTCTGATTGGAGAGGGTGGAGGGTGGGAAACAGAAAGCTCCTCCTAGCCCCTTCATTTAAGGGAAATACCCAGGTCAGCCACCTCTTTATTTTCCACATTAGATTCTGAGCTCTTTGAGGGCAGGGACTGTCTTTTTTCTTTCTTTACATCCCTGGCACTTAGGACAGTGCCTGGCATGTAGTAACCTCTTGATAAACGTTTGTTAACAAACTGATCACACCATCCTATTTTTTAGAAAACGTGATAATTTTGTTCCTCCTTTGCCTAAATTTATTCCTTCAATTTCTTTTCTTGTCTTATTGCTTTAGCTTTACTAGAGGTCACAATGGACATGCCAGTTTCACTCCTGGTCTTACTGGAAGGAGATTAGTTTATCTCCATTACGTACAATGATGTCTGTAGCTATAGTGTATAAGCTTTGTGATATGCTGTTGTAGACTCTTTGTTAATAGGTTATTTAAGATTTTCAAATCAATGATCATTAATCAAGTCCACAAGCATTTATTCAGCTTACTGTGTGCAAGGAACTACGCTAAACATTGTTGTTACTTGTCCTTCATTCTCAAAGAGGACAATGACATCAGGAAAGTGATGCCATGACTTGCAAGTGAATTGGATTTAAGTGAAAGAGGGCTGTGCAAAGTCACCAGCCTCATTGTCTCCTCCGGAGCCATCTGTATCTAGCGGCAAGATATAGATCAGGACGACTGAAGATGGCCCCTCATGTTAAATTTACAAATACAAGCAAATGGGATGCAAGTAGAAACAAAAAGACACTTACTGCCTTCTAGGAGCTTATATTCCAATGGGGAAACAACACCTAAACGGAAGCTGAAAATTGTTGGTGGTAGGAGTGAATTCAGGAGGTACCAGAGAGAAGGAAGGCTGAAGAGTCAGAAGTGGGGATGCTTTCAAAAGAAAGTTTTCTTTCTCTGCTTTGACTCTACCTGATTCAGATTGACTCTACCTGATTCAGATATCAAGATCATATTTATGCCATAAGAGGAATTATGTGGGACCCCTTCTTTTGCTATTTTTGCTAATAGTTTGTATAATATCGAAATGAATTGTTCTTTGAATGTTTGATAGAATTTGCTTGTATGTTCACTTAGTCCTGATAGTTTTTTTTTCCTTTTGTCAGTTCATTTGTGGCTGGCTTAATTTCTTCCTCTGAAATTGGGTTATTTCTTGTTCTATTAATGAATATTTTATGTTTTGTAAATATCCATCCATTTCTATGATTTCATCAGTGGGGATGCTTCTCCCCTGAAACTTGTAATCTTATAGTTGTCTGAGGCTCAGAGAGTCAGAAACATTAGCTAGAAATTTTGGGGTCCGGGAAGCTCATATGGAAAGAAAAGTGCTGCTGGGAAGTAGTTTAGGTAGATAGCTGGTAGGAAACGTTCCCTGGGACAGTGCTATGTGTGCCCTCAAAATTTCAGTGCCCTGCAACAAAGTCCCAGGAGGGGGAAGGGAAGGGAATAAGCATTTATTAAGCCCTTAATTCTTAATAGTGCTTATATATATATATATAGTGCTTATATAGATAGTAGACTGAGCAATTGATGTAAGAAGATTATTCCCTCTTGCAATATGAAGTTTAGAAGAGGGGGCAGGGATTACAAGGAGAACCATCTGATTCCATTAATTCATTAAATACTATGTGGAAAGCCAGATGAATCATCTGAAGAGCTGAGTTGGGGGAGAGTTAGCAGGAAAAGTTCATGTATCTGGCTGTGTCTAGTGAAACAAGAAAATACAGGGGAAAGATGAGAACAATGTGGGATAAGACCAGAATTCCAATCCTGTCCGGACACTAGCTTTATGACCTTGGGCAAGTCAACTCTGGTTTCCTCTTCTGTAAAATGGGAATAAGTAGTAGCATCTACCTGACAGGGTGGTTGTACAGATTGACCAAATAAGACAACGTTTGTAAAGCACTTTGCAAACTTTAAAGGTTATTATTATTGAGCTCTGTAGAGCTATAACTAAGAGTACTACAGAGGCAGCTAGGTGGCATCATAGTGCACAAGGCACCAAGCCTGGAGTCAAGAAGGTCCGAGTTCAAATCCAGCCTCAGATGCTTACTAGCTATGTGATCCTGAGCAAATCATTTAAGCACTATCTGCCTCAGTTTTGTCATTTGTAAAATGAGGATAATGATGGCCTCTATGTCTCAGAGTTGTGAGGATCAAAGTAAAATTCGTAAATAAAAAATGAAGGATAAATAAAGGATAAAATTTGTAAAGTGCTTAGCATAGTGCCTGGCACATAGTAGGTACCATATAAACATTAGCAGTAATGATGATGATGATGATGATGATGATGATGATGATGATGGTGATGATGATGTCAGGCAGTGTGGTGGGTAGTGAGCATACAAAGATAAAAATAAAACAGTCTCTGCCTTCGAGAAACCTGTATATCATCAGAGACCAGACCAAAAAGGGTAAGGTTGAAGGAAATAGAGAAAAAGGGAAGGTCTGGCACCAAGGAGTCCTCTCTTTCTGGGGAGAACTCAGGACAGAGAACAGAGCTCCCCAAGGGCTTAGAAACTGAGATGAGATGTGATCAGAGCAATAGAATGACCGCCAGGCCTAACTGAAGAAAACAGCTGGAGGCAAGAACCTGGTGTGGGAGTAACTCATGGACAACCTTAAACCCTGAATTTGAAGGAAGGTAGAGTGGTATAGAGTGGACCTAAGGAATTGGAAGTTAGAGGGCCTGGTTTCAAATCCCAGCACTGCCACTGGCCACTTGACCTTGGTAACCTCTTTAGTTCAGGCTCACTTTGCTCACCTCTAAAACGAGGAGATTGGTAAGGCCCCTTCCAGCTCAAAATCCACCAACTCATTGTCGAGAGGCTCCTCAGCTAGAAGAGAACTAGTAAACCCAAGGTGGTGATTCCAAGGCTTTCATTTGAGGATTATCTATATTTGGGGTACACAGTAAGCCATTTGTCCTTTATTTCATTTGCCTTTTGTAATGGTATGGGTAGTATATTTGCAAGAGGTACATTGGGCTGGTCAGTACAGAGATTTTTTTCCCTCAGGATTCTGGGTGGTGGCTCTGAGCTATTAAGTGGAAAAACAGCTCCCCAAGGTGGCTGAGCTCTTTGTGCCAGAGGGGACCCCAGTTCAAAGGTTGTACCAGGTTTCAAGTTGGTGGGGTAATATGGCTGTATCTTGTCCAAAATCTCCTTAAATTCCGGGTAAATTAACTTTTTCATTCTAACTTCTGTTAATTCTATACTCTAATAGAATAGCCAACTCTTTAAAAATGTTTTATTTTTTTCAATCAATGAAAATCTGCCTTCTCTCTTCTACCTCCTCCTCCTTTCCCCAACCACACATTGAGGAAGAAAAACAAAATCTTTGTCACATACATGTATAGTTAAACAAAGCAAAGCAAAATCCCCCATTGGTCATTTGAAAAATGTGTCTCAATCTGCACCCTGAGTCCATCATCTCTTTTTCGGGAGGTGGGTGGCCTGTTTCATCGTGAGTCCTCAGAAATCATGATTATAGTCAATTCCTCTCAATAGTAGTGAGGTAGAGGAGAAATGTGGACAGCAAAAAGACAAATAAATTATCTCCCAGGCTTATTTGTCTCTAGGTTGCTACCAGGTAGCCTAGGATTTTTAAAGGTATTACTGAATGCTTGAGTTTCAATAATTAAGATTTGACCAACATGAAATACTTCCTATGCTATGTGCTAGAGTTTAGCTAACACACAGTCCCTAGAGAAAACGCAAAAGATTTGGGTAACTTATAAATTTAAAAATCATTCTTTGTGGGACAGGATTTACTATATAATCTCTTTATCAGGTGGTGTCATCTCTTTCAAACCTTCAACAAAGATTTTAGTTTGATCTTAAAAATGCTAATCTGAACAATTTTGGCAGCTGAAATGTTTTTTTAAAGAAAATATTTGGATGTCTGAACTCCCTTTAAGCTAATAGAGCTGATAGAAAGTCATTGCCTATACACTCATAGTAAAAAGTTCAGATGGTCAGTTCTGAAGCTCTAAGACTATGGGAGGATAAAACACATCTAATGATCCTTTTTCTGTTGACAGATGTCTCTGATTCCCTCCTAACCACCCCGCCCCCCACATCAGACTTCTGATTGAAATAATTAGCTACTTCCAAAATTACCAGAATATATAAAATCAGGAATTATTATCAGATCAAGTAAAGGTTCCCTTTAGCCTTAGTTAGATAATTCAGGAGGGAGACAAAAACAACCCACTAAGGCATCAGGGCTTCATTTCATTGCTGCTGAGAGAGGATACATCTAATTACCCAATCATCCCAATTAGACAGGAAGTTCACCTGCTGACAAACAGCAATCTTGGGATCGCTTAGAATAAATTGTAGAAATAATTGGCTTTTCCAATCAATATTAACCTCATCATACTATACAGCTGCTGTATACACCAGCTATGGTGCCATTTTCTACAATATCTAACCTAGGTTTGATGGCAAAATCTCATAGCTAAGAAGTCAAAGTATAATCTTTGTTTAGCATTTTTTTCCCTTATGATCAATTAAGTAGAAGTTGCCATCTTTTTTGAACTGCCAAACTCTTGTAACTAATTCTTTCCCCTCAGGAAATAAGCTTGAATTGTTATAGAATTTACCTGAAAAGTGATTTTAGCTCTTCTTTCCTACCTATGTTCCCAAAGTCATAACTCATTTCAAGATTTAAAGGCCAGCACTATTCGAGCTTTTCTCCTCAAAAGTTAACAAATGAAATTTCAAAATTTTGTTAAAATGTATTTAAGAATATATCTTGCATTTTTGATTTATGCATCTTGTAAAATTCTGTAGATTCATTTGCTCTGAAAGCTGTAGAAGATAGCTTCATACTATTTTTAGAAAAAAGTTAAAATTAAAACTAAGGTTGTAATTAAAGTTTCTGTGAATTAATTTACAAAAAATTATGTCCCTACTATGTACAGAATCCTGTTCTAGGTACTAAATTTGTGTTAGCTATTATGAGCATAAGAACAAGCCTCATTAAAACAACCAGGTCTGCAAAGTGACTTTCTATGAAAGGAAAATGGCAATTTTTTTTAGCATGTGGTGTTAGCTCCCCTTCCAAAATAAAAATGGAAATACTTAATTTTCCTCTTCTGTATTGGAAAATTTCACAAAGAAAGTGGCAAGGGAGAAAACTAAGAATAAGGACTACACAGCCAAGGGTTTGATGATTATGTAAACTACTAATAGTGTGACTTATGAAGTATGAATAGCACACATAGTTATGATATATTTATTATGAAGTATCCAATTAAATCTGACACTTCGGGAAAGAAATATGCAGCCATATATAGTAAATACAGAGTATAAAGAAGTTTGGAAATAAGTTCCATTTGTTGTTCCTGTTCCACGATTTGCCTGGAATTCTGAAAATGCAGCTATTTTTTTCAGTTCTTTCCATTGCCTTCCTGCAGCCAACAGTCAACATTTTTTTTGCATATTTCTTCTAATTTTCCTTGAATTTCTACATTATATGACAGTATTATATGGCATCCATTTTTGCTATTTCTACTAAAAGTTTTTTTTCAATATCCAGTAGGTGGCAGCAACTTCATTTTGTTGGCAAAAAATTAGGATTCCTTTGCCCAGTTCTTGATGATCTTCTCAAAAGCATCCAGGGTACTGTCTTTCTGTAAATTAAGAATATAATTGTTATAAAGATCTAT
Organism: Trichosurus vulpecula; assembly: GCF_011100635.1. Taxonomy (NCBI): domain Eukaryota; kingdom Metazoa; phylum Chordata; class Mammalia; order Diprotodontia; family Phalangeridae; genus Trichosurus; species Trichosurus vulpecula. Next base: position 40,448,892 of record NC_050576.1, on the reverse strand, counting down.
AACAATTATATTATTTATTTAACAAGTATTTATTATCCCCACGTGTAGAGGGGATTGACGGCTAAAAAAATACTCAAGACACCATTCCCTGTGTTTTAGGAGCTTACGACCTAATAGCTGACAAACAATGAACTAAGTGCGAGGGAAGGAGGCTTGATCAATGTCAAATGACTCCACTGGTCTTCATGGAGGATGGGGGAGTTGAAGTAACCACGAAGGAATACTAAGACTTCTGAGGTGGAAGGGAGAGACATGGTGTTCCAGGTTTTGTAGGATTAGCAACAACTTAAAACTGTTAATGTGTGTGATGTGTTTGAGCTACAGGCACCACCAGAACGGAACATCCCTCAAAGACTTGAGAAAGCACTCATACCAGCCACCACCACCCCCCAAAACAGTCAACTCATGATGCCCTGAACTACTTCTTGACCTTGTCTTCCACCTCTCTTTTATGGCTGTTTTCCCCCATTAGAATGTAAGGTCCTTGAAGGTTGGGACTATCTTTCTTTTTGCCTGTATTTGTAATCTGAAAGTTTAGCACAGCATCTGGCACAAAGTAAAGGACTTAATAAATGCTCTGTCTCTGTCTCTGTCTCTGCATGTCTCTGTCTCTGTCTGTCTGTCTGTCTCTCTCTCTCTCGCTCTCTCTCTCATGCCAGAGGAAATTCTGTGATTCACTAGAGCAGAATATAAACTTACTTTAATGAAGCAAAACCGTATGTATTTTTCAAAATATTTTTTGTTGGCGCTACAGAAAGCTGTAACAGGAATGGCTGTCAGTTTCTAAAGAAAATAAACATAACAATTTATAATAAACCATAAGTTAAGATTTCACCATAGGGTTACATTTAACACTCTATTTTAGTGACTATTCACATTAGAAACAAATTGATTTTAGATAGTTATAATAATTTTGTCTTATTTTTTCCACTTATATGTAAAAAAAATTTTAACATTTGGTTTTAAAAATTTTATTTCCAAATTCTCTCTCTCCCCTCCCACTGAGAAGGAAAGCAATTTGTGTGGGTTTATTTTATATCCTGCAACTTTGCCAAATTTATTATTTCAAGTAATTTTTTTTATTTGATTCTCTAGGATTCTCTAAGTATACCATCATGCCATCTGCAAAGAGTGATAGCTTTGTTTCTTCTTTGCCTATTCTAATTCTTTAATTTCTTTTTCTTCTCTTATTGCTAAAGCTAACATTTCTAGTACAATATTGAATAACAGTGGTAATAATGGACATCCTTGTTTCACCTGATCTTACTGGAAATGCTTCTAGCTTACCTGCATTACATATAATGCTTGCTGATGGTTTTAGATAGACGCTACATATGATTTTGAGGAAGACTCATTTATTCCTATGCTCTCTGGTGTCTTTAATAGGAATGTGTGTTGTATTTTGTCAAATGCTTTTTTCTGCATCTATTGAGATAATCCTATGATTTCTGTTAGTTTTTTTTTGTTGATATGGTCAATTATGCTGATAGTTTTCCTAATAGTGAGCCAGCTCTGCATTCCTGGTATGAATCCTACCTGGTCATAGTGTATCATCCTCAAGATAATTTGCTGTAATCTCTTGGCTAATATTTTATTTAAAGTTTTTGCATCTATATTCATTAGGGATATGGGTCTATAATTTTCTTTCTCTGTTTTCGTTCTTCGTGGTTTAGGTATCAGCACCATATTTATATCATAGAAAGAATTTGGTAGGACTCCTTCTTTGCTTATTTTCCCAAATAGTTTATATAGTATTGGAATTAATTGTTCTTAAAATGTTTGATAGGATTCACTTGTAAATCCATCCGACCCTGGAGATTTTTTCTTAGGGAGTTCATTGATGGCTTCTTCAATTTCTTTTTCTGAAATGGGGTTACTTATTTTATTTCCTTTTCTGTTAATCTAGGCAATTTATATTTTTGTAGATATTCATCCATTTCACTTAGATTGTCATATTTATTGGCATACAGTTGTGCAAAATAGCTCCTAATTATTATTATTTTGATTTCCTCTTCATTGGTGGTGAATTCACCCTTTTCATTTTTGATGGGGTAATTTGGTTTTCTTCTTTCTTTTTTTAAATCAAATTAACCAAGTGTTTATCTATTTTATTGTTTGTTTTCCATAAAACCAGCTCTTAGTTTTATTTATTAGTTCAATAGTTTTCTTAATTTCAATTTTATTAACCTCTCCTTTGGTTTTCAGAATTTCTAATTTGGTATTTAGTTGGGGATTTTTAATTTGTTCTTTTGCTAGCTTTTTTAGTTGCATGCCCAATTCATTGATTTCTTCTCTCCCTATTTTATTCATGTAAGCATTTAGAGATATAAAACTTCCCCTAAGAACCGCTTTCATCCCATAAGTTTTGGTATGTTGTCTCATTATTGTCATTCTCTTGAATGAAGTTATTGATCATTTCTATGATTTGTTTGACCCATTCATTCTTTAGGATTAGATTATTTATGCTTTCAATTAATTTTTTGTCTATCTTTTCATGGCCCTTTATTACATGTAATTTTTATTGCATCATGATCTGAAAAGGATGTATTGATTATTTCTGTCTTCTGCACTGAATTGTGAGGTTTTTATGCCCTAATACATGGTCAATTTTTGTGTAAGTGCCATTTACCACCAAGAAAAAGGTGTATTCCTTTCTATCCCCATTCAATTTTCTCCAAAAGTCAACCATACCTAACTTCTCTAAAATTCTATTCATCTCCTTAACTTCTTATTTTGTGGTTAGATTTATCTAATTCTGAGAGGGGGAGGTTGAGGTAACCCACTAATATAGTTTTGTTATCTATTTCTTCCTGCAACTCCCTTAACTTCTCCTCTAAGAATGTGGATGCTCTACTACTAGGTGCATATATGTTTAGTATTGATATTATTTCATTGTCCATGGTGCCTTTTATTTTTTTATTTTTATTTTTAAAATTTTTTTATTTAATATATTTAGTTTTCAGCATTGATTTTCACGAGAGTTTGGATTACAAATTTTCTCCCCATTTCTACCTTCCCCCCACTCCCAGATGGAATATATTCTGGTTGCCCTGTTACCCAGTCAGCCCTCCCTTCCATCACCCCACTCCCCTCCCATCCCCTTTTCCCTTACTTTCTTGTAGGGCAAGATAAATTTTTATGCCCCATTGCCTGTGTATCTTATTTTCTAGTTGCATGCAAAAACTTTTTTTTGTTTTTGAACATCTGTTTTTAAAACTTTGAGTTCCAAATTCTCTCCCCTCTTCCCTTCCCACCTACCCTCCCTAAGAAATCAAGCAATTCAACATAGGCCACATGCATATCATTATGTACAACCCTTCCACAATACTCATGTTGTGAAAGACTAACTATATTTTGCTCCTTCCTAACCCATCCCCCTTTATTGAATTTTCTCCCTTGACCCTGTCCCCTTTCGAAAGTGTTTGTTTTTGATTACCTCCTCCCCAATCTGCCCTCCCTTCTATCATCCCCCCTTTTTTATCTTCTTCCTCCTTCTTTCCTGTGGGGTAAGATACCCAATTGAGTATGTATGGTATTCCCTCCTCAGGTCAAATCTGATGAGAGCAAGATTCACTCATTCCCCCCTCACCTGTCTTCTCTTCTCTTCCTACAGAACTGCTTTTTCTTGCCACTTTTATGCGAGATAATTTACCCCATTCTATCTCTCCCTTTCTCCCTCTCTCAATATATTCCTTTCTCATCCCTTAATTTGATTTTATTTCTTTTAGATATCATCCCTTCATCTTCAACTCACCCTGTGCCTGCTCTCTCTCTCTCTCTCTCTCTCTCTCTCTCTCTCTCTCTCTCTCTCTCTATATATATATATATATATATATATATATACATACACATACATATATACATACATACACACATATACATATATATATACATAAACATACACATATATATGCATATTCCCCTCAGCTACCCTAATACTGAGGTCTCATGAATCATACACATCATCTTTCCATGTAGGAATGTAAACAAAACAGTTCAACTTTAGTAAGTCCCTTGCAATTTCTTTTTCTTGTTTTTTTTCTTGATTACCTTTTCATGCTTCTCTTGATTCTTGTATTTGAAAGTCAAATTTTCTATTCAGCTCTGGTCTTTTCACTGAGAAAGCTTGAAAGTCCTCTATTTTATTGAAAATCCATATTTCGCCTTGGAGCATGATACTCAGTTTTGCTGGGTAGGTGCCATGATGCCTTTTAGCAAGGTGTATTTTCCTTCCTTGTCTCTTTTAGTTAGGTCTATTTTTGCTTTTGCTTTGTCAGGATTGCTACCCTTGCTTTTTTTTTAATTCAGCTGAAGCATAATATATTCTGCTCCAGCCTTTTACCTTTACTCTGTGTATATCCCTCTGCTTCAAATGTGTTTCTTATAAACAACATATTGTAGGATTATGGTTCTTAATCTGCTCTGCTATCTGCTTCTGTTTTATGGGAGAGTTCATCCCATTCACATTCACAGTTATGATTACTATCTGTGTCTTTCTCTCCATCCTACTTCCCTGCCCCCTTGTTTATGCTTTTCTCTCTCCTTTCTCCCTTTCCCTCCTCACTAGAGTTGCTTTCTACCACCACCTCCTTCAGTCTGCCCTTCCATTAGCCCCCTCCCCTTATCTTCCCCTTTATCCTTACTACTTCTTCCCTCCCTTCTATCTACACCCTCCCTTTTCTTTCCCCTTTCCCCTCCTACTTCTTATAGGATAAATTAGAGATCTATGCCCGATTATGTTATTCCTTCTCTTTAAGCCAAATCTGATGAGAGTAAGGTTCAAATAATGCTCACCTCCCTCCCTTCTTTCCCTCTACTGTAATAGGTTTTTTTTACCTTTTTATGTGATATAATTTGCCCTTGTCTGCCTTTTCCTTTCCTCTTCTCCCAATGCAATCTTTTTTAACCACTTAGATTTTTTATCATCACATCAAAGTCAATTTATATCCATGCCCTCTGTCTATGTATACCCCTTTTAAATGATGTAATAACAATATAGTTCTCAAGCGTTATAAGTGTCATCTTCTCTTGTAGGGATGTAAACAGTTTGCCCTTATTAATAACATGTTTTTGTTTTTTCTTTCCTGTTTACCTTTTTATGCCTCTTTTGATTCTTGTATTTCAAGATCAAATTTTCTGTTGAGCTCTGGTCTTTTCATCACAATGGTTTGGAAGTCCTGTATTTTGTTGAATGTCCATCTCCTCCCCTGAAAGATTATGCTCCATTTCACTGACTAGTTAATCCTTGGTTGTAATCCAAGATCTTTTGCCTTACAGAATATCATATTCAATGTCCTCCAATCTTTTAATGTAGAAGCTGCAAGGTCTGTGTAATCCTGTCTCCTGATATTTAAAATTGTTTCTTTTTGGCTGCTTGCAGTATTTTTGCTTTGACTTGGTAATTTTGGAATTTGGCTATGATATTCCTTGGTGTTTCAACTTGGGATCTCTTTCAGGAGGTGATCAGTGTATTCTTTTGATGACTATTTTGCCTTCTGGTTCTAGGACCTCAAGGCAATTTTCTTTGATGATTTCCTGAAAAATGCTGTCCAGGCTCTTTTTTTCATCATGGTTTTCAGATAGACCAATAATTTTAAAATTGTCTCTCCTGGATCGATTTCCCAAGTCAGTTGTTTTACTAATGAGGTATTTTACATTTTCTTCTATCTTTTCATTCTTTTGTTTCTGTTTGACTGATTCTTGATGTCTCATAAGAGTCATTAGCTTCCACTTGCCCAATTCTAACTTTTAAGGAATTGTTTTCTTCTATTAGATTTTATAACTCCTTTTCCATTTGGCGAATTCTACTTTTTAAGGACTTGTTTTGTACAGTCAGTTTTTGTCCTTCCTTTTCCAAGCTACTGACTCTCTTTTGCATGTCTGTCATTTCTTTTTCCAATTTTTCTTCAACCTCTCTTATTTGACTTTTAAAATCCTTCTTGAGCTCTTCCAAGAAGGCTTTTTGGGCTTGGGACCAGTTCATATTCCCCTCTGAGGTTTAGTGGGTATAGTGTCAATGCTGTCCTCTTCTGGATTTGTGCCTTGATCTTCCTTGTCTCCATAATAAGAATCTATGGCCATTGTCTGTTTCTGCTTTTTGCTCATGGAGTTTGCCTAATTCCTGGCTTTTAGAGTCAAGCTCTCCTGCTGGAGCACAGGAGACAGTGACCCAAGCTTTTAGTGCCGGGAGCCTGAGACCTGGTCACTGGCTTTGTGTGCTAGGGCCTCACATGCTGGCAGCTGGAGGCTCTAGGGGTCTGACAGCTTACCTGGTGCTGAGCTGGGGTCAGCAACACTAGGGCTCTTGGAGTTGGGGTGGGGAGTCTGGCCACTGTGGAATACCCAGGCCTTGCACTGGCTCCTGCTTACCCTAACTTTTTATTTGAATGCTTGGCTTCTGGAGGATGTCTGCCTGCCACCTGGAGCTGTGCCTCCTACAGTTGTGCCTCCTGGAGTTGTGCTGAAGCACTGGGAGATTGGCTGCTGGAGAATGCTGGCAGACCTGGAGGTTTTCCGAGCTGGTATCTACCAGTTACCCTGCCTGTGCTGAGGCATTTGAGGGGATGCTCCTGGTGTTGGTGCTTGCCTGCTCTACCACCCTGGTGCTCAGAATTTCCCCCTGGGTTTGCTGAGGTGGAGCTTGCCACTGGCTTGCTGGGACACCTCCCACCCTGTACAGCTCCCCCTCCCCTTGAGTGAGAGGTGCCATTCCCTAAGCTTCCTGGGCTACCAGATTGCTGTACCTCATGTTTCTGCTGGCTTAGCTCTTCCAGTGTTTTTCCTGTAGTGATATTTTCTGGGCTTTCTGAGGTCAATAGGGAAGGGTGAGAGTGACTTCCTACTCCACCATCTTCGCTCAGGAAAACAATGTGGTATAGGTTATACATGTGCAATCATGCAAAACATATTTGGATATTAATTATATTGTGAAAGAAAACACAGTCACTTCCTTCCCCCTCCAAAAAACCCCAAGAAAAATAAAGTCAAAAAAAGATGCTTTGATCTACAGACTCCATCAGTTCTTTTTCTGGAAGTGGGTAGTGTTTTTTATCATAAGTCCTTTGGAATTGTCTTGGATCATTGTATTGCTGAGAAGAACTTAGTAATTCACAGTTGATAATCATACAATATTGTTGTTACTGTGGAAGATGTTCTCCTGGTTCTACTCACTTCACTTTGCATCAGTTCATATAAGTTAACTTTTCCTGAGGGTATCCTGCTCATCATTTATTATAGCACAATAGTATTCCATCACAATCATAGACCACAATTTGCTCAGCCATTCCCCAATTGATGGGCATCCCCCCTCAATTTCCAGTTCTATGCCAACACAAAAAGAACTGCTATAAATATTTTTGTACAAATGGGTCATTTTTCCAGTTTTAAAAAATCTCTTTGGGATATAGACCTAGAAGTGGTGTTGATTTTGAAGCCCTTTGGGGATAGTTCCAAATTGCTCTCCAGAATGGTTGGATCAGTTAGCAACTCCACCAACAGTGCATTAGTGTCTCCATTTTCCCACATTTCCTCCAACACTTGTCATTTTTCTTTTCTGTTAACCAATCCAATAGGTTTGAGGTGGTGCCTCAGAGTTGTTCAAATTTGCATTTCTCTAATCAATAGTGATTTAGAGCATTTTTCATATGACTATTGATAGCTTTGATTTCTTCTGAAAACTGCCTGTTCATAACCTTTGACCACTTCCCAAATGGATAATGAATGCCTTATCTTTCCTATTTACCTTCTTATGCTTCTCCTGAATCTTGTATTTAAAAGTCAGATTTTCTATTCAGCTCTGGTTTTATCATCAGGAATGCTTGAAAGTGCTCTCTTTCATTAAATAGTCACTTTCCCCCTGATAGATTGTACTCTGTTTTGCTGGGTAGGTGATTCTTGGTGGTAATTCTAGCTCCTTTACCCTCTGGAATATCATATTCCAAGGCCTCAGTTCCTTTAACGTAGAAGCTGCCAGCTCGTGTGGTCTTGACTGTGGCTCCACGATAGTTGATTAGTTCCTTTCTGGCTGCCAGCAGTATTTTCTCATTGACTTGGGAGCTCTAGAATTTGCCTATAATATTCCTGGGAGTTTTCATTTCAGATTCTCTTTCAGGAAGTGATGGTAGATTCTTTTACTTTTGACTTTACCCTCTGATTCTAGAATGTCAGGGCAGTTTTCCTTGATAATTTCTTGAAAGATGACATCTAGGATCTTTTTTTGTTTTTTTTGATCATGGCTTCCAGGTAATCCAATAATTCTTAAATTGCCTCTTCTGGATCTATTTTCCAAGTCAGTTGTTTTTCCAATGAGATATTTCACATTTTCTTCTATTTTTTCATTCTTTTTTGTTTTATTGTTTCTTGATGTATCATGGAGTCATTAGCTTTAACTTGCCCAATCCTAATTTTTAAGGAATTATTTTCTTCAGTGAGCTTTTGTACCTCCTTTTCCATTTGGCCAATTCTGTTTTTTAAGGACTTCTCTTCAGTGGATTTTTGTGCATCCTTTACCGTTTGGCCTATTCTTTTTTAGGTGCTGTTTTTTTTTCAGTATTTTTTTGTGCCTTCTTTGCTAAGTTGCTTCTTTTTTCATTATTTTTTTTTGCATCACTCTCATTTCTTTCCCCCATTTTTCCTCTGTCTTACTTGATTTAAAAAATCCTTTTGAGCTTTTCCAGGAATTCTTTTTTGGGCCTGAGACCAATTCACATTTTTTCTTCGAGGCTTTGGATATAGAAGTTTTGACTTTGGTGTCTTCTTCTGAGTTAGTGTTTTGATCTCCCCATTACAATAGTAACTTTCTATGGTCAGGTTCTTTTTTGTTGCTGTTGTTTTGGCTTTTAATTTTATGCTAAAGCTGGGCTCTGCTCCTGGGGTAGAGGGAGCACTGTCCCGTGTTTCAGATTTTTCATGTTGCTGTTTTCAGAACTAGTTCTGGGGTGGTGGGGGTGTAAGTTTTCAGTTCTTCCAAAGTGATATGATCTAACTAAGGATAGGTGTATTTACTACTCTCCTGGCCTATGCTCTGATCTTTCAGCAACCACAAGCACTCTTTTCCACCCTGGAGCTGTGACTAGGGTCCACACTCCCCTTTGACCACTTGCTCTTGTGTGCTAGTGCTCCTCCTTGCCCTGGGACTATGACAGAGACTTGCGCCCAGAACCAGCAAAAGGTCCCTTGTAAACTCCTTTTGATTGTCCAAACCTCTTACCATCTGTGGGTTGAGAGCTCCAGAAGCTGCTGATTCAGTTACCCTCAAGGCCTGCTACTGACTTGCTGGGTGTGGCTTGTTAGGACTATACTCCACTCTCACCTCAGTGAGACAGACATTTTCCTGATGACCTCCTAAGTTGCCTTGGGGTGGAAAATTGTTCTAACTTCTCCTTCTTTGGTTCTGCTGCTCCTGAATTCATTTTGAGGCATTATTTTAGAGTTGTTTGAAGAGGAATTTTAGAGAGCTCAGGTGAGTCCCTGTCTTTACTCCCTCCACTTTAGTCATTATAATTTTCAAGAAGTAGATTTTAAAAAGCATCATCCAAGTAACCAGCTGTGATGGTACAATAATGAAACTCCAGGCAATATTTTCATAATGATTTAGTAGCAACACAAAGATTTCCTTCTATACTGTTCTAAAATATTAGAGTTGATAATAACCCATTACCTTATTTTTAATCATCCACTTCACAAATTTATAGTCATAACAGTCATCTGTCATTTCAGAGAGGTCTACATCTAAAATGAGGGAGAAAAACAAGTTAATTAGTATATTTAATGCAAATCATTTCTTAGCATTAGATTATTATTAACAACCACTTTCTTTTTTTCCTTTATGTAACTGAATTAAGTTTGAAATTCTCTCATTGGAGACCAAAACCTGGACACTAGAACCCACTACCAAGGGAATCACTAGGAAACCTTATAGGAAAAGAGGAACCAAAACATTCAATGGGCCCTCGGAGGTTATCTAGGTCATCCTTTAACTGGAATTTACAGATAAATTTTTGAAGTAAATCACTTTATTGATGCTCTAACATTGTGCCTGTTGGCCTACTGTTACAGTATAGTTACAAATTAGTGTATTCTATCAATTAGTCAAATTGATTGTGTTTCTAGACCAATTGCAGTTGCTAGATGAGCCCCTCTGACACTCTGGTGGAAGCTCTGGGAGAGAGAGGCATGGATTGCCTGTCCTAAGAATGAACTTCGGGATATAAGACTCTCTTGTCACTGCAAAGGAAATCCCTCTTCATATGTGAAAAAATTTCACCTCATATTTCATCCATTTGGAATAATCGTATCACCAAATATTTTATTCATTAACAGTCTTTGTTTTCTTAGACTCTTTATTCAGAACTTCTTTTGCTGTTCAGCCTCATGTTGTCTTGACTCTCTGTCATCCCTAATATTCCCAGACATCTTTGTTGCTCAAGGCTTTTTTCATAGTCTAAGACTTGACCCCCATGCTTCCCTGGTGTTTGGTTTGAGTAATACCCTTGGCTACTTGTTCTTGTCACCTTCACTTTCTGTAAATTCTTACACTTAGATGTTTTTGAGTGCCTTATAATCCTTAGTTTACTTTCATCAACAACATAAAATGATTTATTTTTTCACAAAATATTCATGAAAACATTCTCCACATTCATTAAAGTACTTTTTACGTAGAGAAGTTAACCTCTAATTTATACTTGTCCCAGTGTTTCATTAAGGATTATATATTTACATATGACATTTAAAATTTAAATATGACCCTAGAAAAAAATTAAGTAATTTCAGTCTTATTACCCATTTGTAAATCATATGAACAATTTAGAAATGATATATAAATGACACAGACCAAAATCGTTAGGTATCTGTCACTGGGACACTTCAGTCAGCCAGTCAGCCAATGAACATTTATTAAGCACTTGCTGTGTGCCAGGTACTATGCTAAGGGGTGGGGATATAAAGTAAGGTTAAAAAAATTCCTTGCTCTTAAGAAGCTCACAGGGGAGACAACCATTACGAATAAGTTGTATAGGATAAATCAGAGACAAGAGTGATTTTTAAGAGGGATCAGAAAGGAGTTCCTATAGAAGGAGAGACTTTATTTGGGGCTTGAAGGAAGCCAGAGAAGCCGGGAGGTGGAGAAAAGGAACGAATATTCCAGGCAGGAGGACAGAAAGCCAGTGAAAATAGATTAGTGTCGTATGTGCAGAACAGTAAGGAGACCGGGGTCACTGGATCATGTGCTTTAGGAAGACCAATGTGATAGATGAGTGGAAGAGGATGGACTGGAGCTGGGAGAGGTTTGTGTCAGGGAGATCAACTAGCAGTATACAGGGAGAAGAGGGTCCAGGAGAGAGTCCTGTGGGACACTTATGGGTGTAACCTGGATGAAGACCCAACAGAGACTGTCAGAGAGGTAGGAGGAGAACCAGGAGAGAGTAGAGAAACCCGTAGAGAAGAGGGGATCAAGGAGAAGAAAGTGATTAACAGTATCAAAGGCATGTCAGTATCAGTATCAGTATCAGAGATGTGGAGAAGAATGAGAGTTGGAGAAAAGGCTACTGGATTTGGCAATTAAGAGATCATTAGTAACTTTAGCAAGAGTAGTTTTGATTGAATGATGATGTCAGAAGCCAGACTGGAGAGTTAGTTATCGAGTGAGAGGAAAGGAAGTGGAGATACCTATTACAAATAGCCTTCTACTTGGCAGATTTCTTTCTCAGTTCTCTGCATGAAATTTGTTCTGTTTTAAAACTCCTATCATGTTCCTAACGTCAGCACATTCACTTCGAGTCACCTCTTTGTCTTTTTGCTTCTCCTTAGCTTGATAAGAATAAGGTGGGCTATGTCAAGAGGACAAATTGATTTCAATTGGAAAGTCCAGCCCACCTTGCTCACTGCAGCTCATCGCCATGTAGGAGCACAGCTCAGAATCGGACACATCATATTTGCTGCTTTCTTAGTGTCAAGACCAACATGATTTGGATGGTTACAATCCGATCTCATGACCAGCCAGCTCTTCTTATGGAGTTCCAGACACAGTTTATTTTTAGAGCATTGATTCAGAACTTAAGCTCAGGACATTTCAGTTTTTTCCTCTTTTCTATAAAGAGACTTTTTATGACATACTTGCTAATTCAATAATCATTACAGAATTACACTCAGATTTACTAGAACTACTTGTAGCAATGACTACTATAAGATGGGAAATGATATTACATGCATTTTCCGAGTAGACAAATCTTTACCAATCTTGTAGGAAGATTGCTTGTTTCCATGTAAGAATATAGAAGGAACTACCCAATAAAAACAATATCATTCCACATTTATGTTTATGTGCACTAAAAATTTACAAAACCTTTACTAACTTAGCCCTGAAGCATCAGCAATGATGAAATATCCCCCTTCAGGAACTATGGGTTTCAGTCCAATGATTTGGAGTAACCAGATCATCCGATCCCGTTTCGCTTCCAGTTCCCGGGGCAGAGAATAAAAGTAGCATTCTGGATCATCCATTCGTTTGATTTCAAACCAAAAAGCTCGAGCCAAAGCCTCCTGTATTGCAAAGGTTCAAAAACAGGGAGGAAATATGTGATTTTCCCTATTAATTACTGTAATTAAAATTTAATAAAAGAGAATCAATATTGTTCCTAATACATAATTAGTCAATGATTACTTAACCAAGCAGATAGGAGAGGTTCTTTTCTGGTGTTAGCTGAGGCTAATATTTCTGCAGACTTCAGCTTTTACAAATTTTTTTGCTTTGTTATGAGTTCATCAGTGTCTAATTCTGCCTACTATGGAGGTCATGGATGTGAAACTATCATATTCTTAATCATGATGATGTACATTAAAAAATTATTACACAAAAAAGTTTCCCTCTGGAATGCAAATGATGCCAAATTATTTTCTAATACGATCAATTACCAAGTGACTCTGACTAATGTATTGGAGTGACAAGGACAGGAGTTGTTTTGCTTTTGCCTTTTTATCCCCAGCACCTAGCCCATGCTCTGGCACATGGAAAGTGCTTAATGCATGTGTGTTTAATTGAACTGACTAGAGAAATAATGACGGAGGTCAGTGGCTCCCAACCTGTGGACCAACGGCTCTGGTAGTCGGACTGTGGCATGTTTGTACAGGGCTCATGAATCCTCATACCCACCAAGGACTGCCATTTTGATATTTAGTTCCAAGAAAATAAACTGTGAATAATGCTTGATTTTATTTTTTAAGTGGATGCAGATGATGTTGTAATGAATAACATAAATACATTTCAAAGTGTCATTGAATTCATAGGAATCTTTTGTCATTTTGTGTTTTATCAGTCAATGGATGCTAGCAGTACAATTTCTATTATGTGGGGAGAGAGTCTATACAATATTTAGACTTTAAAAAGTATACCTGAAAAAGTTGGGAACCACTGATCCTAGGCATACACCAGCACATAGAATATATACTTATATGGAAGATGGAAAGTGTCCCTCAGCCTTCTTTCCAAGTTCATGGGAAGAGTTTTATGTTAGCATATTCAGGAAGGATGGAGAATTGAATTGTTGAACAGGAAGGCAGCAGCTGTTACCAATAAACCTGCCCCAGATACTATCCTCTTTTTCCCTCTGAAGTCACCTATAGCCAGCCTACAAAAATCCAAGTCAGCCCAGGCTCCTAGGCACCTGGTGTTTCTTAAAATGGTTCTTATACTATAGAAATAATTGTGTGGTAAGGAGAGAGCTCTAAGAAGTCAGGTCAGACCCTGGGAGAACAGTATATCTTCGAGGAGTATTTCATATGACCCTAAATAAGCACTTAAAAAGACCATTGAGCAGGGCATCCTATGTCTGGAGATTTGACAGCCTTGGCTGATATGGCTCATATGACCATTCAAAGATGTAGACCCAGGAAGAATATATTGAGCCATCAGCGAAGCAGACACATTTCAAGTCTATGCAGCAGTGAGTGGGAAGGGGTGGTCAGCCAGAGGCTATAGTCCCTCAAGGGGTAGTAGTACCAGTTGCTATGTTCTGCCCTTGTGATGTGACACCCTTCACCACCTAGCACAGTCAGTGAGTGTGGAATAGGACTTACAGGAATGGGCCCTAAGACCAGACAAGTAGAGACTAACCAGAGACCTTAGTTTCCCAAGATATGCCCATAAGGGGGTCACTGGGTCTGGAGTTTCCAGTGTAGAGACTTTAGTCTCTTATTCTAGTGTCAGAGGAAACAAGTGACCATGGGGAAAAGGCCTGTGAGTGGCAACCAAAGCAGTGCTGGGGATATGGGTGGGACTCTGAACAATCCCCAATGCCTTTCCAGGCTCAACTCATCTGCTGCCTCCTACAGGGAGTCTTCCTGATCCCCTCAGTCATTGCTTTCTCCCTTATTTTTCTTAAATTATCATATATTTGATTATCTATATACATATTATATCCTCCCAGGAGAATATATGTTCCTTGAGGGCAGGGACTGTTTTTCATTTTGTTTTTGCATCTGTAGCCCCTAGCAGAATACATAGTATGATGTGGGTGCTTCATAAATGCTTGTTGGATTGCATAAATCATCAGTGCTATTCTTGTGAGATCTATAGGCTATGAGGAGAGATGTGGGCCAGGAAAATAAGTAGATCTGGACGTAGCTCAGCAGAAAACATTTGTATTCCAAGCACTTTGATGGCTTCCACCTTTAAGAAGCATACAGTCTACTGGGGGAACCAACATTTTCACAGATGAGTCAATTTAAAAATTGACACCCCCATCCAGAGATGGATACAACATAAACACACATTATATATGTAAAGACATGTTTTTTCTTTCTGAAAATGACTTGTGATTTTACTGGTAGAGGGAACTTCTGATGAGGGAACTCTCCACCAATGCTGACTGGCACTTGCCTTTCATCCTACAAACTTAAAGAGTTGCCCCAGGGTACTGAGACTCAGTGACTTGCCCTGAGTCACATGGATGGTATGTGGCAGAGTCAGGACTCAAGCCCAGGTCTTCATGGCTCCAAGGTCAGCTCTCTGTCCACTAAATAGTAACACCTCTTATACAGAATGTCACCAAACATGTACAAAGTAAATACAACAATTTTTAAGGAGAGAGCAAGAATCAATAAATCAAGCCAGGTGCTAAGCTAAACGTTGGGGATACAAATGTTATACAATGATAAACATTTATTAAGCACCTACTGTGTTCCAGGAAGTGTGTTAAGTACTAGGGGATACAAATAAGAAAAAGAGACAGTCCTTGCCCTCCAGGAGCTTACATTCTAATAACTAGGGGAAGGCAATGCACAAAAGGTAACTGAAAAGAGGCTGGCTCCGTGTGGGCAGATGATGATAATATTGGAGAAGAAACCAACAGAGCAGCTGGTGGCCAATGAAAAGGTGCTGGCAGGGGAGTTATGGGAGGAGCTCTTTGCTCTGCTCTTCAGATCGCCAGATGGGCAAGAGCAGTGGAGGGGGCTGAGGAGGTGACAGTGCCAAAGCTGAAGCAATCTCCATGATCTCCATGATGTTGAGGTTCCAAAAATGCTTGTCCTGGGAGAGGCATGATGATGATGAGGATGAGGAGGAGGAGGATGATGATGATGGTGATAATGATGATGTATACAAAAACAAAAGTAAAAACACTTCTTGCCCCTGACATCCTCACGGAGGACACAGATGGGCCTCCTATAGAAATTGGCAGTTGATCTGAACCCTGAATGGACCAAGGAATTCTACAAGGCAGGTGAGGATGAAGAGCATGGCAGACAGGGAGAACACTTGTCCAAAGGCCCAGAGGTGGGGGATGGGCACTGTCTATGAGGAAGAGTAAACAGGACAGGTTTGCCTGCCATGTGGAGAACACAAGGGACAGATAGGCTGGGGTGAGACTATGAGAAACTTGAAATGGCAAACAGAAGAGTTCCTATTTTATTTTGAAGGGACAGGGAGATGCTAGAGATTCTCTGTGCCCTAGGAATGTCTGCACAGGGTACAGATGGGAGAGGGGAGAGACAGGAGGCGTGGAGACCATTTCAGAGTCTCTGACTGCAATCTAGGCAGGAGGCTGAGAGAGCCACGGAAGTAGAAAGAAAGGGAAATATGGCAGAAAGGCAGAATTGGCAACTGATCAGATAGAGGGAGAGGAAAGAGGGAAAGATGGTGTAGGCTTCAAACCTGGGGGACTGGAAGGATGGTGGAGCCCTTCCACTCATGCAGATTGGCACCTGCTCTTAGAGACTTGACTGAGGCAATGAGAGGTTTAGCAACGTGCCCAGGGTCACACAGCCAATGTGTGTCTGAAGGCGGATTGGAACCCGTTTTCCTAACTTTGAGGCCAGTTGTCTATATGCTATGCCAAGCTGCCTCTAGGGCGCAATCTGGAAAGAGGAAAATTTAGATGTGATATCAGAAAAAACATCCCAATAATCAGAGCTTTCCTAAAGAGGAATGAGCTGACAAGGCAAGCATCAGCTCTCCCCTGGCAGGAGACTTTCAAGCAAAGAATCAATGACCATTTGTTGGGAAGTTAGAATGCTGGAGAAGAGATTGTTTTTTTGTTCAGGTTGCAGTTTGGATTGCATGGACTCCTGGGTTCTTTCCAATTCTGAAATTCTGTGATTTGGGCTTTTACTCTGTATGCTTTGGTTATATGCATTATTACTAGTTTTAAAATGAAATTATTATTTTAAAAAAGAATAGGATTGGATTAGTACTTAACATCATCTAAACACTGTATTTGTATAAACAGCCTAAAGTTGCTTTAATTTTTAAAAGCCAACCACATAACATGGTTCCCTTATAGTCATACTGTGGGAACTGATTGAAAGTGACATCTTTCCCATCCTGAGTTTTTGAGTCTAAACATAGAACTTTAATTTATCTGTAACTTTCATTTTGTTGGTTTCCATCTGGCCTGCTGCAATGATTTGGAATGCTGATTCTATCATCTAATACAATGCCTTCGAATGTGAGAAGCATGCCATCCACAATGTCATTGTTACATGAGATTATATAAAATTATTGGTAAATCTTAAAAGAGCTACATAAATGGCAGTTATTAATGTTGTTCTTATGAATGTTTTCACCTAAGTTATCAATAAAAAAGATGTGGAAAAGGAATCCAATGTAAGTGTAACTCAGGCCTTAGAAAAATATTTTAAACCTTTGTTAAAAATCAGCATTTTAGAATAGAAATTTTCTACTCAGGAGTTTTTAGTGGTGGGTGGTTTCAGGTTTTTTTTTTTGCTTCTTAGAAACAAATTCATTTTTCAGTGAAAATATAATTCACAAAATAGCTAACAGTGAAAAACTAATACTTTGGATATGGTAACATTTTCTAGAAAAGTCATTTTTTCTATATAAAATATCAAAGATTTACTATGAAAACATTGTTACAGCAGTTGATAATGTTCCCTAAATTCCCCAAATATATTATATGTAAGTTGGACTCAAGCAGGGGTGAAATGTCACTTCCAGGCTTGGAGGCAAGAACTCATCTATCTAAAATATGTATCACATCAAATGCCTTCTTCAAATGAAAAACATTCATCATAAACTCCCAGGTACTATGTGCACTTACCTGTAAAGGAGTGGCACAAGTATAAATGACATGTTGTTGTACAGTCTGCATTTTTCTTATGAGAGTCTCAGGACCAATAGACCAACCAAGCTAAGAAAAGAAACAGTAAGAGCAGATATAAATAATCTAATTGCTAATAACAAATTCTAGAGAATAGAAAAATTTTAAGTTGTATTCAGTTTACAAATTTACAAACACATGGCGAAGACTCAAACGCTGGAATTGGGACTCATTTTACCACTTTATTTTTAAATAAAAGTCAATCAGTTCCCACAGTATGAATATAAGGGAACCGTGTTATATGGTCAGTTTTTTAAAATTAAAGCAATTTTAGGCTGTTTAAACAACTACGGTGTTTAGATGATGTTAAGTACTAATCCAATCCTATTCTTTTTTGAAACAATAATTTTATTTTAAAACTAGTAATACTTAATAATTAGCTTCACTGACCTCAAGTCTTTATAAACTTTGGGCCAAGAAGGTTGTTTTAACAGGAAGATGAAGGCCCAGACCTCCTATACCTGCTCTTGCAAAACTTTTCAGTTCCACTAGACCAATAGAAACTACAGTTAAGGGACCTTTTATGCCCCAGTACTGCATCATAGACAACAGAAAAAAGGGCCCATCAGCAAAGCTAGTGTCAGCATGGTAGCCTTGAAAGACAACCAAAGCTGGTCTGGGACATGCGTAGCCTATAAGGCTCTGTTTCTGGAGGCAGCAAGAGGGCAGGAGGGCAGGGACCTGAACTTGGAAGCCTCAGGAACCACAGCAAAAAGCGAGCAAAACAATGCCATAGGCAAATACTTAGACCAGGACACTGAAGGCTCCCGGGCAGCAGAGATGGAAAAGGGCATTCCACCACAGCCAGATACGAGAAGTGCCATCAACAGACAGTAGATTAATAAACATGGATACAGAGATAGATTATCTGTTGTTCACAGACAGTCTAGCTAAGGGGTGTAGGGTATGTTCAAGGAAGACTAGTACCTCTGGTGTGACAGCTGCTGAGCCCTTTTCAGGGCTGCTTTCCACCATTGGTGTCCACCTGTTCCACCTAACTCTCACCTGTGGCTTCAAGAAGGTGTAGCATGTGTAGTGGCCACACCCTGGTAAACCATTTTGGCAAATGGGCTAAACCAGGTTGAGGGTAACCAAGGAGTCTTAAACTCATTGGTGAGTTAGGGGGCTGTCTACCCCAAGCATGTGAAGATTTCCCCTAGTGGAATGGGCAGATGAGAACAATTTATTCCAACGGCCATGAAGGCACCTGAAGCAGGTGCTGTGTAGTGTTTAGGGCTTGGTTAGACATTGAAGACGCTAAGGTCATCCACTGCATCTTGAGCTATCACCAATCATCTTGACTCTGTCCTGCCATCAGGATGACTGGAGATGACCAAGCCTTTGAGTGAATGTCAATGGTAACTATTTCTCTTTGGAACAGCAACCCTGAGGGTCTTCCCCTCCCAGCTTGATTTTTTTTAATCTTTTTTTTTCTAATTAAAGGGGCCATCCCTTGATTCACTTCTTAAAGAGGCCTATTCACCAAATGGGTATTTCCTCACTCTAACTGAGTACATGAAAAGGCCTTAGCGTAAAAGGGCCAGGGTCCCCCATTGCATCCTGCATCATCTCCAGTCATCCTGATGAATATCTGGTCACTGGATC
Source organism: Trichosurus vulpecula (assembly GCF_011100635.1). NCBI lineage: Eukaryota > Metazoa > Chordata > Mammalia > Diprotodontia > Phalangeridae > Trichosurus > Trichosurus vulpecula. The sequence continues at coordinate 40,429,678 of NC_050576.1, read as the reverse complement.
CAGATGACTCTGGAGGAGAAAGTGAGGCTGGTGACCTTGCACAGCCTTTCCTCCCTCAAATCAAAGCCAACTGCAAGTCATGTCATCATTTCCCTGATGTCACGGTCCTCTTCGAAAACAAAGTACAAACACAACCAGCCAAGCAAGTGTGTGCACATTCCACGTACCAATGGTGAGGGGAATCATCTTCCCAAAAGTTTTTGTACCTTTTTTTTGTATTTTGACTGCAGGGTAGGATCCCCATCTACTGTAGTAAGCATGCCAGAGTTAGGTTGAAGCAGACAATTTTTAGGGTACCTTTCAGAGCCCCTTCTGCACACCAGGAGGTAAGCAGCGTGGTCCTTAAAAAAGGCTGCTTAGACACCAAATCTCACTGCTGTTTCAGTCTGGTGAGATGACCCTATGGCTTGGGCTGTCTGTGTACAAGGCAGTGACTGAAGCTCCCAGTGTATCCACACCTGCTGCTTGTTCACTTGCCTGTTGCCACAGAACTTTGAGGTAGGTAAAAACGGTAAAATGGTAAGGGTGATATCTTTTGACTTGCACATTAATTGGATTTAATGAGGCAGAGTTCTGTGAAGTGGTCAGTCTCACTCTCTTCTAGAGTTATCGAAGGCCAGTGGCAAGACAAAGGCTAAGAAAACTGGTGATGGCTTAGGATGTAGTAGATGACCTTGGCATATTCAATGTCTAACCAAGCTCTAAGCACTCCACAGCACCAGCTTCAGCTGCCTTCATGGCCCATTGGAGCAAACTGTTCTCATCTGCCCATTCCACTGGGGGAAGTCTTCACATGCTTGGGGTAGACATACCCCAGCTCACTGATGGGTTTGTGGCCCATTGGTTACCCTCACCATGGTTTAGCTGAAACAATTTACTGGAGCTGCACGTGTTACAGCTTCTTGGAGCCACAGATGAGAGTTGGTTGGCAGGGGGACACCAAAGCCCTAAAAGGGCATGGCAGCCCTCATACCAGAGGTACTAGCCTTCCTTTAACACCCATATACCCCAACAGGCACCTACTACTGGTGTATATCTACAGGAAGAAGCCATTAAGACCAATGTGCCTTTTCTCTGACATACATGTGACTGTTATGTTCTTGTAAGCTCAGGAACTTAGTTACACAAGGGAAAGCTTTTATAATGGAAGGGAAAATAGTGTGTGTGGGGGGGGAGTGGTAAGCAATGCTTGAATCTCAATGTCATCAGAATTAGTTCAAAGAGGGAAGAATATATAAACACACTCAGTTGTGTATAGGGAAATAGGAGGGGAAAGGGATAAGAAGAAGCCAGGAGAGAGGGGAATGATAAAAGGGGGGGTGGATTAAGGGAGGCAGTGATTGGAAATTATATAGACTTTTAAGGAAGAGCAAGCTAAAAAGAGAGAGAAAGGAAGAAACAGAATAAAGGGATGAGCTCATCCATAAAATGGAAGCAGACAGCAGAATGGATTAGAAACTGGAATCCAACGATATGTTGTTTACAACAGACTCCCTTGAAATAGAAAGACACACAGAGGGTTAAAATAAAGAACTGGAGCAGAATCTAATATGCTTCAGCTGAAGTAAAAAAGACAGGGGTAACAATCATGATCCCAGACAAAGCAAAGGCAAAATAGACCTAATTAAAAGAGAAAATCAGGGAAAACTACACAATGCTAAAAGGTACCACAGAGAATGAAGTGATATGAAAACTTTTTACAGCAAGTTGCTCTGATAAAGTCCTCATTTCTCAAATATACACTGAGTATAGAACCAAGTCAAGTTTATAAAAATGAGAACCATTCCCCAATTGGTAGTCAAAGGACATAAACAGGCAGTTTTCAGAAGAATAAATAAAAGCTATAGTAATATGAAAAAGGCTCTAAATCACTATTGATTAGAGAAATGCAAATCAGAGCAACTCTGGGGTACCACCTCACACCTTTCAAGTACACTAATGAACTACTTACTGGTGAAGTAGTGAACTGTTCCAACCATTGTGGAGGATAATTTGGACTTATACTCAAAGGGCTGTAGAGCTATGCATGCCCTTTGACTTAGCAATACAACGACTGGGTATGTATCCCAAAGAGAACAAAAAAAAAAAAGGAAATTGGACCTATATGTACAAAAATATTGATAGCAGCTCTTTTTGTGGTGGCAAAGAATTGGAAATTAAGGGGATGGTCATCAACTGGGGAATAGCTGAACAAGTTGTGGCATATGATAAGTGAGGGAGTACTCTTGTGCTATAAGAAATGATGAGGGGAGTAGTTTCAGGACTCTTGTCAAGACCTGTATGAATTGATGAAAAGTAAAGTGAGAAGAAATGGGAGATCATTGTGTATAGTAACAGCAGTGTTGTAACAATCAACTGTGAAAGACTTGTCTACTCTAATCAATACAATGATCCAAGAAAATTCCAAAAGACTTATGACGAAAAAGTGCTATCCACTTCCAGAGACAACTGATTAACTCTGAGAAGTGCAAATTTTTCTCACTTTCTTTTTTTTGTATAATTTTTCTCACTTTTTTTTGCTTTTTTTGAAAAATGGCTAATATGGAAATATGTGCTGCATGATTTCACATGTGAACTTGATATCATAATTCTTGCCTTCTCTGTGGGTTTGGAACTCAAAATTTTAAAAGAAAAGAATGTCACTAATAAATTAAAATGCAAAAAAAAAAGAAATCTGGGATGGATGCAACACAGTTTTAAAGGAATTCTGGGACCAATTTTCAAGATACTGGAAGAAAAAGATGATACTGAATATTGGGAAAATTCATGGACTGTATTATTTCCTCCCCTGCAAAGAAATCAATAATCACTAATCCATATACTTACTTTCTCTTCTCTGTAAAGCCTTTATGATAACAATTGACATATGTCAAGGGTATTCTTGATAAAAGGAGAACAAGAAGGTTTTTCCAAGGCATCTTTTAATAGAGAGTACTTCTCGACAGTCATACAACTGACTGAAATAAGATCCTGCTGTGTTTATTATTTGTGGATTATAAAAACGTTGATGTGGTAAAATAGAGTGTTAGTCACTGAAATGCAGGATGTCCTTGGCAGAATCCCAGTGAGGAGAGATTCACTATGTAGCTAGATGGTACAGTCCTCCTGATGCTCTTACTTGTGGATGACATCATGTTGATGCCAACAAGCCCTAAAATGTTACAGAGCACAGATGCCATTTCTCCTTTTTTCCTAGCCTGATAGCTAGGTTCTGGTGAGATGAGATTGTCGTTCATCTTTGAAAATTTTTGAAGAGGACCAGTGACATCACAGGGTGATGTCTTGACTTGCGTGTGAATTGGATTTAAGTAAGGCAGAGTTGTGCAAAGTCATCAGCCTTTGAGATGAGTCATTACTGTAATAAATAATCAGCTATATTTTTCTTTTTAGAGTTATGAAATCTTTGTGATATACACTCTACTGTTCATTTTATTAAAAAAATAGAACTTCACCTAATTATTTTCATTTTCTAAAAATATTGTGAAAATTGATAATAGGTCACAACAGTATTGAATTTTAGAGCTGGAAAGGGATTTAAGGGATTCAGCCTTCTCATTTTTTGAGATAAAGAAATTGAAGCCTAGAAATATTGTCATACAGTTAGCATATTAATGGCAGAAGCAAGACTATGGTATGCTGTCTCTGGAATAAAGATCAACATGTCTGAGTGTTAGGAGAATAAAAAAACAACTATGCATATATTCTGTGAATTAAAGAATAAGTCTTCAAATTAAACACAGAAACTTAAAAACACAGAAAAGGAAAACTCATGTCTGTTTTCAGCTACAGAGTTCTTTAATTCATCTTACCTTCCAGCCAGTCACACTGAATGTCTTTCCAGCACTTCCTACTGTTATTGTCCTTTCCCACATACCTGGCAAAGTAGCTGTACGGGGAAAAAAATAAAGTCGTTAATCTCTAATGAATTTAGATTCTCTATATTCTGATACTAAATCATGTCATTTTAAATAAAAGTCATTTTGGATTACATGATTAAAGCCAAAATATTTACTAAAATATTATAATGTTTAAGATGCCAAAATTCTATACCAGCATAATATACTTTTAATTGTCTTTGGTGTAATTTTTTTCTCAATTAAGTGATGCTACACAAAGGATTTTGAAAGGCCGTCATGTTGAAGTAGCACTGGATTTTATGAAATCATGTAATCTCAAGAGTTGGAAGGGACTTCAGAGGTCTTCAGATCCTACTAGTGTCTGAACAAGTATCCTCTCTATGACATAGCATACAAGCTGTTGTCTGAAGACTTCTGGAAAGGAGAAGCTACTATCTGCCAAGGCAGCTCATTTCACTTTCGGATAGCTTTCATTGCTGGAGTTCTTTCTTGTATCAACTCCCAATTTGCCTTTTTACAACCACCCCCTTGCTTTTAGTTCCACCCTCTGGGGCCAAGAGGAATGAATTAAACTCTCTTCCTTATGTCAGCTGTTAAAATATTTGAAGACAGTTTCATATGCCCCCACTCCCCCCAAGTCCTTTCTTTTCTAGGCTAAACATCTCCAATTCCTTCATAGAATTTTCATACGGTATGAGCTCATGGTGACCCTTCCCTGAACACTCTCAAACTTAAATTTCCTTCTCATCTTGTGGCCCATGGTCTGATTAGGGAAGAGAGAGAAGTAGTAAGTGAGGATGTATTAGCAGGAAGGGAGATAACAGTGTTTCCGATAAATATTTATGGAAAATGGTAAAATTCTGTGCTTATTTCTTTTCTTAAAAAATAAAAACCACAACAAAGCTTGAAACATTTTGCTTGGGTATAACAGATACTTCCAAATAAACACTCAAACAAAACTCCCTAACAAAGTAAATCTCTCAAAAAGTCATTGATGACTTTTGAAGCGTGAACATGTTACCTTCTGTGTGTGTAATTGATCCATTCCTCTAAAGGCTATGTCTTTTAACTGTTAAAGTGTGATCCCAGCACTGACCATTGTATCTGTTTCATTGTCTCAGTGCAGTGGGTCTAAGGATTAGTGGAAATGCTCAAATGAGCGTACAGGTAATCACATGAGTCTCCAGTGTTGCTCCAATAATCCTCTGTTACAATCTCTGTTCATGTTCTTTAAGTCAGTCAAGGCAGCTGTTATACTTTTATAAGTCAGATAAGAGTTAGAGACATGAGAGCCCCACTCCAGGGAAAACTGCCTATGTGATGACATAAAGATGTTACTCATTTCCTGAGGTATGGTTGCAAACCCTTATTACATTATGTTAAAGAACCACCACTACATTCTGCAAATTGATGTAATAGCCATCGTGCATCTTTCCTGAAACAAATGTCACTGCATTTCATAGAACAGGTAAAGTTTAATGTGAGTGAATGGCCCTCTCTAAATAGTGAAATAGTAGGCTCATTTTTCCCTTGTTTTATTTTTATGGACTGTGATAAAAACTAAAAAGCTGAGTTTAAAAAGACGTCTTGCTTCTCTTTGGTAAAGCTATTTTATTAGTTACATTTTTACTCTGAAGGGTTTATAGTTTGTAGGTTTAAACAATAAATTTCATGGTCATTTAAAATGACCTGTTGGAGGAACATACCTAAATGAAGTTAACTCAAACTCTGGAGAGTTGAGCAGAGCCATTATCGTGTAGATATATTTTATGTTGGGCACAAAATGCTTTTGGTTCATTAGCTACTCTTTCTCCCCCTTTAAACTAAAATCTTAAAGTAAAAGTGATTTCAAATGACTACTTTTCTCTGACTTCCTACTGGGGAAAGATTCAAGCCTGCATATACCTCAAGCAGTGGCTTATGATAAAAGTCTCATGTTGCATCACAAACTACTCATCCAGGAAAGTACTTCCATAAGTAAGTACAGGTCAAAAACCCATTCAACTTGTTGCATTCCTGAGGTAATCAGGGCTTATCTGGCCTGGCAGGTCAACTCTTGTAGTCCCAGGTCTCCCAAGGCCAGAGGACCTGATGGAAGTCAGAAGAATTCTGCACCTTAGCCCATGTGGTTCGGGCTACAAATATTGTATCTAGAACCCAGAATTAAAGTCCTCCGAAATCCTAAGATCGACAAAAATGTTATTCAGCCCATTAGTGTGAAGCAGGGGCCCTGTGTAGCATCTTTGATGAGTCAGTTTGCACTACTCAGCTTTTCTTCTTACTCCTCCTCTTTATGGCCATGTCAATAGTACCAGTTATCTACTTCAAGCTGGTAGAAAAAGGGCTTGTGACAGAAGCCTCTGCCATATAACAGCAGTGGCATGCTCTTTCTCCCCAAAAACCCTGATATCCCTCCTTTTAAAGCCAAAGTCAAGGTCTCAAATATAGGAACCATATGCATGCAGATAGCAGCATGATTTGATGATCAGAGCACAAGGATAAGAATGAGGCGATCTAGATTTCAGCCATGGTTTGGAACCTTGGCCAAGGTGGTATATTAATCGCTTCGATCCTCTGCAACACCTACTTCATAGAGTGGCTGCTAAGATAAGATTAGGTAAGAAATACTATTTTATATTACAGTATAAACTAACTTTTCTTTCTGGGCTTAGTGCCCACTATTCCATTTCATGTATTCAATGTTTCAGTTAAACTAGACTTCTCATTGATCCCTGTTTTTTTTCACCTCCAGAAAATTGCTCATACAAATCCCTTAACCTAGAGAGGGTCCTCTTCCAGTGGTAGCTCTGTCAAAATATCATCCATCCTTTAAAGCTCAACTCAAAAATTGATAAACTCTCTGCTAACTCCCCCCAACTGATAACATCTGCTCCTTCTCCTCCTTTGGTCCACTAATACACTGACATATTTCGAAGTACGTCCAATCCTTCTCAGGCTACAGGCAAGTGTCTCCTTGTTATCATCCCTTGGCGGATAGGACTGTTTTACTCATCTTGGGAAGCACCTACCACTGCAGAAAGACCACAAAAAGTATTCTGCTACTCTGGAATCCCTAGCATTATGGGAATTGGTTTGACTTGATCAGCGGAGACAGTCCAGCCCTAGGCAGAGAAGGAGCAAATTCTTTACTGAGGAACTAAGGAACAGCTTATATTTTGGTGATAAGACAATTAAAAATAGCAAATATTAACTTGATTTCTGCAGCCTAAGGGCCTCCTTCTTACTTTGAGGCCAGGTGGCCTGGCAAAACAGGCTTGGAGTTTTGGTCTCGGTTTGTTCTTTTCATTTCTAAGGACAGGGAATGGAGTCCCAGAAATAGAAGCTCAAGCCATGCGACTTTGGAGCCTAGGATCCCAGGTCAGATGTTGCAACCTTCCCAGAAGGGAATTCCTGAGTAGCCAGAATCCTAGGAAGCTAGTCCAGAGGGGGTTTGGCCTTGGAACTTGGTGGGACTAATGCTAGGTAGGAACTGAGCTGAGCTGTGAGCCTAATCCCCCTCTGCTGCCCAGAGACTAACACAGCAGTGTAGTGGGATTATGCTTTGTGGGGAAGGGTAAAGGGGGTATGGGGAGAGAAATGATTGTTTCTTTGTTTTGGCTAAACTTTGAAGTAACTGGCTGTCCCCCATGCCTGGAATTCAGTTCCTCCTCATCTCGGCTTCCTGGCTTCCTTCTATAAGAGCCTTTCCCAATCCCCCTTAATGGTAGTGCCTTCCCTCTCTTGATTCTCTTCAAGTTATCCTGTAAATATCTTGTCTGCACCTAGTTGTTGGTATACTTTCTCCTCCAATCCACTGAGAGCTCCTTGAGAAAAAGAAGACTGCCTTATGCCTTTCTTTGTATCCCCAGTGCTTAGCACAGTGCCTGGCACGTTGTAGGCTTAATAAATACCTATTGACTGACCATTGTTCAACAAAGTAGCCCCAAATCTCCCCTAGGTTATGACTATTCATGCATAAACTCTTATAACTACTGGCTATTATTGGTGATAAAAAGGTTGCTATAGATTATCTATTCAAACTCCAATGCTCTACCTGGATCCAATGAATTAGTATATAACCTGTATGTGTGCAGTATATTTATACACACACACACATAGATATATGCTATGTGTACATATGTATATGTATGCGTATATACATACATATATTCACTCACCTAATTGTTCACTTAAATAATATGAGGATGAGTTAATAATGAAGGTGAATTTAAACATATCTTCAAAATGCTTTATTTCAGAAACAAGAACAAAAAGACTGAGAACTTCATATTTCAGAAACTGTATGAATATTGCGCATTCTTATAATGATGAAAATATATTGTGAGTCTTTTTAAAAAAAAAATGTGTGATGTCATTGGTATTGAGTGAAGAAACTCCCTCTACCAGAAAACATTCTGCAATTTATAGTCAAAGAAAGGTACCTAGGCACTGCAAGTTTAAGTAACTTTCCCAGGATCCCACAGTCAGGAATGTGTAAGAACTGGGACTAGAACCCAGGCCTTCCAGACTACAAGATTAGCTCTCTCTCCACTCCACCATGCTGGCCCTCTAATGTACATGCTAAGATAAATAATTGTTGTGATTATTGAATTGATAAAAAAGTATTTACTTTACCTATTGTCACTCTCTTATACTTTTAGGTGCCCATGGCAAACAACAGATATCTGGGTCTAAGAAACAGGTTAGTTGGTTGTTCCACATAAGCCCATACTTACTTTGAGATTATGGATCTACATAATGTAAGCAACGGGAGGTTTTGTTTCCACAGAGTTAAAAGTATTCCTCTTCCTCCCCTTCCCCACCTCTCCCAGCTTTAGCAGAAATCAGGCCTCTGGTGGGTCAGGTGAAAGGTTAAATACATGCTTAAATGAGCCATTTGAGGAGGGCATGACATAGGCAGTCAGGGGTTTGCATCTGGCCAATGAAGAGCCTGGCTGGAGATTTGATGTGGGGGTCGATAAACGGATTGATATCCACCTGAGTCCTTTGTACTTCCTCCTGTACTCTGTTCAGGGGATGTACCCATTTATTCAGGAGGAATAAATGTAAACTATAATTAAAATGTTCCTGGCTTCCCAACAAATATTGTTTAATCCTAGACAATGTATGTTTCTAACAGTTGAGGGCTCATCGCAGGATCCATGTAGCATCAGAAGAAAGAGATATTTCACACAGAGAATGGGTAGCGCCCCCATGTTTTACAGTGGGCCCTAGTATCTGTGGGTGAAAATTTCCTTCTTCAGACTGCTAATTTCCTGGGAGTATTCTTCTGGAATCCTTGGGAACCCAGAAATGTGAGTAAAGGGGGAAAAGTGAAGGAAAATGGCCATAGACAACATAAGTCAGGTGCCTGAACAAGGTGGGGGAGTCCTGCTTTGTCATGTCTGGATTCACTCCAAGTTGAGAAATTAGATTTGCTTGGAATGGGGAAAAGAGCTCTAAAAATATTTGACCTAGGTCAGGAAAATGGATTTCTCCTAGTGCTTTGAAGAAAAGCACTGGTGGGTTGACCCAGGGAAAGGGATTTGGAAGTTTGGTAGGTAGATGGTAAAAATTCTCTCTCAGAGAGAGGTAGATTGATTTGCATTTCAAAACCTTTCACTGCTTCACAGAAAGGAGGTTTAGCTGGGAGGTGAGATGTGAAGCATGAAATGTGCTATTTTTAATTTAATGCTTGGGATGGGTCTGAATTCTAATTCTAAATTGTTCTTGTGAAATGTCTTGTCTAATGTCTTGCCTGTGTGTTAAGAAAAGTTTATGTTCTATGTTCCTGTAGAAATTATTAACTCTGGGAACTGAGAGGTTAAAAAGGAAGTAATTAGCAAAAGAAAGCCTGGAAGGCTGTGGAGAAAGAAAACAGGTTGAGAGACTGAAGTGGGCTCCTTTAGTATGCAAATTGTCAGTCATTAAACTTTGTTTTCAGCTGGAAAAGAAGCTTGGTGAGCATCATACAAACATGTATATATATAATTTACTTGAAATATTTGAGGTAGTTTGAGTCAAGATTAAGAAAGAGATTGAAATTGGAGTGAGAATATAGAGGGTAAAATGTTTCAGTAAAGATTGGGAAAGAAAGAGAGATAGAAACTGGAGGTAAGGAGTGGCTGTGAAACTAGAGCTAAGTCGAGTGGTTTTGGGTCCATGTGCTCTTAGCCACCCCCTCCCTCACCCTCCACATTGGAAGACTGTAGGTGAGTCAATCAGGAGCTGGGACTGAAAGGAGCCTGTAGCCTGATTGGAAAATAAGGCTGATTAGTTAATAATGAAAGGTCTTATTGAATCTGGATATTGATTATAGCAAAGATATTGCTTTGTGTAATTATAAAATAAGCTTTGCTTATGTAAGGTATGATTTGAGTTTTGTTTTCACGGAGATTATATAAAATTACACTAGTGACTAGGGATAACCTCCTGAAAATTAGCATATCTAAAAGGCAGGCTCCTTTGTTCTCAAAAGAGACTGCCAGGCCCAAATGTAATTCACCTAGGGATGAGATCTGAACTATTGATAATCCGGTGCTCCTCTTCAACTCACCTTTGTCAATTGTCTTTAGCAACTGAAAGGGATCTTCCCCTCCATGCTGAGGCAGGAAGATGGAGGGGAAACTAAAAATATTTTAGCTTGGTATAAAGAGTTGGTGTGTATGAAGATGAGAGGGGTGGGGGAACAGCCACTCCCTCCTCATCTTTCTTTAGAGGACTAGAGGACTTTTTAGAGTCCAAAGCCTTTTTTTTTTTTTTTGCTTGGAAGGGAAGTGACCACACCTCCCTCAAATTTCTTAGGCATTTTATTTTGGCTAATCTAATCTAATTCAAATATTTTTGTAAAATCTCTGACTTTTATGAGTAAGGAATTGGAATGCCTCAGGTGAGGTTTGGTGAAAGCTGATCAGTGAGGATCAGGGCAGGAACTTCAAATCTGGATGATTTATAAAAGCAAGTAATGATATGAAATAAAAATCTTTTTTTCTCTAAATTCACTCATGGCTAGGCAAATATTCTTAATACCTGGGCCAGAGGCAGTGGCTGGCTCAGAAGAAGAGCTGTTCAGTGCTGGGAATGTACAGCTAAATAAAATGTATTTAAGGGAATATATAAATACCAGAAGTAATAGGATCAATAATTCCTGTATGTGATAATCTGAAAATGTAATTGAAGTCATCTTATTTCTAAATTGTATTTTTAGAGTTCTCTTAGGCTGTAAAATTTGAGAGACCCTTGTGAGGTCTAAATTTTGTTATATATATGAATTGATCTTTTAAAAATGGTGTGATAGGGGGCAGAGCCAAGATGGCAGCTGGAAAACAGGGACTAGCATGAGCTCCCCACTGAGTCCCTCCAAAAACCTATAAAAATGGCTCTGAACCAATTCTAGAACTACAGAACCCACAAAACAGCAGAGGGAAGCAGGGCTCTAGCCCAGGACAGCCTGGATGGTCTCTGGGTGAGGTCTATCTCGCATGGAGCTGGAAGCAGAGCACAGCAGAGTGGAGCAGAGCCCAGCGTGAGCGGCGGGGACCAACCAGACCAGGAGCCGGGTGGAGCGGGCCCTAGCGCTCTGAATCAGTGAGCTGCAGCAGTTACCAGACTTCTCAACCCACAAACACCAAAGACAACAGAGAAGGTTAGTGGGAAAAGCTGCGGGAGTGGAAGGAGTTCCAAGTTTGGCTACCGCCCCGGGGGTAGCAGAGGTGGGGCAGCTACAGCTGCAGTTGCTTCTGGCCCCAGGCCCCCCTGGTGGGAGGAATTAAGTGGCAGATCAGAGCAGGAGTGAAGAGTCTGCTGAAGATCTAAGTCCAGTCCGGGTTGGGGGTTCTTGGGGAAGGAGGAGTGTTGGTGTGGCAGAGCTGGCGCATCCCCCCAAGTGTGGAACATAGTTCTCTTAACTCTACAAGCAGCCATACCCCGCTGAAAAACTCAAGGGTCAAGTTAGTTGGCTGGGAATATGGCCAGGCAGCGATAACGCACCCAGATTCAGTCTCAGACTTTGGATTCTTTCTTTCGTGACAAAGAAGACCAAAACATACAGACAGAAGTCAACAAAGTCAAAGAGCCTACAACAAAAGTCTCCAAGAAAAACATGAATTGGTCCCAGGCCATGGAAGAGCTCAAAAAGGATTTGGAAAAGCAAGTTAGAGAAGTAGAGGAAAAATTGGGAAGAGAAATGAGAAGGATGCAAGAAAACCATGAAAAACAAGTCAATGACTTGCTAAAGGAGACCCCAAAAAATATGGAAAAATATACTGAAGAAAACAACACCTTAAAAAATAGACTAACTCAAATGGCAAAAGAGCTCCAAAAAGCCAATGAGGAGAAGAATGCCTTGAAAGGCAGAATTAGACAAATGGAAAAGGAGGTCCAAAAGACCACTGAAGAAAATACTTTAAAAATTAGATTGGAGCAAGTGAAGCTAGTGACTTGATGAGAAATCAGGATATTATAAAACAGAACCAAAGGAATGAAAAAATGGAAGACAATGTGAAATATCCTTGGAAAAACCACTGACCTGGAAAATAGATCCAGGAGAGATAATTTAAAAATTATTGGACTACCTGAAAGCCATGATCAAAAAAAAGAGCCTAGATATCATCTTTCAAGAAATTATCAAGGAAAACTGCCCCAATATTCTAGAGCCATAGGGCAATATAGAAATTGAAAGAATCCGCAGATCGCCTTCTCAAATAGATCCCCAAAAGAAATCTCCTAGGAATATTGTTGCCAAATTCCAGACCTCCCAGATCAAGGAGAAAATATTGCAAGCAGCCAGAAAGAAACAATTTGAGTATTGTGGAAACACAATCAGAATAATCCAAGATCTGGCAGCTTCTACATTAAGAGATCGAAGCACTTGGAATATGATATTCCGGAGGTTAATGGAGCTAGGATTAAAACCAAGAATCACCTACCCAGCAAAACTGAGTGTCATGCTCCAAGGCAAAATATGGATTTTCAATAAAATAGAGGACTTTCAAGCTTTCTCAGTGAAAAGACCAGAGCTGAATAGAAAATTTGACTTTCAAACACAAGAATCAAGAGAAGCATGAAAAGGTAATCAAGAAAAAGAACAAGAAAAAGAAATTGCAAGGGACTTACTAAAGTTGAACTGTTTTGTTTACATTCCTACATGGAAAGATGATGTGTATGATTCATGAGACCTCAGTATTAGGGTAACTGAAGGGAATATGCATATATATGTATATGTTTATATATATACATATATATATGTGAATGTGTATATATATATATATATATATATATATATATATATATATAGAGAGAGAGAGAGAGAGAGAGAGAGAGCAGGCACAGGGTGAGTTGAAGATGAAGGGATGATATCTAAAAGAAATAAAATCAAATTAAGGGATGAGAGAGGAATATATTGAGAGAGGGAGATAGGGAGAGATAGAATGGGGTAAATTATTTCCCATAAAAGTGGCAAGAAAAAGCAGTTCTGTAGGAAGAGAAGAGAAGACAGGTGAGGGGGGAATGAGTGAATCTTGCTCTCATCAGATTTGACCTGAGGAGGGAATACCATACATACTCAATTGGGTATCTTACCCCACAGGACAGAAGAAGGAAGAAGATAAAAAAGGGGGGATAATAGAAGGGAGGGCAGACGGGGGTGGAGGTAATCAAAAACAAACACTTTCAAAAGGGGACAAGGTCAAGGGAGAAAATTCAATAAAGGGGGATAGGTTAGGAAGGAGCAAAACATAGTCTTTCACAACATGAGTATTGTGGAAGGGTTGTACATAATGATACATGAGTGGCCTAGGTTGAAGTGCTCGACTTCTTAGGGAGGGTGGGTGGAAGGGAAGAGGGGAGAGAATTTGGAACTCAAAGTTTTAAAAACAGATGTTCAAAAACAAAAAAAATTTTTTGCATGCAACTAGAAAATAAGATACACAGGCAATGGGGCGTAGAAATTTATCTTGCCCTACAAGAAAGGAAGGGAAAAGGGGATGGGAGGGGAGTGGGGTGACAGAAGGGAGGGTTGACTGGGGAACAGGGCAACCAGAATATACGTCATCTTGGAGTGGGGGGGAGGGTAGAAATGGGGAGAAAATTTGTAATTGAAACTCTTGTGAAAATCAATGCTGAAAACTAAATATATTAAATAAATTTTTAAAAAATGGTGTGATAAAAATGTGATAGTTTGAAACTGTTATATTTGGTTATGGACAAGTAATATTACTTCTAATTTCCACGTGTGGGTAATGAGATGAGTGACTTCCTGTGTAAGGAGACTTAATGCATTCGCCTAATTTGATGGGTAGCTTCGAGTTTTAAATACATAAAAATGTTCAAGACATTATTGCGTTTGTGTGGTTTAAATGTTAAGAATTGTGAAAAAAAGATGAACGGGTTAAAAAGCTGTTATTGTTCAGTTAAAATTGTTTTGCTATCACTTAATAGCATTTGTGAGATTGTTAACTAAGACTTGCGAGATCTTTTGTAATTTTTATGTACAAGAGGTTTTGTGAATAGAAAATTGGAGAACTTTATGATATCTAGAAATTCTATAATAACAAGGAATTTAGTTGTTATAATACTTTGGGAATTTATGAAAAAGCAATTTTTCTTATAATCTAGATGTTAGGCTAGGAATTGTGCAATATATATATATATATATATATATATATATATATATATATATTTATATATATATAAATGATAGGATAGACTCCAAACTCTGTCTCTGTGCAAAAGGTTTAGGTGTTGTAGAATTCCTACTGAGCAAATGAGAATCCTTGGAAAAATATAGGGGTGTGATTTTCAAGCCTGTATCATCTAAAGATACATTAATGTATGTTAATTTGGAGATTTACGGACTAATTTGTGATGGCACTGTGAGTATTTGTAAATGAATCCCAATGTTTAAAGGTTTATTTTTGCTTTAAGGAGGAAAGAGACACATGTCATTTTAGAGCTGTCCAACTGATTTTCTTCATGAAAGTTCAGTGACTATTTCTCTTAATATTGAGATAAATTTTCAAGATAATTTATTACTAAATTAATGTAATGAGCTTTAAAGCACAAGAGACTTTGCTGTCTTGATCTGAATTTGTAGCTATTCCATGGCCTAAGCAAGGATTAAAACTCGTGTTTAAATATGTAAAAGATTTGATTGCTGAATTATCTCTCTCTCCCAGACAGACTATAACTAGAAAGGGGTAAACAAGCTTGGGAAACAAAGGTGTGTATCTATTCAGCAGTGAGATCAAAGTCAGGAACCTCTTTTGTTTAAGGCAGTTAAGGAGGTTTGGGGACAAATGGGAGTTACCCAAGCCCCTCCTGTCCCTACATAGTTGTTATATTGAGACAGTGTGAGGAAGTATAACTAAAACGAGGATTCTTGGCCTAATTCTTATCAACCCTGTGTGAAGTCTTGAATTTTATGAGTCCCTGGATGGGACCTGGGATAGAAGATAAGGAAGGGACAGGAAATTCTAAAGGAGTTAAAGTTAAAAAGAGTTAGGACTGCTTTGAAAAGCCAGTCTCTTCCCTCACTTCCTCTCCTCTCCTTTGGTCTAGATAAGAAGAGAGAGTGCTATCTATCCCCACTGGTAGAAGGGAAGGAAGCGGGAGGGGCAGAAGTTACTGGGATTTAAGTTTTACTAAAAGAAAGAGAACAGATTCCAGGTGCACGGGGCTCGTGTGGCTCTTGCTTCGGGGTGTGTTATTTCCTTTCCGGGGAAGATCGGAAAGAGCATTTGAGTGAGTTGCCAAAATGACTAACACAAAAGGAAAAAGAAGGGCACGCTACATGTTTTCTAGGCCCTTTTGAAAACATGGTGTTGTCCCTTTGGCTACGTATATGCGAATATGCAAGAAAGGTGATATTGTAGATATCAAGGGTATGGGCACAGTTGAGCAAGGAATGCCCCACAAATGTTACCACGGCAAGACTGGACGAGTCTATAATGTTACTCGACATGCTGTAGGCATTGTTGCAAACAAACAGGTTAAGGGCAAGATTCTAGCCACGAGAATTTGTGTGCGTATTGAGCATATTAAGCATTCCAAAAGCAGAGATAGCTTCCTGAAGCGTGGAAAGGAAAATGATTGGAAGAAGAAGGAAGCCAAAGAAAAAGGCACTTGGGGTCAACTGAAACACCAGCCTGCTCCACCCAGAAAAGCACACTTTGTGAGAACCAATGGCAAGGAGCCTGAGCTGCTGGAACCAATCTCCTATGAATTCATGGCATAAATGACTGCTAAAAAAACAATAACAAAATCTTGGATTATAAAAAATAAAAGAAAGAGAACAGCAGGGATTAGAAGCCTGTGGATCTCCACACCTAGCTTATTAAAGTAAGCAGAAAGTGATGGGTTTTTAGGATAAGATTAGAGTTTGAGATGTGGGTCTTGGTACTTTTTATTGGTGAAACTTGCCATCTGATGTAAAAGAACCCGCCCTCTGGGGGAGATGATATGATGCTGCCTTTTTTTACGGCAGGTCTCTGTAGTCAAAAATAAATAGTTAGTGATAAAAGGAAAGGTATCTGCCAGAATCTGTTACTATTGTGAAATGAAGTTGTGATACCTACAGACCTAGAAGGTTTTATGGGGAGAAATGGAAAATGTGAAATCTTGCTGTTTTTAATCAAATGATTGGGTAAATTGGTACTCTTGTATAGTCATATGAAAGATAACATTCTTTCTAAATATTAATGGGAATAATTGGACAAAGGGAAAAAGAAGTTTGTGAAATAAAGATACAAATGCAATGTTGAATCATAATCCCATAGACTAAGACTGGGATTTAAAGTTACTTTGTATCTATTTGGAATAAGGTCCTTAAATGTTTTAAGGTGATGTAAGAGCAATTGGGTAGTAATACAAAAGGTGTGATTAATTACTGTAATTAAGTCAGAGACATTCCAGTTTGGGGAAAAGAATTTCAATGTGTAAGTCTCTTAAAGAGAGATAAGTTGTAGAATACTTTTGCATTGGTGGGAAAAGTTAAATGTGGCTGTTTGGATTTGAATTCATTCCATGGTCTAAAATGTAAGACAAAGTTAATGTTTGAACCTATCATATTTCTTTGGTTCAATTCTTGAAGAATATCTCATTCTTTCAGATCAGGCATAGGGGAGAATAGAAAAGCCTGGGAAACTGATGCAAATGTGTTAGAGCAATAACTTATGATCTTAATGGGAAGATTTTATGAATAAGGGAGGAAATGCATGTGAGCTACTTAAGGATCACTTTAAGGATGTTCCTTAAACGATGTAAGATTATAGTCATATGGTAAATTGATTATTGGAACTTGCTATTCAAAGACTTAATGGGACTGTTAACTGACTGTTTTTCTGAGTCTAACTCCAGGTGTGAATATCAAGGAAGGCTGTCTGAGCCACTGATCCATGGTGCCAGTTATGAACTGCAGGTATTATTTCATGATAAAGTTAAAAGGGCAACTGTGCATGTGCTGAGGTGGGACTCTCTTGATCTGATCCCTTAACTGAAACCTGGCAGACTTTAAGCCTGGCTCAATGCAGCTTGCAGTTTGACATAACTTCTGCCTGTAGTTGACAGGAAGCTGGGGAAACATCGTCCTCTTACTATAAGTCCCTAATCTCTTGGTGGCAAATTTATATAATCAGAAGGTTTTATAAGTACAGTATTGTTACTGTACTGTTTAATACATACATTTGTATGTATTAAAATAATTGATTAAGGAACATCTTAGGTTACTATAGGACTGTGACTAGTGTTCTTGTGTGTGGTCCTGTATAAGTTAGGGTAGTTTATAAGGGCCTTGTATAGGGTCTTTTATAAGTTAGGGTCCTTTAATTCTTGGCAATTGTATGGAGACAATTAGGTCAAGGGCTTGTGAGAATATTACTTTGGTTGATATCAAGCTTGTCTAAAGTTTTGTTACAATTAGTAATGTTAAAAGAACAATGGCTTGTGGTTTATTTTGTAAACACCATGAAAGAAACATGGCATGGCTAAAAGTTTATGATATTATATGTACTGTGTTAAAAATTGATTATTTGATGTATTTATGTATGTACTGGAGCCTGTTGTTAATTCCTTAGTGAAATGTCATCCTTCTGGTGAGGAAATTAGTAATGGGTTAAAGTATAAGAAACTGGGTTCTGATGTGAATTTCTTAAACATGACAACTGGTCAAGCTTCCAATTTTGAATTTGTAAAAATGATCAGGGTAGAAGGATTAGAAATGGTAACTTAAAATTATGCTAACATCACTTTTGTAGGAGAATGGAAAGAAAGCTGGTTCCTACAAGAAGGAGAAGATGCTGAGGTGCTGTGCTGGAGATGCCTGGAACAAATACCAAGGACCAGAGGACTTCATTGATGATGTTCCCTGCCAGACAGCTGTATGGGAAGAGACTTTTGAATCTTAAAGGGATAATTGCATTGTTGTTTTCTTTTGGGTCTCTGTATCCATATTTACAAAAGGGACTGTCCCCTTTGATTTGTCGATGCGGCGATCAATCTTTACCCCTTCCCATATTTACTTAAAGGGGTGATGGTGAAGGGGAAGAATTCAGATGATAAAGAGTAAAGGAATACTAAAGATGGGGAAACAAAAATTTGAATAAAAGAAGAGGGGAAAATTGTAAGAAATGGGGGAGCAGTTTTGTTTTCACAGAGTTAAAAGTATTCCTCTTCCTCCCCTTCCCCACCTCTCCCAGCTTTAGCAGAAATCAGGTCTCTGATGGGTCAGGTGAAAGGTTAGAGGCATATTTAAATGAGCCATTGGAGGAGGGCATGATACAGACAGTCAGGGGTTTGCATCTGGCTAATGAGGAGCCTGGTGGGAGATTCGATGTGGGGGTCGATAAAAGGACTGACATCCATCTGAGTCCTTTGTACTTCCTCCTGTACTCTGCTCAGGGGATGTACCCATTTATTCAAGAGGAATAAATGTAAACTATAATTAAAATGTTCCTGGCTTCCCAACAAGTATTGTTTATTCCTAGACAATGTAAGTATGCTTCTAACAATAATAATTAATACCTATTTTAATATGTTTGTGTCCAGTATACACCAGCCATTCATAAACCTCATCACTGATGCAAATGATATCATGTTTAATACAAAGATCAGCAATTCCTTGAAGCTCTTTTTTGGAAAATATCTGAAATACAAAAATATACAAAAGAATTTGTTACTCAATACATATGAAGACTATAAATTTTAGTAACTGGGGCAAAGGAGAAAGACTTACCTTGCCAGTGGGATTGTGTGGAGTATTTATTATAAGAAGTTTGGTTTTTGAACTAAATTTACTTTCCAGTTCTTCAAGATCTAATATCCATGAGGCACTGGACCATTCATTTCCCTCGGTAGGTTGCTAGGATATGAAGAATGAAAAATGAAGATGTGATTTAACTTTAAATAAGTAATT
This sequence comes from Trichosurus vulpecula, assembly GCF_011100635.1. Lineage (NCBI taxonomy): Eukaryota > Metazoa > Chordata > Mammalia > Diprotodontia > Phalangeridae > Trichosurus > Trichosurus vulpecula. Next base: position 40,410,415 of record NC_050576.1, on the reverse strand, counting down.
ATTGTCAATGAGCAAATAAAAACAATAAATGAAGAGTTACAGAAAGGTAAGGCAAAAAAATTCTCAAAAATGAACAAGGAAAATAGAAAATATTAGGCTCTGTCCTGCTTGAGTTTCCTAGAGGGCTAGATGCATACATGGAGGGGAGATCAGTTTGTAGATATCCCACATGCCTGCATTAGAATATATGCCCCTGCAGAGAATCCACCTGAGCTAGGCTAATGGGCACCTTTTAGTTCCAATTCTGAGATAACTGATGTGAAAAATGGTGCAAGCAGTTTTGTTTCCACTGAGTTGAAAGTATCTCCCTCCCTCCCCCAGCTTTAGAGCAGAGACCAGGCTTCTGATCAGGTTAAAGGTTAGCAGCTGGTATGCATGCTTAAGGAGCTGTTTGAAGGAGGCATGATGTGGGCAGTTCAGGGGGTTGCATCTGGCCAATGAAGAGCCAGGCGGGAGATTCCAATTAATAGCCAATAAAAGGACTGGCATTTGTCTGAATCCCTTGTACTTTCTCCTGTACTCTCTTCAGGGCATGTAACCATTTATTCAGGAGGAATAAATGTAAGATATAATTAAAACCTTCTTGACCTTCCAATGACTATTGTTTATTACTAGACAGTGTAAGTATGTTTCTAACAACTGATTTTGTCCTTTGCCTTAATGTATTAGTTAGCTGGGTGGAAATTTTTTAAAAATCATGCCTTCTTAAAGGGTCACAAAGTTATTGGGAGAAAAGATCTTTATAAACTACAAAGTGTTTCTTAAATGTGAGCTACTATTGTTGCTTTCTGGAGCAGTTGTTGACAATTAATGAAAAAGATTCAATAATTAATTAGGAGACATTGACAAATTCAGAAATACCATTTTCACGCTATCATTGTCCAGAATAGCCAGTGAATCCTTTGGAGCAGTGTTTTGGACCCCCGCTGAAGGATTCCCAGGCTTTTCATAGCCTCCTAGTCAGCATACTCACAAAACGTAAGGGGATATAGACAGGAATTGCTCCTGCCATCTTGATCATGGGATCATAGCAGTCAAAGAACGGTTCCACGATGATCACCTGAAAAGGGCCACACAGTTAGGTGTTATAGCAGCCCTCTGGGCCAGTCCCTCCAGGCATTGTGGATCTCCTCCTTGCCTGCCTTCCCCTTAATCTATGCCCATCACTCTCATAGAAGGAACACATTCCCTGCAGGTCTCGTCCTTCTAGGCCCATGCCAGGTGCTGGTTCCTCCATGAGGTTGTCTTCTTTTCCAATAATCCTGCATGTCAGCACATACATGTTGTAGGCCACTCGTGCAAAGTAAGCTCTTGGAGGCCAGTGACTATTCACTCATGTCCTTGTGCAGTCCAATAGAGCAAGCATTTATTAGTCACTGAGTACCAACAATGCACAAGCCATTGTGCTAGAGAACAAAGAGGGAACATTCCCTGTATTCACCAAGCTTATATTCTGAAGAGGAAGGATTGGGGGTGGGAGTAGGGGTGGAGAGGTCACCATAGCATGTAGTTCTTAAAAAAAAAAAGGCTGTTTGGCTGCAATGTAGCAGAGGTGTCCAGTTCACAGCAGGCCAGAAGTGCAGCGTGGATAGTGTTAATTTGCAGTTTTCTAAATCAGCATGTAATCTGTCAGTATCTGTTTGAGTTTGACTCCACGGATGTGGATCACATGGAGGAAGAGACATAGAAAGAAGAATGAGTATCAGTTGCAAGGACCATTAAATCAAGGAAACAAACTCAGATGTCTACATAAAAATGCACAAAGTATGGAACTAGAGATCCTAATACAGATGATATCATAAGAATCACAGACTTGGTGGAATGGGATTTGTGGTTGGAATGTGACTATGAAAGAGGGAATGTGATTTCTAGGGAGAAAATGAGTTGATGGGGCAGTGGAGAAGCATTCCAGATGCAACCTGTGGACCAGGACTCTTCTGCTTCTCTGCACCATGGGATTCTGGGGTCACAAAGGCCAGATCTAATCCTGGAGCCTTGCACATGCTTAAAATGCATTGGGTTATAGATACTGGGTCAATGGTCTCCGTTTCATCATCTCATTATTTACACTTGTTCTTTACTGCTTTCCCAAACTTTTTGATTTGTTTTTCTTTACAATATTGCTATCACGTAAACTGTTGTCTTGGTTTTGCTCACTTCGCTCTTCATCATTTCATACAAGTCTTCCCAGGTTTCTTCAAAACAACCCCTTTCGTCATTTTTTATGCCACATTAAAATTTTATTGCATTCCTAGACCATAATTCTCCAGTTGATAGATATCCCTTAGTTTCCATTTCTTTGACACTACAAAAAAAGCTGCTATAATTTCACCTTGATTGTAAACTCCCTGAAGGCAGTAACTTACTTATGTTACTAACCATTCATTCAATCAATCAATCAGAAAGGACCAAGTTATGTACCTGTTTTGTATAATTTCTGGGGTTTAATGTAGTAGAATACAAGAAGAAGGGAGATTTTTATATAATTTTCCCCTCCATTTAAATAAACTGTAAAACATACCAAAGCCATAAAGAAGGTAGTAATAACAAACACTTCAGTGAACTTACTTCTTCTTCTTCATTAACTAATCCTTGTATGGCATTAAAAAGAGATCCATATGCTCCCACTGTCACTATTGTTTCATGATTTGGGTCAATTCGTCTGTCATAAAGCTTTCCGTATAGAGAAGATAAAGCTTCCACCAGTGATGGATGACCCTGTCCACAGCAAAAAAAAAAAAAGAAATCTTAAATTTTACTTTAAATTTAAATTCCAAAAGATGAGCATTTTGTTCCTTTCGATTTAAATGCTTGAACTTCTGCCAACATGACTTATATTTTTAAAAACATTATGAAAACATTAAAATATATAATTTAAAACACTATATCTCTGTGTACCTACGTCTAGTTCCTGAAGCAGTAGCTATTTTATCATTATAGTTATTTTATCATTAAAACTGTATAAGCCTGCAAAGGCATTCTACAACAAGAATATAAGTCATTCTACAATTGATAAATGGTCAAATTTTATGAAACTTTTTTTGATGAAGAAATCAAAACTACATAGTCATATGAAAAAATTACTGATTAGGGAAATGCAAATTAAAACAACTTTGAGATATCATCTCACGCCTATCAGACTGGCTAAAATGATAGAAGGGGAAAATGACAAATGTTGGAGGGGAGAAATTGGGATACTAATACACTGTTGGTAGAACTGTGAACTGATCCAACCATTTTGGAGAGCAATCCAGAATTATGCCCAAAGAGTATAAAACTGTGCATACCTTTTGGCCCAGCAATGCCACTATTAGGTCTGTTTCCCAAGGTGAGCAGTGAAAAAGGAAAAGAACCTGTATGTTCTAAAATATTTATAGCAATTTTCTTTGTGGTGACAAAGAACTAGAAATTGAGGGGAAGCCTATCAACTGAGGAATGGCTAAACAAACTATGGTCTGTGATTGTGATGGAATATTACACTGCTATAAGAAATGATGAGCTGGTTGGTTTTAGAAAAACACTGGAAGACTTGCATGAAATGATGCAGAGTGAAGTAAGCAGAACCAAGAGAATTCTGTATACAGTAAGAGCAATATTATCTGAAGAACAACTGTGAATGGCTAAGTTATTCTGAGTATTACAAATACTCAAATTAACTACAAAGGACCTATGAAGGAAGATGCTATTCACCTCCAGAGAAAGAGCTGATAAATAGAAGTATGCATAGCACTTATTATATAATTTTTCAAAAAAGAAGTAAATGGAAATGGAGATTCATGGTTTCATATTGAATCCTCTTTTTGTGTTATGCTGTGTGCAAGGAAATGCTTTTTTTTTCTTTTTACATTTAAGTTCAAAATGAATTTTAAAAAAAGAAAGTTAGCTTTTATCAAGTTGCTACTACCAGAGGATATTATTCTTAAGCCAATCTTTACCTTAAAAGGGAAATAGTTTTTCCACTTCTCCAATATGATTATTACACATATCAGTCTAGTCTCTGGCTATAAGATATTTAGTGCAATGATCTTTATCCTTATTTTGTGGATGATAAAACTGAGTTTCCGAGAGGTTAAATAACTCTTCCATCATGGCCCCAGTAGTGTATGCCTGGGATGCAGCTAGGTGACTCAGTGGATAGAGTGCTGGGCCTGGAGTCAGGAAGACCTGAGTTCAAAACTGGCATCAGATATTTACTAGTTGTGTGACCCTAGGCAAGTCATTTAACCTCTCTTTGCTTGAGTCCACTGGAGAAGGAAATGGCAAACCACTCCAGTATCTTTGCCAATAAAACCCTATGGATAGTATTGGTGTGGTGTGATCCATGGGGTCATGAAGACTCAGACACAACTGAAAGACTAAACAACAACAGTATGTGTCTGAGGTGGAATTTGAACTTGGATCTCCTGCGCTCTGACTGGCCACTGAACACTCACATTGAAACAGACATTAGGTTTAGAAGGCTCTTCCCTAATGGCAGTGCAGGCGACATAAGGATTATTACTCCCGCTTCAGAGATAAAGAAACTAAAGCTCATAAGGATAGCTAAGAGCGGAACCTGAGCCTGGTCCCAGGTGATCTCCCTCCCAGGTCAAGTATTCTTTCCGTTGGACATCTCCAATACACCTGAGCTGTCCATCACTAAAGAAACACGGGCAATAGTGGCTGACACCTGCAACCCTTCCAACAAGTTATCACTATGATAAAAGAGAGAAGATAATAAACAATTGAAGAACTATAAAACTCCAGCTTTTGACAATAAAGTAAAACTGTTAAAAGTATCTGGATATATTTTTATATATCTGGATAAATTTTCTGATTTCATGGTGCATCAAATTCAGTGCCCCACATACTTAGCAGAATATCTTACTATAACATGGACATTTTATAAAGGGGAGGACTGTGTTCCTTGTTCCTAGACCCTAACATTACAATGAAATTCTTCTCTTTATATGTACTTCTACTGTATGATCATACAACATGTGAGCTTGCTTAAAATATTTTTATATACTTACAAAGCCCCGTGTATACTGATTCATTGAATCAATTGCTGCTACCTCTGCTAACTGTTCTTTAATATGTTCAGGAGGGGATATATCTGGTTGGCCTTGGCCAAGATTCACAATAGCAGGGTCTGCAGAAGATAGCTTAAAAAATTCAACCCTACAATGGAAAATAAAGAAAGTGTTAGTGATAGTCAAAATTATTAAATTTAGTCAGTGCTTCATGTTCTAAGTATTAAACCTAAAAACAAGTTTTAACTGACTGTCATAATTCAAAAGGACAAGAGAAGAGAAGGAAACAGAAGAAAGGAGAGGAGAGAGAGGAAAGGGAAAAAGAGGGAGAAAAGGAAGAGAAAGACTGGAAGGGAGCATTTATTTGCTCACAAAGTATACAGCTGTACCAAACTTCACTAATTCTATTTTCTTCTGACCAATTCTTCTTATAGCTACCCATAACTAGCTCAATTGGTAATAGCATAAACTCATAAAAGCAAGGTTATGGGCAAGATGCCTCCATAGATGGATTGTGCCACTGACTCTTAACTTTGGTTGCAAAAAAGGCTGGCTAATAAGTGTGGCTAGATATACACAAATGTATTATGACTAGAAAAAACAAATCAAAGTATATGCTGATGATGGGCCAACAGTGACATCTATGTATAGGAAGGTCAACATATTATCAGGCTAAGAGAGCTCAAGTTTATGCCTGCAGTCAAAACACTTTAGAGTTCATTCACAGATAAAAATTTCCTGAAGTTAAAAAAAAAAGACAACAAAATGAGGGGGTGCTTCTTGAATTCCCTTGGAGTCCACTTTATGTCCTTTAACTCAACAGGCAGATATGACCTCCTTAGTACAAAAAAATAACATTTTAAGTCATATTGGCTAGTGGATTTTTTTTTTATTTAACTCATTAAGGCTGTGGAAGCTGAAGCCAGACTTCTTACACAGTATATTTTTAATCTTTCTGAAGTGTTTCTTTCTACTCTTCTTATATTTCATAAGTTAGAAGATGATATTGGTTTTATCCACAGAATACACACACACACATACACACACACGCATGCACACACGAATACACACCCCTAACAAACTCCAAATAAGATAAAAGACTTGAAAAAGATGGCAAGCAAATGGTAACATTTTGTAGATTGTTAGATACTCACCACACATTCCTATCAAGTCCTTCAATTCGTCTTGCAATTTTGAATTTCTTGCACATTTTCTAAAAGATGCAAGCACACAATGGGGTTCTTTTATAATAAATCAATACATTTCCTTTTTCCAATAGGTATTTATCAGATAACCACCAGATGATTACTAGGTACAAATTCTGGTAACTGAAACAAATTTGTTTTTTAGAAAGACTTAGCTCAGGGGTGGGAAACATGCAATTTGGATTCAGTCAAAAGGCCACACTTAAGGATGTAGAAGGCCAGAGTTTCCACACCTCTGACCTAGCTCCTATTCACAGTACAATCTGTCATGCCCTTATAATCTACTCCAGGGCTCTCTAGAAGTTTGTGGCTGGGTTTTTTAGCTCTTAATCCTTAAAAGGTCTGTTTGAGTGGTCCCCGGAATTCTACTTAAATATACATATTGTAGCATTTCAACGAAAATATTTGTTCATGGTTATTTAAAAAAATACTTTATGACAACTTATCAATGGACACTTAGCATGCCATTTATAGATGCAAAGTGAAACAGAAAATGGACACAGTTTAAGAAATCATTTTTTCTGAAATATCTGGATCGTGAATTCAAGCACTATTTGTGTTTGCTTTTATTATTTTAATAGTTGCTTCAATTATTCAGTTTCCTTTTAGTACCAATACAGCTTCTGAAATGAATGAATCATCCCCAATAGTGAATCAGGGCTTTACACAGATAAGGCTGCCAGGTGGAGAGGTTGCTAGAGCTTTGGCCTTGAGGTTTATACTGCCATGTGACCTTGGGGAAGTCACAGCCTCTCTTAATCTGTTTCCTCATCTGTAAAATGGGAATAATACCACCACTTACCTCACAGGGTTTTGCGAAGATCAGCTGAGATAATGTATCTCAATGGCTTTTTAATCCTTAAAGCATTATATATGTCACTTACATAAGTGAATTGTCTAGATAACTAAAGATTTTCCCTTGTAAGTACTGAACCTTTTATTTTGGTTATTTTAGATGAAGCTCTCTACCATGTGACAGACTTCCCAGTCATAGTAAACAGAGTATGTCAGATATAAATTAACCTTTTCTTCATGACTCAGCGTCCTTGCTATGAACATCAAGTGCTATATTGTGCTGTAAGGTATGTCCTTCGTGAATGATGGAGCTGTGTAAGCAGGATTGTGTTGAAGACAGAGATGACTGTTAACTATTCAGTGTGAGCATTTAAACCTTGGAAACTGGAGAACAGGGCTTGATTTGTTGTTCTGGTGGTTGTCTAAACTTAGGAAGTTTTAATAATGCAGAGTAAATTTGGAAAGGTGAATGCATACTTTTTTTTTTCTGCAGAGCCCACTGTCATTGTTAAATATTTACCAGCACATTTCTATGTGTAAGGCCTTTCTTTGTATCCTCAACACTTAGTACAGTCCCTGGCACATAGAAGACACTTGATAAATGCATCTTGACTGTTTGCCCTAGATTGGATTGCTTCCTCTTCCACAATTCTGTTGGCCTCCAATTACAACAAACATTTATTAAACATCTTAAAATCTGGTTCTGCTGAATTCTGTGACCTTGGCTAAGTCACCAATTTCTGCATCTGTAAAATGAGGGTTTTGATTAAGTGAGCTCTCCGTTTCCTTCTAGCTCTAAATCTCTGTTCCTAAATACCATAGGTAGGGTTAAATTTCAGTATACTTTGCATATTGTGCCTGGGGACCAGCTCCCAACCTCCTCATTTGATTTGGAGTTAGAGAACCTCTGTTCAAATCCTGGCTCTGCCGATGACCACCTGTGTAACTGGTTCTAGCCTAAATCAATATAATCACAGACTTTTAAGAGGGCACAAAGATAACTTTAGTTATCTGGAAAATTCATGCATATCGAGAAATTCCATTCAGTGACAGTGCTGAATAAATTAGTCATTACTATAGCAGTGTTACTGCAATTGTTCATTTCATTTAAAAAATTAAGTCCTTTATCATAAAATAGTCTTTGGAGAACAACACAAAGGAAAAATCCAAGCAGTTAAAATATTAAAGAAATAAAAAGAAAGTAACAATGATTATAATGTTAAATTAAATAGTTGAAAAAATGTCTTAAACCAATCTTGAAATAATTACTTTAATCAGGCCTGCACAACTTGCCGCCCGTGAACCACCTGAGGCAGGCAAAAGGATTGCAGGTGACCTGTGAGAAATGTAGAGAAAAGTATTATTTGTAGGTACAGGAAATCCTTTGGTGTGCTGCAAGTTGTGCAGGCCTGACTTAAACAATAGGGGCTGAAGTCCAAAGATGGGGTTCCTCAATGGAAAATAACCTGTCTCTATCCCAATGACTTCGTGACAAGGGATTCAAAATGGTGATTAGAATGAGATGAGGAATATAGCTTGGGAAACCAGTATTTCTTTTTGTTTTGTTTTATTGCATTTTTATTTATTTTGCTAAATAGCTGCCAATTAAATTTTTATAATTAGTTCAATATTTTTCTTGAATTACATGTAAAAACACTTTTTAACATTTGTTTTAAAATTTTGATTTCCAAATTCTTTCCCTCCCTCTGCTCCCCTCCCCTCCTTCATTGAGAAGGAAAGCAATTTGATATAGGTTATACATGTGCAGTCATGCAAAACACATTTCCATCTTAGTCATGGTGTGAAAGAAAACACAGACCCCTCCCCCCAAAAAACAACCAAGAAAAATAAAGAGAAAGTATGCTTCAATCTGGATTTGGACTCTATTAGTTCTTTCTCTGGGGATGGACAGCATTTTTCATCATAAGGCTTTCAGAATTATCATTGCACTGATTAGAAGAGCTAAGTCATTCACATTTGATACAATATTGCTGTTACTGTATACAGTGTTCTCCTGATTCTGCTCATTTCACTTTGTATCAGTTCATGTAAGTCTTTCCAGGTTTGGAAACCAGTATTTTAATTCAACAAATTCACTAAGTGCCAACTATGTGCAAAGCCTTGTGAAATAAATCATCAGAAAATACTCTTCTGAAGAATGTGGTTCCTTCAGAATTGCATTTGTGATTAAATCCCCTCCTGTATAAGATGCATTCCTAGGCACTGCTCATTATTTAAACTAAAAAGCTATAGCGTGACAAATAATTGAAAGCATTTTTTACAAATACCTCTTGCAATCCCAATGTAAAATTTTAAAATTCCAAAGACTTTATGGAACATAAGGATAATTAAGGTAAAATTAATAATAAATGACCTTAGATGAAGGGGTCTGACTAGATCAGAGATGCTTAACCTAGGGTTTGTAAAGTGTTTTATATATATGTATATATATGTACATATATACATATATATACATTTTTTATTTTATACATTTAAGCATTGTTCTTCTGAGAAGGGGTCCAAAGGCTTTCCCAGACCACTGCCAATGACAGGGGGCCAGGACACAAACAAGACTAGACCAGATGGTCTTTAAAGGCTCCTTTCTACCTCCTGAAACCCAATAAAAATGTGATGCAGGTAAAAATCTTTTTTTGACTTAAATTCAATTATTTTTATCACGTGAATGTGTAGCATTAGTTTTCCTTTCATGTTTCTTTTTTTTTAAACTGGACTTGTCACTTTGTTGGGGAGAGAAATTCCTCAGAAGAAACTCTTCTTGATGTGAATCAGTACTTTTTGGCAGTTTCCATAGTCTTTGGGGATTGCCTGGGGGGGGGGGGGGTTGACTCCTGTCAGAAGGAGGACTCAAATCCAGGTCTTTCCGACTTCAAGGATGGCTCTCTGTCCACACCACCATATCATCTCTTAGGTTTATTTAAAAGCAACAAAAACATTTCTTCATTTGGGTTATCACCAACATAGTATATATACAATAGGCTAAAACTAAGTGACAGTAGTGCCCTATTCTGACATGCCTATACATAGAACATGTATGTGTGATATATATATAATTGTGTAGTGTACACAGATACATATATGTACAATACATGCACATTTATAATTACATATAAGCAATACATGTAAAACATGTAACCATGCATGCATATCCAGGGCACATCCCCAAACTGTACTGAGCATATGACATCAATAAAATTGCCAGTGATAGCCTTAATACAGTCATTTAAAAGTGTGTAGGTGATATAAGGGTCTGAAATACAATGACCCCTTTTTCCCCTGGTGCCTTTGGGTGGCATCTGCTGGCCAGACATGCGAACACCCTTAGCAGTCTTCATGGATGGACTCTGTGTCTGCACTCCTGTCTCCATGAGATGAAATACATACAGGTGTTTCCTCTTTTGAGGTATAAGAGCTGCACAAGGACCACAAACACAGTTTGACTTTTCTATCTAATTAACTCTGCAGCCAGAATATATTTTAGAGTTTGAATAACTACATATTTGGGGCTGGAGATACTGTTTGTGAAGCAAGTGGAGAGGCAGGAAAACGGCACCTGGGCCCTTTGAACTGTATGTGGCCACTGACCCTGTTAATCTCCTCTGGCTCCTGTGCACTGTATTATGGGGGGTGGGGTTCCTCTTTTATGCCCTTGGCTAATTCCTCTTCCTAAATGCAGGAGTTCCCCTCAGCCCTCTTCTCTCATCACCCTTTCCCTTAGCCAACTTCTCCATGTCTAAAACTTTGACTTTATGCAACTATTCCCAAATATGTAACTAAATTAAGTTCTAATTAGTCAATTGCTTGGTAAGATATCTCCAATTCTGGAGTCTCACAAGCAGAGCTGCAGGAGCAAGTTTTGTGCCTGAGACAAGAAGGAGAAGAAGGAGGGTTACTAGGCGACCAGGATAAAATCCATGCCAGGACTTCTGAGATTTTCAGACTGCCACATGAGGGGAAAGTGTCTCTACTGCTGGGATTCGGGTTGGCAGGAGAGGAAAAGCCTCTGGGATAGTACTGCCCACATTCTCTAAATTATCCACCTAGAACAATGCTCTCATAGATTGGCCCTAGTTTTGACTTTGCCCACTAGTATCGAAAACCCAGAGCGGCGAAAGCTTAAACTAGTGTTCCTGCCATCTGCCTCTCCGGTGTTAACTCTACTATTTTATTGTTTTTTACACCAATCCTGCCTCTCCCCATCAGGCACAAAGTCCACTTCTTCTTTTAAAATGTCTCTCAAATCCATCCCCTCTTCTCCATTCCCATTGCTACCAGCCTGACCCAGACCCTATTCTCCTCCTGCATGTATACTACTACAGAAGTTTAACAAGTCTCCATGCCTCTGACCCATCCAGAATGTCACTATCAGATTAATCTTGCATAGGTCTATGCAGGCCACACCTTTGTTAAAAAAACAAAAACAAACAAACAAAAAAAACAACCTTCCATAGTTGGGCCCAAAGTGGACAGAGAGCTGGTCTCGGAAGCAGCAAGTCCTGCCTCTGACCCATACTTCGTGTGTCTCTGTGTGACTTGGGCCCTAACGCCTCGGTTCCCCCCAGCTGCAGGTGCTAGAACAGCTGCTGGTCTGCATTGGTGGAGGAAATTCCAAACTGGGACTTCCCTATAGTTCCCAAAGAGCTCACAGGTGCAGTCCAACAAAAGAGCTCATCACTACTTGGCGGCTATTGGACCCTTGTGCCTGGGGATTCAAGTCCTGCAATGAATGATCTGGCTCCAATCTGGCTTTTCAGCCTTATACATCCATGAAAATCCGGGAGCTCACCATTCAGTCACCTACAGTACCAAACCCTTCCATACTGCAATGTGTGGGACCGGGAGCCAGAGGCAGCTCTACCAGGTGCTCCCTGTGTGGTACCACGCAGGTCATCTATCTCCAGGGCTCATTTTCTTCATCTGTAAAATGAAGGGGTTTCACCACACAACCTCTGAGGTCCTTATAGCTCTAAGTATATGACCTTTCTACCTTTAGTCAGGTTATTCCCTCTACCTGGAGTATCTCCCTCACAATCTCAGCTTATCAAAATTCTACCCATTTTTAAGCTGCCCCCCCATCAATGGAACCTTCCTTGATCTTCTCAGACAGAAATGACCAAGCTTGACTCCGAACTTTGAAAGCATTTTGTTTGTAGCTTGTTTATGACGTATATTACATATGACCTGAAATTATCAGAATTTCTGTGCCTGTTTGATCTCTTCTACTTGATTTTAAGCTGTCTGGGGGCAGAGACCATGTCTTATCATAGAATCCTAGGTCCAGGGCAGAGGGGTCAAACACATGGCCCAATGCATCTTGCAGTACTCCAGAGGTCAGCCTGAACCAGATTAAAATACAATTGGGAAACATTTAAGAGAATAAATACAAATACAATAGATGATAGATAATGTTCATATGTGGTTTTCCAAGTCAATGTGTGGCCTGTAAGATCCTTATGAACCATTTAATGACCCCCATTTCTATTTGAGTTCGACACCACTGGTCTACAGTAAGAAAGGAGCTCAGAGGCCATCTACCCAACCCCCTCATCTTATAAAGAAATTGAAGCCTAAGGAGGTCAAGTGACTTCCCCAAGGTCACAGGGCTGATGAACATCAGAGGCAGATTTGAATTCAGGTCCTGAGCCACTGCTCTCCTGAGGCATTTGCTTTCATATCCCTCATGGTACCCACTGCAGTGCTTCATGCATAAGGAACACCCAGTTATCTGCTGAATGGATAAGCTGTCAATGCAACATTAGTCATCAAAAACTCAATTCAAGTGACAAAGAAAAGTGGGCCAGAATTGATTCTTCAATACGGTGGTTGTCCCTCAGGTCCCATAATAAAACTGTATTCTGTTACTCTTTTCCTACAATGAGGTCCTTCACTGATGTGCTATCTTACTATTTTCATATATTTAAAATATCCCAACAGAATATCCATATACATCATCTGTAGACAGGTTCGTCTTTTCTTGCTAAGCTGGAATACACACAAACTATGTAATTTGTAAGTGATCGGTGATACATACAGAAGAAGTAGAAAAAGGGTGGCATCCTGAGGCACAAGTTATCTTCAATAGTCTTGCTTTATTGCTGAGTGACCAGAGACACCTCTGAATTAAAAACATATCTGCATGATAATTCAGAAAGAAGGAAAAAGAAAAATTAGTCACCAGCATGAGAAAGAACTATCTTAGCAATGGAGAACAGACTATAACCTTGTATTTTAAACTGAATCTCTATGTTCCCCATGATATAATCTCTATATGCCAGAGTTATTCTGGTAAATTGCTTTCACTTTAAAGCCACAAGTACATATATGAATTTTAAAAATATAATGTTTCATTTTATTTTGATTGTTGTTCAATTACGTTGTACGATATATTTACTTTATTTTTAAAAATTTTGAGTTCCCAGTTCTCTCTCTTCCTCCCACCTCTTCCCTACACATTGAGAAGTTAAGCAATATGACATCAATTATGCATGTGAAATTATGCAAAACATAATTCCATATTAACCATATTGCCAAAACAAGGCAGGAAAATGTAAGTAAATGAAAAAAGTTTGCTTCAGTATTCATTCAGAGTTCATCAGTTCTCTCTGGATACAATTTTTTTTTAATTCACAAGTTTTTTGGAATTGTCTTAGATCATCATTGATTAGGGCAGCTAAGTCTTTCACAGTTGATCATCATTACAATATTCTTGTTACTGTATATAATGTTCTGGTTCTGCTCATTTCACTTTTCATCAGTTCATATAAGTCTTCCCAGGGTTTTCTGAAACCATCTCTTTTTTTTGGTAAAAGATCAAATTTAATTTTTAAAAATTTGATATTTTTATTTTTTATTAACCTGTGAATATTTTTAATCCACAGCTCAAGAAGGCAATACTATACAACATTAAATTATAACAAAAAAAGTCCTTTCTTCTAACATTGGTAAAATCCAGGCTACTTTAATCTAGGGACTGCTCAAAGCATAGTAGTGTTTATGCACTGGTCCTTGTTTCAAATGCAACCCATATCAGCAGTAGACAAAGGTATCACGGACCAATGGCTATTTAAAAACTTATATGGAAAAGAGTTGGTGGTCTCCTCTGAACAAAACCACAGAAAGCAGGTCATCTTAAAGAAGAGCCTAGTTACAAAATATGAATGATGAACTTACTTTCTAGTTGTGAAGTGATGATGATTGGGCATGGTTACAATAGTTAGGAACAAAAGCAATGTAAAGTTGCATTATTACTTTGCCCATTTAGAAGACTAAAAGTAGAACTCCTGGTTATATACTCACAAAATAAGACTTTCCATCAAGTGTAAATCTGATAACATTGCACTCTCAATTAAATGGACTGGTGCATGTGAGAATTATATTCCCTAAATTTCCAGGGCTGAAACAAGAACAACAGAAAAAAGATTGGGCACTCCAAAACAAACCTATAATACTAGTGGTATTTGTTGTTCTGTTGCTTTAGTTGTGTCTGACTCTTCATGACTCCATTTGGGGTTTTTTTTTTTGGCAAAGATACTAGAGTGGTTTACAGATGAGGAAATTGAAGTAAAGAAGGTAAAGTGACTTGCCCAGAGTCACACAGCTAGTAGGTGTCTGAGGTTGGATTTGAACTCATGAGGATGAGTCTTCCTGATTCCAGGATTTGAACTCATGAGGATGAGTCTTCCTGACTCCAGGCCTGGCAATGTATGCACTATGGCACCACCTAGCTGTCCTGTGCTGCTATCCACAACTCTTCACTCCACCTACCATCTGCATGTCTTTGCACAGACGGTCTCCAATGTCTAGAATGGACTCCTTAGTCATCTTTAACTCTTGGAATTCCCTAGGCACCACCTCATTCAAGAGGCTTTTCCCGATGTCCACTTATTAGTGATCTCTTTTGGATAGTCTGTATGCATTTTTCTGTGAATATGCTGAATCACAATAGAACAAAAGCTCCTTGAGAGTGTAGTAGCAATTTAGATCTGAAGATCTTTCCCACCCATTAATAGGCCATGTGACCTGCTTATGTCACAGGAAGTCCAAGTCACAAAAGTGGTAGGAGGAGCTTCCTGACAGGAAAAGGAAGTTATGTTACAGGAAATGCAGAGAGAGGGAAAGAGAGAGAGGGAGAGGGAGAGGGAGAGGGAGAGGGAGAGGGAGAGGGAGAGAGAGAGAGAGGGAGGGAGGGAGAGAGAGAGAGAGAGAGAGAGAGAGAGAGAGAGAGAGAGAAACACAGAGATAGAGAGACAGAGAGAAAGAGAGAGATGTTATGGCTGCTAATGGCCACTAATGGCCATTGTGATAGCTAGAGTTGAACAGACTATGACTTAACTGTACTGTGAGTTTGTCTTTGGGAAGACCCCAGCAAGGGGTTGGAGAGGTTTTGGGGTGGCGAGGCTACACATTGTGATATGTTTTAAGTTCCTTGATGTTATGATAAAGTGGACTAACTGGCTGTAGGAGCTGAACATTTGGTTATGGGATATGGTTCTCTGGTGTCTGATAAATGTTATGCTTCTTCTACCTTCTTTATGGAGAATCTCTCATACTTTGTGATACAGAACTACATAGGCACATTCACGATTATCATTGATGTTGTATTTATTGATTTACTGATACAGAGGGCTGGAGCTTATTGTTTTTCTTTTTTGTATTTGTATCTCCAGTGCCTAAAAGTACTATATGCATATACACCAGCAAGTATGTTCCTACAGTTTTGTCTTAAAACCCTTCTTTCACAATTGTAAGAATATTTGAATACTTCCCCTTGTCTTCTGCCCTTGAATCAGAAATGTCTTCTTTCTTTCTCTACTCCTCTCTCTCCTGTGAAAGGTGCTACAGAATGTTGCTTATTGACTGGCTGTGACCCTAAATGGACCTGAAATGTTATAAAACAAAATCTGTTCTCTAAGAAGTCTAAGTCAGCTGTGTCCTTAATGTGCTAGTAAATCTCTTTGTATTTAATTTGGCCTTCCTCTATTTGAACTGCAGTCATTGGGCCCCCATGAGGGTCTGACTCTCCTAAGAGGTTATATTCCTTTTGGTTGAGAGAATTTCCTGACAATTTGGTGTCAGAAGTGGGATAACTGAGACTCTCTCTGAGGTATTGGAATGATCAGACACCTGGAAGAGCTGGAGCACACATGAGGCAAACATTTTGCCCATGTTAATTTCCTCAAGGTTGCTCTCCTCCTACTCATTAGACATAAGAGTCATTTTCCTCAAATTTCTTTCCTCTGAAAGAGAGCATAGTGAAACACATATAAAAAGTGATGGAGGCTTCTGGAGTTCTCAGCCCACAGATGGTAAGAGGGTAGGACAACAGAAGATTACAGGGTCCCTTTGCTGGCATTGGGTTCAGGACTCTGATACATTGCCCACACTTAGATCTGGGTTGCAGTCCCAGAGTGAGGAGGAGCACTAGCACATTAAGAGCTTGTGGCCACAAAGTCATAGTTTCGGGGCAAAAAAGAGTAATTTTGGTCACTCACACACCAGAGCATAGGCCAGGAGAGTAGTAAACATCACTCCTTAGATCATGCCACCTCAGAAGAATTGAAAGCTTATAGACTCTTGGAACTAGGTCTGAAAACAGCTACACAAAAAAACTAAAGCTTAGGATAGTGCTCCCTCCATCCCAGGAACAGAGACCAACTTTAATGCAAAATTGAAAGTCAAGAAATAAGCTGGAAAAATGAGCAAAGACCAACAAAAAGATTCCATAGAAAGTTACTATTGTGATAGAGAAGATCAAAACACAAACTCAGAAGACAGCAAAGTCAAAACTGCTACATCCAAAGACTCCAAGAAAAATGTGAATCAGTCTCAGGCCATGGAAGAGCTCAAAAAGGATTTTAAAAATCAAGTAAGAGAAGTAGAGGTAAAGTTGGGAAAAGAAATGAGAATGATGTATGAAAAAAAGTCAATAGTTTGGTAAAGGAGGCACAAAAAAATACTTCTTCTGAAAATTACATCTTAGAAAAAAAGAACAGGCCAAATGTAAAAGGGGCACAAAAATTCCCTGAAGAACTCCTTAAGAAGCAGAATTGACTAAGTGGAAAAGGAGGTACAAAAGCTCACCAAAGAAAATAATTCCTTCAAAATTACAGTTGGGCAAGTGGAAGATAATAACTCCATGAGACATCAAGAAGCAACAAAACAAAATCAAAAGAAAGAAAAAAATAGAAGAAAAATATGAAATTTCTCATTGGAAAAACAACTGACCTGGAAAACAGATGCAGGAGAGACAATTTAAGAATGACTGGACTACCTGAAAGCCATGATAAAAAAAAAGTCTAGATATCATCTTTCAAAAAATTATCAAGGAAAATCACCCTGACATTCTAGAATCAGAGGGTAAGATAAAAAGTAAAAGAATCCACCATTTGCTCCCTGAAAGAGATCCCAAAATGAAAACCCTGGGAATATTATAGCTGAATTGCAGAGTTCCCAGGTCAAGGAGAAAATACTGCAAGAAGTCATAAAAAATGATTTAAATATTGTGGAGCCATAGTCAAGACAACACAAAATTTAGTAGCTTCAATATTAAAGAAGGAGAGAGCTTGGGATATGATTCCAGAGGTCAAAGGGGCTAGGATAACAACTATGAATTAGCTACCTAGAAAAACTGAGTATAATCCTTGAGGGGAAGAAATGGATATTCAACAAAATAGAAGACTTTAAAGCATTTCTGATGAAAAGACCAAAGCTGAATAGAAAATTTGACTTTCACATACAAGACTCACACATACAAAGGTAGATGGTAAAAGCAAATCATGAGGGATTCAATAAGGTTTAACTGTTTATATTCCTACATAGAAAGATGATACTTGTAACTCATAAGAACTTTCTCATTATTTGGGCATAGAAGGTACACAGACAGAGGCATGGGCATGAATTGAATATGATGGTTTGATATTTAAAAAAAAAGTAAGGGATGAGAAAAGGAATGTGCTGGGAGAAAGGGAGAGGTAGAATAGGGTAAATTGTCTCATATAAAAGAGGTATGAAAGAGCTTTTACAATGGAGGGGAATGTGGGAGAGGTGGATGGGAGCACTTGAACCTTATTCTCATCAGAATTGGCTTAAAGAGGGACTAACATATACAATGTATAACATGTAACCCTACATGAAAGTAGGAAGGGAAAGGAATAAAAGAAGGGAGGTGGGCTGATAGGAGGGCAGTTTGGAGGAGATGGTGGTCAGAAGCATAACATGTTTGAGGATGGACAGGGTGAAAGGAGAGAGAGAGAATAGAATAAACAGGGGGGAATAGGATGGGGTGAAATACAGTTAGTAATCAGAACTGTGAAAAAAGTTTTACAAGTAACTTTCTCTGATAAAGTTCTCATAAATAAAGGCCTCATTATAAAAATAAGCTATTCCCCAATTGAGAAACAGTCAAAGGATATGAACAGGGAGTTTTCAGATGAAGTCATCAAAGCTAACTATAGCCATATGAAAAAATGCTCTAAATCACTATTATTTAGAGAAATGCAAATTAAAACAGCTCTGAGGTACCACTTCACACCTATCAGATTGACTAACATTACAGAAAAGGAAAATGACAAATGTTGGAGGGCATGTGGAAAAACTGGGACACTAATGTGCTGTTAGTGGAGTTGTGAACTGATTTAACCTTCTGTAGAGCAATGTGGAACTATCCCCAAAAGGCTACAAAATCACATATACCCTTTTGGTCCTATAATACCACTAGGTCTATATCCCAGAGATTAAAAACAAAAAGGAAAAGGACCTTTAAGTACAAAAATATTTACAGCAGCTCTTTTCTGGTAGCGAAGAATTGGAAATTGAGGGGATACCTATCAATTTGGGAATGGCTGAACAAGTTGTAGTGTATGATTGTGATGGAATACTATTGCTCTATAAGAAATCACTAGCAGGATGTTCCCAGGAAAAACCTGGAAAGACTTACATGAACTGATACAAAGTGAAGTGAGCAGAACCAGGAGAATATTGTTCATAGTAATAGCAATATTGTATGATGAAGAATTGTGAATGACTTGGTTAATCTCAGCAATACAATGATCCAAGACAATTGAGCATGAATTAAATATGATGGTTTGATCCAAGACAATAGTATGAATTGAATATGATAGCTTGATATTTAAAAAAAGAGATGAGAAAGAGGAATGTACTAGGAGAAAGGGAGAGGTAGAATAGGGTAAATTATCTCACATGAAAGAGGTGTGAAAGAGCTTTTACAATGAAGGGGAATGTGGGAAAACAGAGAAAGAACTGATGGAGTGTGAATGCAGATCAAAGCATACTTTTTTAAAACTTTATTTTTCTTGGTTTTTTTTTTTGGTCTATATTTTCTTTCACAATATGACTAATATGGAAATATGTCTTGCATGGCTGCACATGAATAACCAATATCAAACTACCAGCCTTCTCAATGGAGGGGGAAAGGAGAGAATTTGGAACTCAAAATTTAAAAAAAAGTTAAAAATTGTTTTTACATGTAATAGGAGAAAATTAGATACTAAATACCTTTTAAAAAGTGATGGAAAGGGTGATGATTAAAGCTTTTTCTGTCCTGGGGACTATCTTAGTGATAAACTATTGACTAAGGATTGGACCACTCATCTCAGGAGCCAAACGTCATTCTTAAGATTTCTCTTAAGGAATTTTGTTGTTGTTTGGTACTTCAGTCATGTCTGACTCCTCATGACCCTGTGGACCATACTGTCTATGGGGTTTTCTTGGCAAAGATACTGGAGTGGCTTGCCATTTCTTTCTCCAGCTCATTTTACAGATGAGGCAAACAGGGTAAAGTGACTTGCCCAGGTTCACACAGTTAGGAAGTGTCCGAGGCCAGATTTGAACTCAAGAAGATGAGTCTTGCTGACCCTGGGGTCAGGGCTCTTTGCACTATGGTGCCACCTAGTGGCCGTGTTTAAAACAGAGACTACTATACTGATGATAATAGCTGGTTACACTTTCATCCAAAGTAGGCTTACCATAATAAAGTAAGAAAAATGAAGTCACCCAAAACTTTCAAATATGACTTATCAAGACCTCAGGAAAAAAAATTGAGGACAAGGTTGAAACTTCCAGCTAATATGAGGTCTTTAAATGTTACCTGTGAGTTAAATTTTCCAAAGAGCACATAATAAAAATGAGCTATATTAACTCCGCAGCTTTCACTTTGTAGAGATTTAACTGATGTAAAACAGGCACCACAGTGAAGAAACTAAGTGAACCACAAAAACTTCCAGTAAGGAATGGTGAAAGGTCATGCCAAGCAGGACCACAGGCAGCCAAAGACAACAGCAGCCTATGGTACAAGTTTATCTGCAAACCATTAAGTAGGAAGATGAGGGAGGATAACTTTGGCATAACTCCATAAAACAAAACAAAACAAAAAGGCAAATTAAGAAGCAAGCAGAAGGAGGGCAAAGAGATGAGAAAAGAAGCCTCTGCATGGAAATGACTTGGCCAACCTTGCTGGGCTTCACATTTCTCACCTATGAAATGAAGAGGTTGGACTAGTGCTATCTAGTCCCTTCCTTCTCTCCCTCTATAATCCTACGACTATGAACAAATACAAAACCCCAGTGATTTGGTGCAAATAGCATTCCATGCTCTTATCTAACAATGTTTCCCCCATACGCATGTTAAGATTGGACAGGAAAGTCTGCTAAGTGAAAACACAGAGGTAACGCTAAGGATATGGAGGAGGAGGCATAGCACAGGGGAACAGACTTGCCAACTGTGTTCTCAGGTCACGGTGAATGGACTGAAATAATTCCAAAAAGAGTTTCTTAAGAATGGCAAGGTGCTTCACATATTTCCATTTGCAAATAACATTGTATGTGTGGGTGGGGTGGGATGGGGGGGAGAGGTCAGAGAGGAGAGAAGGGAAAAAGTATTTATCAAGCTCCTACTATGTGCAAAGCAATGTGCTATAAGTCCTTTACAAATATTATCTCATTTTATCCTCACAGTATCCCTGGGAGGAAGGTGTTATGATCATCCTCCTCATTTTACAATTGAGGAAACAAGCAAACAAGTTAAGTGACTTGCCCAGAGTCACACACCTGTTCTGAGGTTGGATATGAATTCAAGTCTCCCTAACTCTAGGCACAGAGCTCTATCCATTGTGCCATCCAGCTGTATAATGAGTAAACATGCAAGAGTTCCACCTTCCATATATACATGTAAAATCAAGTGGATAAAGGTCTATTTGTTCAGACTATATGCAGTCAGAAAGACAGCCAAATAGAGCCAATGTCACGTGTATATTGGATAGAAACTTTGTGTGGAAAATAACAAGAGCCCAGAACTGAACAGAAAATAGAAGATTGGCCTTATCCCACCCCTTCCTTCCCATTCCTACCTAGACCTTAGTTATTGAATGAGCATTGCCTCAAACAAACTGAGACCTAGGAAAGACCTTAATTTAGAAAGGCCAAGGTCACCCTCTGCATCCCGGGCCATCACCAGTCGCCTTGACGTTTGTCTTGCCGTCGAAGTCTCTGGAGGACAGGCTGACACCTAGCAGCCCGGCCTCACTTAAAATCCAATTCACGCGCCAGTCCAGACATCACCCAGCGGTGCTCTTCCAGAAGGGAGGAGGAAGGAGGAGAACAAGACGCTTACTTACTGTGAGGCTTGTTTACGGGCAGACAGATGCCTTGAAGCAGTCCGTGAGCCGGGGCTGGCCGGGACTAGAATCATCACCGAGGGATCCGAGTCAGTTTAGCCATGCAGGACTCGCTGACTGGGCTCTGCGCTGCGGAAACACGGGTCATTACTGTTACTGCTATGAACAAGAGCCGCTCTCACGAGCCCTGGGGGTCCCTGCCAGAGTTCGGAGTCATTTCTGACTCTCGGGTTCGTGCCCCTCCGGACTCCAGCCACGCTGACCTGGGGCAAAATCAGCAGAGCCTTGGCAGGCACAGCTGGCACCGGGCAGTGGGGGCGGCTCGAAAATCCAACACTCCCCTTCCCACTGGCTCGAAAACAATTCGATTCGATCCCGTCTTGGGCAGCCTGGGGTGGGGTGGGGTCAGGAGGACTCGGATCTAGGGCTGGGAGAGCCCTCGGAGGCCATCAAATGTCACATCTATCCCCCCAACCCTTCCCATTTTACAGATGAGTAAACCGAGACTCCCCTGGGCCTCACTTTCCTCCTCTGAAAGAGGAGAGAGGCCCCCTCTTCCGGAGGTGGCATAGACTTGTCTGGGGTTTTTCAGGACCCGGGTCAGCACCGCAGCTCAGTCAGAGGTGGACGGGCGAGCGCCCCACGCTGCGCCGGGAGGAGGAAGGGGGCTCTTCTCGCCAGCCTAGGCTGAGGCCTTCTTTGACCCCTTACCCAGGGTCGCTCTTCATTCCCCATGGAAGACTCACAGCTACAGCCACCAACGACTCCAACGCCTCCAAAGTTGCCGGACCTAGAATGTCTGAGGAGGGGCGGGGCCTCGTGTAGGGAGGATAAAGGAGGGAGGTCCTAGGGGGCGGGGCCTGGCCTGGGGAGGCTAAAGAGAGGCGTGGCCCGAGGGGGCGGGGCCTGGCCTGGGGAGGCTAAAGAGAGGCGTGGCCCGAGGGGGCGGGGCCTCATGTGTGGAAGATAAAGGGGGCGGTGGGGTCAGGGCTCTTGTATGGGGAGGCTAAAGGGGGTGGGGCCTCGTGTGGGGAGGATAAGGGGGCTGTCTGAGGGAGGGGAGATCTGGAGGGGAAAATGAAGAGGGGCGTGGCCTCATGTGGGGAGCATGAAGGGAGGGAGCAGCTGGTCTGGGGAGGGGCGGGGCCTAGTGCGGGGGAAGACCAGGGGACCTGTTTGAGAAGGCTCGTGTGGGAAGGGTGAATGGAGAGCAACAAGTCTGAAGTGGGGCGGGGCTTGAGCGAGGGTGGGCGGGGTTTCGGAAGGGGCGGGACCTACTGTGCCAAGGACAGGGAAAATTAGGGCAGAACAAGAATAGAGGGAGGGGCCGATCTGAAAAAAAAAAGACAGGGAGAGGGGCCGGTCTGCAGAAGGGGCGGGGCCTAGGGGAGGACGAGACCTGAGTGGATGAGGACCGAGGCGGAAGGGGTGGGGCCTGAGCGGAGGAGGCGGTGAATCTGAAGAAGGCGGGGCAGAGGCGTCCAGTCTGAGGGAGAAGGCGCTTGGGAGGTACGAGGCTTCAATTTGAGTAGGAATGACCAGAGGAGGGCCTCGGCGCGTGGAGAAGGCGCAGGAGCGCGCTTGACGCGTGGCGGAAGCCTCCTGGGCTCCCCATCCTTCCCTCTCCATCCTCCCCGCCCCCGCCTGCCCGGTCACACTGGAAAGCACCGCCGTCCTCGCGTTCCCTCAGGCTCACGACGTAGGCGCCTTCGCTCCTCCCCCCAACCATCACCTTCTCTTTCTCCCCTCGAGGTAGCTGGGTGGTGCAGTGAATAGAAAGCCGCGTGTAGAGTCAGGAAGACCCGAGTTCAAATCTATCCTGAGCTGTGCGTCGCAGTGAACCTCTGACTCTCTTCCTCCGTAAAATATGGAACAGAATGAGATACTTGTAAAGGTCATTGCCAACCTCACATCTCTGTATAACACCAGCGCCGTGGGGAAGGGGAAGGGAACAGGCATTTTTATGAAGCACCTACTATGTGCCAGGTATGGTGCAGGTCTCCTCACCTCGCGCATGCCTGGACCACTATAGCAGCCCGTTGGATGATTCCTCCGCCCCCACTCAGCCGCAGTAGTCTCGGGGGAGGGTCTGACCGTGACAGCCCCGCCTCCCCCATTCAAACTCCTGGAGCTCCCCATCACCTCTAGGATCCAATATAAACTCCCCAATTTGGGGCTCAAAGCCCTTCATTACCTCTGCTTCACCCTTCCACCTTTACCACTCCTTACTCTCCAGCTAGGGCCAGTTGCTCCTAGCTGTTCATTGTGGAAAACCCTCCGACTCTGGGTATATGCTCTGGATGCTGCCCCTCATCTCTGCCTCCTGGCTTTCTTGGCTTCCTTCCACTTTTCCAGGACACCTTTCTCAGTCCTTTAATGTTTTTTGCCTTTTCTGGGTTGGTTGTCTCCAATATATGCTATGTATTGCATGAGCTCCTTGAGGTCAGGGACTAAAGTTTTTGCTCTCCTTTGTATCCCCAGGGCTTAGCACATTATGGTCCAATACAGAGCAAGCGTTTAGTAAATGCTGTTGTCTAAGATCGGGCAATGACTGGGCTTTGGCTATAAGGGAAACGGGGTTGGGGGGGAGGGGAGGGGAGCAGTGGAAGGGGCACTAGGTGGGCAGGGTCTGTTGGGGTGGGGGTTGACTTGGAAGGAGGAGTACTAATGTGGTCTATGGAGGGCAGGGGTGAGGCACAGCCATGTCTCAGGAGGGAGGACCTTGGGGCTTAACATGGAAAGAAGGGATCTAGTCTGGGGAATAAAACCAGGGGAGGAGGGGGAAGGGGAGAGGATGAATGAGGAAGAAAGGCCAGGTCTGGAGGAGGGGTGGGTGCACCCTAGGAACTAGTTAGGAGGATCCAGCCTTGATACCAGATTTGGGGCTCGGGGGCTCCAGGGCACTTAGGGAGGCAGTAGGCACAGTGGTTAGACTAATAAAAAATTCTGACTAATGTGGTTGGCTTTTAAAAGAATGAGTTCCTGAGAGGCAAGTTGGGGTGGTCTGAGAGATTTAGGAGGGTGGGAGGAAGGGTGTTACCATATTAAACCTGAAAATTTGGTTGAAGGAAACAACAGAGCTAGGTGATAGAAAAATCCATGTTGTTTATTATTTTCCCTTAAAGCATAGCTAAGCTAGCTCACTTGTATGTACAAGGAGTCAGAGCATAAGCTCTGGCTCGCTGAACAAAGCAAAGAAAAAACTTATATACGTTATTTTAGCAGACCCAGCAAGCCTGTGTTACCTCATTTTTTTATGACCCCCATGTATGTTTAACCATGATACAAGAAGAGGATTTTCCTTAATGGAATAGGGTTGTAAAGAATGTTGACAAAGGTCAGTTAATATTAAGCGAGGTAGTGTCTCTCTTGGGGTTAGGGTCTCATCCTTTAATGGCTAACAGGGGTAAGAATGTCCTTAGGTCAGTCTAATCTGGCCTTTTTGACAGTGGTAAGGGTATTTCCTGAGCAAACTTTTAGAGAGAACAAAGAAGCCCAGGTCCTGGATCTTCATCCAGTTACTCATTAATTCAGGCTCTGGGTCTAGTTGAAATTAAAAATGATATAAAATAGTATAGTATTTTCCACACCTAAAAGAAATGAGCAAAAGATGGCCAGAGAGCTGTGATTAAGGGAAAGAAAAGGATTTTAAAATTAAGACCTTTTGGAGGTTGTGTCCCAAACTGAGATAAAGGGTCTAAATATGGAGATTTAGGGAAGAGTGTTAGGGAGTTGCTTGTAAGATAGGTAAGCTTCAGGGAAGGATACAGGGAGTGTATGAAGGGATATGGAGAATTATTTGAAATCACTATAGAGGAATTTCTCCTAAGGAAGCATAGGGAATCTGTGAGAGGGGAAGAGGCTAAGAGGCCCTGGGAGAAAGGCTATAGGACAGATCAGAGAAAGAAATCTAAAAAGCAACTTCATCAGTTTACAGTGATTTAAGTAAGGATTAGAAAGCACTGTCTAACCCTAATAGGAAGAAGGAGAATAAAGCACAACCCTAGGCAAGAGGAGAGAGTATCAAAATGTGACTAAGTTAAGGAGCTATATCAGTAAGGCAAGATTCATGACCTGGAGGATGACCATGAACGTGCCTGTATGGTTCAGAATCACAAAGTATGGAAAAACTCTCTAGGTAGAAGGCAGAGGAAGTATAACATTTATTTAGGCACCAAAGAATCAAATCCCAGAACCAGTAATTCTGTTGAGGGAGAAAAACTGAGGGATTCAGGAATCCTGAAACTAAAGTTCCCAGGGCAAGGTTGCCTGGACTGAATTCATGGACCCAAGCAATCTTTAAGTCAAGTTGGCAAAAGTTTATTGTTACGCTTTACAGCAGGCAAGAGTCCTTAGGGAACCTGAAATCTAAAGGGGGATACAGGTATATCTTATGTAGGGCATTTTCGGTGGGGAGGGGAACATGTGCCAAGTGTCTTGATTAGTTGTTTTGGGGTGGGATTAGGGAGTGGTTAAGGCATGGTTAAGGAATGGTTAGTTTTTAAAGGAACATGCACATTTAGCATCTACTGCACAGGCGTATTACCCAGAGTTCACTGGGAAATAGCCCAAGGAGGGGCAAGGAAGACATGTGGTTTTGACTGTGAAAAGTCACTAAGTCAACTAATGGTCAGGGTTGACTGGAGATATCCAGGTTACTTCCATCAAATGTCTTGTTAGACAAGATGAATGTAAGGGAGTATGCATTTGACTATGTCTGGGTTACATATCAGTAAGGTCAGTAAGCAGTAAATATTGTTATGGCCCAGTGAACAGCCAATTAGCAATACACAGGGAGTCAGAACAATAAATTCTATAGGTAGGCACAGCTGCCTACTGTGTCAGGAGGAGAGATAAGTGTTTTGTTAGGACATGTATACCCCTGTCTGGGTATCTTTAATGGGGCGCATTCAACTTGTACATATCTCCAAAATCCTTGTTTTAGTTAGCCTCAATTCTTGATTAAGCACAGTTCTTAATCTAACAGCATCTAGATTATAAGTGGAATTGCTGTTCATAAATTCCCAAAGTACTACAACACTATACATGATTGACAAAAATTAATTTCCAACAATAATTTAGTAATGGCTTTTTAACCTCTTCATTATTTTTCTCTGATAGTACAACTCTTAACAACACTTAAACCATATAAATGTATGTTTAAACCATACAAATTTAATGTCTTAAACATTTTTATGTATTTAAAACTTGAAACTACCCATTATTCAGCCTTACTTTACATTTCAACCATAAGACAAAATAGCTCATAAGTTATTACCCTTTACTAACATAACTACTGTACTGGAATTACATCCC
This sequence comes from Trichosurus vulpecula, assembly GCF_011100635.1. Lineage (NCBI taxonomy): Eukaryota > Metazoa > Chordata > Mammalia > Diprotodontia > Phalangeridae > Trichosurus > Trichosurus vulpecula. The sequence continues at coordinate 40,383,440 of NC_050576.1, read as the reverse complement.
AGCTTAAACAAAGCAAAGAGGTTAATGACTAATCTCACAGGTTGATGGATTTATGTCCTTGTTTCACATGCTTGTTTATTCTTCTGTAATTATACTCAGTCTAGAAGAATGAGATACTTGAAGAATTAAATCTTTTACATAAGATAAGTTCAAACACTAATTTTTACTCTTGCTTAGGCCATGGAATGACTAAAAATTCACAGTAGGCCTTCCAAAAATCACACAGGAGATTTTTCAAAACATTTCTAGAAGTATTTTCCATTCTTTAAAAACAGTTTAAAATTTTATCCTGATGTTAAGAGGAATAATCACTAAACTTTTATGAAGAAAATTAGTTGGAAAGTTTTAAAATGATAGAAATCTCTTTCTACTTCCTTAAAGCAAAAATAAACCTTTAAACATTGCAATTCATTAAAACTGAGTTGGTGTAAAAGTCCTTAATTAGCACAAATTCCAAAGTATTATCAAGAAACTAAATTCCTAGTTATTACAGAATCCCTAAATATCACAAAGTTCTTTAGTCAGAAAGGTGTTTGTAATGGTGAGGACACTTAGTTTCTGTAAGCCAAGAAGAACATACCCAATTAAATAAATAACAGTAACAAAGTTTACCAAGCCTTTCCTTAGATGAAACAGGCTTGAAAATCACACCCCTTTTTATTTTTTTAATCGATTCCTATATAACAAAATTCAGACCTCCCAAGGGTCTCTGAAATTTTATAGCCTAAGAGAACTCTAAAAATACAATTTAGAAATAAGATGACCTCAATTACATTTTCAGATTCCTATTACTTTTGGTATTCATATATTAACACATTAATATATATTAATACATATATAACATTAACATAATATATATTATATATATATAATACATTAATATAACATATATTAATACATTAATACCTTAAATACATGTACCAAACAGCTCTTCTTCTGAGCCAATTGTTGCCTCTGGCCTAGGTTTTAGGAATATTTGCCTGGCCATGAGTGAAATTAGAAAAAAAGATTTTTATTTCATATCATTACTTGCTTTTATAATTCATCCAGATTTGAATTTGGCCCCCTGCTTTCTCCAAGCTTCATCTTAGGCATTCCAATTCCTTACTTGCAATTAACAAAATAACTAAGGAATTTTAAGGAGGTGTGGCCACTTCCCTTCCAAGCAAAAAGCCCTGGGGTCTCCAGAGCACAAGGGCCTGATGCTCCCCCACCCCTCTCATCTTCATACATACCAATTCTTTATTCCAAGTTAAAATACTTTTAATGGGCTAGGAGTCCAGGATCTCATCCCCAGGTGAATTACTTTGGGCCTGGCCTAGAGGCCTTTCTAAGAACAAAGGAGCTAGTCCTTTTTAGACATGCTAATTTCAGGGGGCTAGCTCAATTTCCTATTCCTAGCCACTAGTATGTGGCTTCAAATCATAATTTTATATAATCTATGTGGATACAAAATTCAATCATACCTTACACAGGCAAAGCTTATTTTATAATCATACAAATCAATATCTTTACTATAAAACCTTGGATTAGTAACCAATCAGCCTTGTTTTCCAATCAGCCAAAGGCCCAGCTCCAGATTGACCTGCCCACAGTCTTCCAATGTGGAATGGGGGAGGGGTGGCTCAGAGCACATGGACACAAAGCCACATGGACTTAGCTATAGTTTCACAGCCACTCAAATAATTTCAATCTCTCTTTCTTTCCCAGTCTTTATTGAAACATTTTACTCTCTGTATTCTCACTCCAATTTCAATCTCTTTCCTAAACTTGACCCAAACCAGCTCAAACATTTCAAATAAATGAAAAAAAATTATACTTACCAAGCTTCTTTTCCAGCTGCTTTTTACCTTAAAACAATTTAATCAGATTCTAAATAGATCATTGAACCTTTAGAGTAATCATCCGATTATCATACAGAAGACCCCTTTACTTCTACAATTTTAAAACACTTTGCTTGATGTTAGATACACTGAGTCAATGCAAACACACAGATTTTTTTTTTTAAACCTTTAGTACCTAATCAAACCTTAATTCAGAGTTCCCAGCTTTCTTCTCTTTATCAGCCCTCTCCTCCTCTGGGCAGGTTGCTTTGGCTCTGATTTCTTATCAGTTCTAAAACCTACTGGCTTTTTACAATTCAGCTTCTAGTCTAGTATTCCAACTTGGCTAGTGTTGGAACCAAAAAAAAAAAACAAAACTTAATTTCCCAGTAAAAGCCTAAGACAAATGGGAGTTCTTCCCTGATCTTAAATCCTGAAGTTAAAAAAAAAAAAACTTTTCTTAAATACACAGACAAGACATTAGACAAGACACTGCACACAAACAATTCAGAATTCGAATTCAGTCATAACTTCTGAGAGCTCTCTTCCTTTATGTTACTGCGATTTACCCATATTGTTCTTGTCCTCTCTCAGCCCCACAAACTCAACAGAGCCAATCCTCACAATGACTCCCCGTTTCTTGTTCTGGATTTCTTGAGAGCCTGCTAGAGGGTGTAGAGCAAAATTTCCCTTATCTTGGAGGCTGGGAAGGAGGCTCGTCAGCCTGCCTTCCTCTCCATAGATCAAGGTCTGGCCAAACTGTACCAGTCTCTTGGTCCAGACATTTCTGTGCTGAGGCTTAGAGTCTGAGAAGTCTTCATCAAGAGCTCCCCATCAGGGTCCCCCCAAAACCCAAGCCTCTAGGTCTCCTCAATATCTAGCCAGACTCAACTGACCCCACCCTCACAATGTTACCCAAGCTTTCCTTACTTGGGTTAGTGCACAAGCTTACATGACAGTGATCGCTCACAATGTTGACCCTCCACCACGTTCTCTGCTCCCTGGTCTTGTCCTCCCTTTGGGCCCTACTTCCCACAGAGGAGAATTGTCCCCAGCCCACCTGAGGGCCACTGAGAAACGGTCAGTAGGACATCCTGCCAGTCAGTCAGGGCTGAGAAGTCCTCCCCTCCCCAGAGAGAGGTCCGGGAAAATCTTGGTGGGATCTCCAAAACCGTGTGCAACAACATAATAAAGAGTTTTGAATCCAAACCCTAAATCAGAAAAGGCATTATTCTTTCTCATGAGAAAGGATGCCATCCAAGCGGTAGAGGTGCTTTAATTATATTTTACATTTATTTGATCTGAATAAATGGGTACATCCCCTGAATAGAGTACAGGAGAGTATAAAGGACTCAGATGGATGCCAGTCCTTTTATTGACTTCCCCTTTGAATCTCCTGCCGGGCTGTTCATTGGCCAGATACAACCCTCTGACTGCCTATGTCATGCCCTTCTCAAATGGCTTGTTTAAGCATGTGTATAAGCTTCTAACCTTTCACTCTACCGACCTGGGGCCTGGTTTCTGCTAGATCAGAGCTCTGATTAGAACTAGTTCCAATCAGTCACCTGACTTATGTTCTGCTAAAGCTGGGGGGTGGGGAGGGGGATGCTAGGGTCTTGACCAGCAAGTTGCCCTATCTCAGTACGCAATGATGAGGCGGGAGCAAAGATGGATATAACTCCGATTTATTGGAAGCCATCATCCATATTTATAGGTTTTTGCACTACATAAGCAGAAGCAGGTGTTCAAGGGGATGAAAGCATGGGAAAAAAGGGATGCACTTCAGTAATGTATTGTTGCACTTAGATTAGATGTAAGTAGCGATATCTGGTGGGAAGAATCTGGATTATTGTAAACTATGTTGCCTACAAGCATATGGGAAAAACTAGGGCTGTGGTAAGGTAGTTTCCATAGGAGTATGGGAACAAAACGGTGTGCTGTCCTACAGTATCTATGGAGGCATGGGAAGGCTCAGGCATGTAGCCAGCTGATATCAGAGCTGTATGAGCTATGTGAGGCACAGGGCAAGATACCCTTGTAAAGTATCAAAGAAGTTCCCATTAATTAAAGCATGTTTGTGTTAGGCACTGGTTCAAGAGCATTTGATAATGGCCAGCTGGGCTCCTCCTACTGGGCTTGTGAGTCCTTGGTGGATGGACTCTGCCTGCATGAGAAAGGATGGCTATCAGAGCAGGAGCGGGGTGCTGTTAGGGGGGCTGCTAGGGACGGAAGTCTTTCCTCCAGGTACGTACCGTTCCAATTCCTACTAAGCCTGTCTGGTATTACCCAGGAAACAGGCCAAGAGCTAGGGTCTGAGCAGCCCCAGGGTCGGCACTAACTCCCTACAGGGGGAGAGGGACACCTTCAACTCTGTGGAAACAAAACTGCTCCCCTGTTTCTTACCCAAAGAACCTTCTTTACAACAACTTCTGGAGATTGTTGTAAAATGTTATTTCCATTCTGCAGATGAGAAAACTGAGGCTCAGAGAAGCTAAGTATGTGTCCATGTTCACATAGGTAGGTGTGGAGCTAAGAAAAGGTCTAACACCTGTGCCTGCCTTGCCCTTGCTGCTCTTAGATTAGCAGCTCTGCAGGGTATTCCCCAGACTCTTCCTCTTTACTCTGGCCATTTTCCACACTGCTGGTACACAGGAATTCTTTTTCTCTCTTTCTTTCTCTCCTCCTGAAGAACTGTGATCAATTCACACTGCCATTTCCTCTGTAAAGGGCACGCCAATGGAATGCTCTATGTGACTTCCTAGACCATAACTCCCTTCTCTGGCCTTTACTCTCTTCTTGGTCTTGTCTTCCCCGTTAGAATAGAAGCTCTTTGTAGCCTCAGCAGTTTAGCACAGTATTTAGCATAGTGTAAGTACTTAATTGCTTTTCATTCATTCATTAGAGGGAATTTTATGTTGTCTCAGCTGAATTGATAGGATTTCAGATGATCTAGGTGTTAACAAGGAGTTAATTCCCAGACATCCCTTCTCTACCTGCTGGCTTATTCTGGAACTTCTCCCAGTGCCTGAGGCATCCCTGCCCTGGATGCAAATTTATTCAGGATTGAGCAAAGTTTCGCAGTTTAGGCAACAATTCAGTTAAAATTTGCATTATCAAGCAGAAGAATAGTCACTAACTTTTGGCAGTGCTAAGGACATCAATTTTCCTAAAATTGTCCCTTTGAGAGTAGGCTCCTCTCCAGATGGTCAAACTGACTTCAAGAAATCCTTCACTAACTGAAGTAGTAAAAGTCCTTTTCCTTTTTATTGTCTGATAGATACTCCAATTTGATTAAGGCATGGGAATAGATAGACCTTAATTAAATTGAGGTATTCCCTGTCCTAAGTTTGATCATTGTCCATAAACTATTTCCTAGAACCTTAGCATTCATTCTTAACCCTTTACATAGTTTTTCGAGAGAAAAGGGCTAAGCTTTAGACTAGGATAATTAAAAATGCTTTCTTAATGTTCTAAAAGGGGTGGGGTAGTCTGCTTCTACATTCCTCATTGACGCTTCTAGACTGTTTCTATGCCACCATTGCTCAGTCACCTCTTCTTTTTTAGTTCACATCATTCAAATATGTGACTATTATTTCCTGTTCCCTGGTCATTCTCCCTCCTCTCTCAATGAGTTTAGTGTGTACCTCTGTCTTTCTCTCCACCCTAACTCTTGCCCTCATACTAGGGGACTTCAACATGCATATTGATGTTCTTGCAAATACTGTAACTTCCCAGTTCCCCAATCTACTCAATTCCCTTGCCTTACTCTTACATTTCACCTCAGCTATAAATCTGTATGGGACATGTGTGGGACGAGTGAAGACCTCTCATAAAAGGGAACAAATTAAATAAATAGAAATAAGGATAGTGAGTCCCATTTCTCTACTTAGATATTTTCCCCTCCACAAGCTTAGCTAGTGACCGTAGGCCCCCAAGGTTAAGAACAGGTCCTGTGTATTTACCTAATGGCGAGAGGCCTGAAAGAAAGAAGGGTTGAGGTGAATAAGTCAGCAACCATAAAATTCTCTGAGGATAAGGATAAGACACAGGATACTCACCCCCTGTACATTGACCCCAAGATAAGAGAACCTCCGTTTGGGGAAGAATGGATGAAAAGCCGAAAAGCCAGGTGCAATATAGATGTGCAAGATTAGTTAGGTATAAGAATGATGGGAGGCAAGGTGTAAGGATACTGGGGATATCCGCCATAGCCACAGATGTGAAGATGAGGTAACTAACAACTAATTCCTGCCTGTCACCGATAACCGAACTGTTTGTTTAATCGTCATTTTCATTGTTATTAAGACAGATTTACTACCTTGAGATTGATAGTAGAATGAAACAAGAATGGTGGGAAGTTTATGACTGTCACCTGCTTGTAAAAAATAACCATACTGTTTGTTCCTTGCCATTGTCCCTGGGTAGATTTATCGCATCTAGATTGTACCCTCAAAGCTTACGTCTGCAAGCTGAGAGGAAGGAGGTTGGGAGGGGGAATTGCGGTTAGGGACCTATATAAACACCCCAATTTTCTGTGTCCAGTGCGCTCTGACACTGAGAGGACCCCCAGTCCTCTCGATGTCCGGGTTGCCCTTTCCTGCAGGATCGTAATAAATTTTCCTTTCTACTTTCACCTTGAGATGCCTCTGTTGTTAGTTTTTGGATTCGTAAAATCCATCCCACACAGACAGAATTTTTAAATAATAGGAGAGACATCTTTAAGAGAAACAAAGTAAATTTTATTCTACAAACCTTGCAAGATTCAGGCACACCTCCATAAGGGAGGAGGTGAGGTAAAAGGGAACCTGCCTTAATTTATAGTCTTAATGAAAAAGATTCCCACCCACCTCTATCCCTTGTCACCATTGGCTGGGGGGGGAGGGGAGGGTGGGCTTACAGTCTAGGCCAGAAAACTACAGAGGACCAAGATTGATCCGGTTCGGTTCGTTCAGGTTTTTCCCTATCAGAACTCAACTGCCAAGGTGGCATCTGAAAGTCTAGGAGGAGAAATGGGATGGGGGAAGGAGAGACCCTTCCCAGAGCAGAGAACAAAGAGCTCACAGAAAGTTCATTATCTTCTAACATCTGAGAGAGGGGGGGGGAAGGGCATGCCTTCCCAAAATTACAAGGCCAAATCCCAAAACCTCTCCATTAGACATACCCTGTGAAGTCTTCACAATTATCCACCCCATGCATGTAGAAGTCTTTATACCCCTTAATCTTGCCGTTACCCAAGAATGTTCCACTTCCATGTTCATGAACTCTGAAATCTTTATATCATAAAGTATATTATCGTTGCATCTGGCCCTATGCTTTATGACTCTTAATCCTTCCTTTCCTCAATGCTTTCCCAGTAACTCTAGACTGGTTACACTCTCCTCCCTTCACAATCTTGACCTTTTTGGGGAACCATTTAACTCCACACTGTCACCTACTATCCATTTCCTTGCCATTTTTGTCCTATTGCTAATCACATCTTTCCAAACTTCAAACCTGGATTACTGTCATCACCTGACTCTGTCATTCCTCTTCAAGTGCTACTCAGTGGATCTAGAGGAGGTCATTAAAGAGTGCTGATTGGGTTCCCTACAAATTTATGTTATCTAATCTCAATTGGGCTTTGTGGCAGCAAGGCATTCTTTCTACTCTTCTTTGCTTGGCTATCCCACTCACCACAAAGGCTGTTTCAAATTTTCTGGTCTAACCTCAAGCCTCTTAAAGTACCCTCACCTTCCATGCCCTCTGCCCGAGGACCTCATTTCATACTGAATTATTAAAAATCTAAAAATCACAACACTTTTCCGAGAGCTTCTCTTTTTTTTTTTTTTTTTTTTTTGCTGTTTTCCATCCCTCTGATACCATCCCCCACTATCTTCTCCTCTTCAGTCTCAGATGAAGACATGTCCCTTCTCTTTCCCAAGGCCAGCCCTTCATCATACACCCTTAATCCCATCTCCTTACATCTTCTATGCCAGATTGTCCCCTCTATCATACTTTCTCTCAAATCTTCAGTCTCTCCTACCTACTCTCACCTTCTCTACTGCTTACCATCATGCCCAGGTCTCCCTTATCCTCCATGTGAGAAACGTGATTTTGGGGATCACTGGACTTCCTAGGCAGGACCAAAGTCCTGAGGAAGAACCCTATGATAATCCCTAGGGAAGGCTGTGCAGACCACAGGACTCCCAGAGGAAAACCAGCCCGCACCGGAGATTTCTCGGACTAGCTGAGCGCCTGAGGGCAGGCCTGGTCTCACTGGGAAGTCACAAACTCGGCAGAGTGGAACTCGGAGAAGCAAGGTAAAAAGGGGGAAATTTGAGTGCACTATGAACTGAGTGAAAATCGGCCGGCCATGAAATTTTCAGGCGCGAACAGTCATACCCCGTGTGACAGAGGGTAAGTCCTCAGTGTCCTCTGTCTTTGCGATCCAAGAGTGTCGACTGACAGATTTAAGGACTCTGAGAAGACACTCGGGGACTGAGCTAAGATCGCAAGGTCTTAGGAAAAACCAAGCCACCTGGCCTTGGAGTGCCAGGGGATTGGAATTTGTGGGGTTTCTAACCCGGAGGCAAGGGTGACCTGTCTCGTGTAAATTGGTTGCAAAAGCAGAGCTTGGACAGCCCTAATGTGCTGTACCAAAGTAGAAATGAATGGCCATAGAAAGAGCTCTAAATTTAACTCAGGTGGGGAAAATGGGTTTCCCTGGTAATGTTGGAAGTGGGTCTGAATTTGAATTCGAAATTGTTCATATGAAATGTCTGTCTGACTAATGTTTTGTCTGTGTTTTTCTGTTCTATGTTCAGGTAAAAATGTTTAACTCTAGGAGACTGAAATGGGCTCCTTTGGTATGCTAAGGAATCAGAGCTGAAGCTGCCAGCCAGGAGGGCTGGGGGCTCTGAATTAAGGGTTGGTTAGATTCTAAAGGAAAAATCTGTGTATTTTGTATTGAGTTAGCCTATCTAACATCAGGCAAGTGTTTAAACTGTAGAGGAGAAGTAAAGGGGTCTGTATGAAAAATTGGATGACCACTTTAAAGAGGTTCAGTGGTCTGCTTAGGATGTGATTAAAAACTGTTGATCATTTTAACCTTTAAGTTTTAAGGTGAAAAAAAAAAGAAAGCAGCTCGGAAAAGGAAAGCTCGGTGAGTATGTAATTTATCATTTACTTGAAATGTTCAAGATTAGGAAAGAAAGATTGAAATTGGAGATACAGAGGGTAAAAAGAAAAAAAAAGTTAAGGTAAAAGTTGGGAAAGGAAAGGAATTTAGGTGGAGGGTTGTTGCTCTTAGCTGCCATGTGCTCCTGTCCACACCCTTCCCCCACCCTCAACATTGAAAGACTGTGGGGAGCTGAAGCTAAAAGAAACTTGTAACTTGATTGGGAAATAGGGAGTGATGAAAGGTTTTATTGAATCTCTGGGTATTTACTATAAGAAAGATTTTGATTTGTATAATCATTAAGCTTTGGCCACGTAAGGTATTACTGAATTTTGTTTTCACAGAGATTATATAAAATCATGGTTTGAAGCCATCTGCTAATGGCTAGGAATAGGAAAATTGGCATGTCTAAAAGCCTGGCTCCTTTGTTCTCAAAGGGATGCCAGGCCCAAAGTAATTTACCTGTGGCTGAGGTCTTCAACTCACCTTTGTCAATCCTCCTCAGCCAGTGAAAGGGATTCCCCTCTCTTGCTGAGGCAGACAAAGGGAGGGGAAAGAGAAAAATATTTTAGTTTGGTAGAAAGCATAAGTGGGGGAGTTGCAAGACCCATGTGCTCTTAAGGACCACTCCCTCTCTCCAAAAGGTTTTTTTTTTTTTGGAAGAGAAGTGCCTGCACCCCTTCCCCCTCAAAATCCTCTTAGGCGTTTTGTTAATTGCCAGTATGCATAAGATGAAGCTTGGAGAAAGCAGGGTACCAAATTCAAACCTGGATGGTTCATGAAAGCAGATAATGATATGAAATAAAGTTTTTCTTTCCTTTTATAAGTTCATTCATGGCCAGGCAAATATTCCTAATACTTGGGCCAGAGGTAGTGGGTGCTGAAGAATATACAGCTAAATAAATAAAATGTATTTAAGATATCAATGTATTAATATATGTTATGCATGTATTTATATATTAATGTATTAATATAGAAATACCAGAAGTAATAGGATCAATAATTCCTATATGTGATCTGGAAATGCAATTGATGTCGTCTGAAATTTATTGTTTCTGTATTTCTAAAATTCATTTTTAATCTGAGTTTGATATATGTGAATTGGGTGCTTTTAAAGGATGTGATGAAAATTTGGTAATTTTAAACTGTCATATTTGGTTTAGAAATGTATTTACCTGGACTGAAATGAGTAGTTCAAATTTTACATACGTAATAATGTTTAGGGCATTATTATATTTCTATAGTATAAATTTTAAGAGTTGTATTAGTTTAAGAAGTTGGACTATTGCTGTAACTTAAGAAATTATAACTTTCAAGTTTTGTCTGGAAGTTCAATTGAAATTGTTTTTGCTATAAATCAAGTATTTGTACAGAGGTCTTATAGAGTCCTCTTGTAATCTCTGTCAATTCAGGATACATTGTGAAATGTTAAAATGTGCTTTTATAAACAGTTAATCTTTTCTTTTACAGTGCTAAGAGTATTGGGCCTTAGAAATTAAAATGTTACCACTAGTGATTAAAATAATTATTCTTATAATCTAGATGTTGTTAGATTAAGAATTGTACTTAATTAAGAAATTGAGATTGTTAACTGAACCAGGGACGTTTGGATATTCAATCTTGTGTAAAGTTTTCAGTGTAGAAGGATTCCTATGCACAAAGCTCTTAAATTCTGTAATAACAAAGAATTGAGTTGTTATAATACTTTGAAAAATATAGGGGTATGATTTTCAAGTCTGTGTCATCTAAAGATGTATTAATGTATGTTAATCTGGAGGTTTATGGACTAATTTGTGATGACACATTGGGAATTTGAATGAATCCCAATGTTTAAAGGTTAAAGAAGGGAAATGCTTTCAAAAAATGCTCTGTAAAATCTTTTTGTATAGTTTTCAGAAGGCCTGCTGAATTTCCACCTGTAAGCTAATTGGTTGCAGTTCAAAAGTTTTCCAAGTTCTGGGTGAGAATGTTATACTTGGGGAATTAATGCTTACCTATAGAAGTCTTGGGGGAGGGTGGTTAAAGCATGAGTTTAATGTACCCCAAGAAAGGCCCATTAGGTTTTGAGAATGTGGGTCTTAAGGATACAGTTTTTATTAGTGAAGCTTGCCATCTGATGGGAAAGGACCCTCCCTCAGGGGGAGATGATGTGGCAGATCTCTTTAATCAGAAACAAGCAGGTAGTGACAAAAGGGAAGTTATCTGCCAGAATCTGTTACCATTGTGAAAGAAGTTGGTTTTATGGGGAATTATGGGAAAATTGGATAAATGCAAATATGTGAAATCTTGTTGTTTTTAATCAAATGACTAGTTATATTGGTACTCTTGTATAGCCAAATGAAAGATAATATGGTTTCTAAAGTATTAATGGGAATAATTTGGGGAAAAGGGAAAAGAAGTTTTATGAGATAATATTGGTTTACAAATGTAATGTCCCATAGACTAAGGCTGGGATTTTAAAGTTATATTGTATCTTAGTGAGATAGAGTTCTTAGATGTTTTAAAGTGATAAAAGAGCAATTAGGTATTAATACAAATAGTGTAATTAATCACTGGAACTAAATCAGAGACATCTTCAGTTTAGGGAAAAGAATTTCAATGTAAGTCTCTTTAGGAGAGATAAGTTGTTGAATATTTCTGTATTGATGGGAAAAGTTAAATGTGGATTTGAATCCATCATCTAAAACATAAAGATAAAGTTATATGGTTCAATTCTTTCAGATCAGGCATAATTAGAGAAGAGTAGGAAAATAGAAGAGAAACTGATGCAAATGTGTTAGAGCAATAACTTATTATTTTAACGGGAAGACTTTATGAATAAGGGAGGAAATGCATGCAAGCTATTTAAAGCTAGTTTTAAGGATGTTCCTGAAGCAATGTGAGATTATATTCATTCAATCTTGCCATTCAAAGACAATGGGACTGTTAACTGACAGTTTTTCTGAGCCTAATTCCAGTTGTGAGTACCCAGATGCCAGCAGCCCTGTGGGAGGGCAGGCATGAGCTGCAGGTATGATTTCTTGGCAAAGTTGAGAGGGCAACTATTCAGCATGTGCCAAGGTGGGACCCTTTTGACTTGATTTTCTTAACTGAAGCCTGGCAGACTAGGCCTGGCTCAATGCAGCTTGCAGTTTGACATAACTTCTGCCTGGAGTTGATAGGAATCTGGGGAAAATATGGTCCCCTTACTCTGAGTCCCTACTCTCTTGGTGGCAAATTTCTATAATCAGAAGGTTTTGTAAGTACAGTAAAAAAAAAAAAATCTATTAAAATATTGATTATGGAACATCTTAGATTACCATAGAACTGGGCGTAGCATTTTTGCACAGGTCCGCATATAAGTTAGATTTTCTCTTAGTAATGGTAAAGAGATAATTAGGTCAAGGGCTTATGAGAATATTATTTTGCTATTTGGTTAATATCAAGCTTGTCTAAAGCTTTGTTACAATTAGTAATGTTAAAAGAAGAATGGCTTGTGGCTTATTCTGTAAATGCCATCAAAGAAACATGGCATGACAAAAGTTTATGATATTGTATGTACTGTGATAAAAATTGGTTATTTAATGTGTTTATGTATGTACTGGAGCCTGTTAATTCCTTAGGGAAGATGTCATCCTCCTGGTGAGGAAATTAATAATGAGTGAATGTAAAATGTAAGATACTGGGTTCTGATGTGAATTTCTTAAACAGAACAATTGGTCAAGGTTCCAATCTTGAATTTGTAAAATGATTAGGGTTATAAGGATTAGAAATGACTTTTGTAGGAGAATGGACAGAAAGCTGGTTCCTATAAGAAGACAAGAGGAAGGTTCTGGGATGCTGTGTTGAGAGAAAATGCCAAGGACCAGAAGACTTGATGCTCCCTGCTGGACAGCTATACAGGAAAAGACTTTTTGGATCTTAAAGGGACAATTGCATCATTGTTTTCCTTTTGGGTCTCTGTATCTGTATTTACAAAGGGGACTGCCCCCTTCGATTTGTCAATGCGTCAGAGATTTTGAGGAATGGAAACCTTAGAAAAGGGTAATGGGGATGCAACTTATATCAGCAATGATGTGTGAAGTCTCCAGATTAGTATAAGAAGAGGGGGGACTGCATGGGGTGGATAATTGTGAAGACTTCACAGAGTATGTCTAATGGAGAGGTTTTGGGATTTGGCCTTGTAATTTTGGGAAGGCATGCCCTTCCCCATCTCTCTCTCAGATGTTAGAAAATAATGAACTTCCTGTGAGCTATTTGTTCTCTGCTCTGGGAAGGGTCTCTCCTTCCCCCATCCCATTTCTCCTCCTAGACTTTCAGACGCCACCTTGGCAGTTGAGTTCTGATAGGGAAAAACCTGAACGAACCGGATCAATCTTGGTCCTCTGTGTAGTTTTCTCGTCTAGAGCCTAGACTGTAAGCCCACTTCCCAGCCAATGGTGAGAAGGGATAGAGGTGGGTGGGAATCTTTTTCATTAAGACTATAAATTAAGGCAGGTTCCCTTTTACCTCACCTCCTCCCTTATGGAGGTGTGCCCGAATCTTGCAAGGTTTGTAGAATAAAATTTACTTTGTTTCTCTGTATTAGGAGGGCAGAATTTATAATCTCAAAGAGGATCATATATATGTCTGAAAGGTTCGGAACCTCTGGATATAAGAAACTCTCAACGTAGGAGGCAGAAGAATCAAAGCTTATATTTAGGCTCCACAGTAACCAACCCATGAACCAGCATCCCCATTTTGACATATTGATCAAAAGCTTCCAGGCCCAATAACTACGCCTTGCAAGAGTAACCAGGAGGCTACAGAGAAGCATGATGGTGTAAAACAAAATCATGCTTCCCCCTCTATGGTAAAAAGATTACCCACTGGCCTCAAGTCCTTGTTCAGCTTCCTCCCGTAGGTCAGCTCTGCTACTGGCAGCTCCTGCTTCAGCTGTGGCTGTAGCTATAGCAGCCTCTGGCTCCAACGGAAGCTGTTTTTAACCATCCGGCTTCTGCAGGGGTGTAAGGTACTCCGGGGAAAGCACAGGTTCTTTCAATCTGCTTAAGCAAGGTGAAGGGGTTGACCAGGAAGGCACAGGTTCTTTCGATCAGCTTAAGCAAGGGAAGCAAGGTGAAGGGGCCGACAAGCTTACTTCAATCCAACATAGAAACAGCATTCAGTTCAGGGGAAAAAGCCAAACTAGTCAAGGGCACTTGTTGACTAAGTGCTAAGGAGCCCATTTTTGGTTGCCAACACATTCTCTTAAAGATGTCTCTCTTATTATTTAGAAATTCTGTCCCATACAGTAGGATAATAAGGATACAGAAGTAAAAGTGAAATTTTAATTAGATTTTCTTTGTCTTAGTTTAGGATTAAACTACATTCTTTTACTTCCCCTACTTTCCCTCTTTAACATATGCAAATTATGCAAATCAGTAGGCCTGGATTCTTGACCAGACCAGACCTTAGATAGGGTTGAACTGGTTCAACTTGGTTTGGCCTCTCTAACTCCCCTGACTGCCTTCTCAAAAAGCATGCGCATGCATACAAGCCTCTGACCTCTCACCTGACCGACCTTGAGGCCTGATTTCTGCTAAAGCTGGGATGGGGGAGGGGGAAGTACACCTTTAGTTCTGTGGAAACAAAACTCCTCCTCCCATTTCTTACACTCCAAAAGCTCTATGTTGATCTTTCTATCCTAGCTAGCTTTACCTATATTTCTCCTTCCCTTCTTTGCTAAGCTCCTTGAACAGTGCCTTCACTTCCTTTCTTCTCACACTCGTCTGAATTCACTACAATTTGGCTTCAGTCAATGAATGATTGGATGAATGAATGATAAAACATGGTCCTGTGTGGGACAAAAGACCACTACTCAAATTAGTCAAGACAAAGACTTGGATACCTTGAAAGCAGAAAGGAGATTGTTGCTTTCTGGAGAAGAAGAGTGCAGCCCCTCCTTGCTCAGTGCAACGCTGCTGGACAGGGTGTATAGGACTTGAGCCAGGCCCCTGCCTTTTATCCCTAAGGCAACATTTCCCCTCCCTGGTCCCCTGTCTCCTTGGCCTAGGCTGGGCCTCAGAGCACACTGTTGGTGGGACTCTTCTCCTACAACAAAAGGCAGGGCAGTGGAAAGTAGACAAAGAACGAGGATGTTTTTCTGCCACATGCTCAAAAATAGGGTCTGGGGGGTGGGGGGATCTTAGATTCAGCTGTAAAGCATGTTTTTGCAAGGCCAGTTAGCTGCAGGTGTTGTTTTGCAAGGGAGTGTGTTTTCAACATGAAGTATAAGAAGGAACTATTAACCCTTTGAGGAGGCTTCAATTCTGAGAGTTCATCTCTCACAGTTGGACATTGTACTACATACTGGGGAGATAAATATAAGCAAGCTAGACAGTCCTGTCCTCAAGGAGTTTAATTTGTGATGGTGGAAAATGAAACCTAGAGGGAAACTAGAAAGCAGAGATTGGGGAGGGGACACACAAGCTGTGACATGGTATGAAAATGGTGGGGGACATGTGGGTCCTTTTCCCTTTTTTTGATCTCTTTGGAATACAGTCATAGTAGTGGTATTGCTGGATCAAAGGCTATGCAGTTTTATAGCTCTTTGGACATAGTTCCAAATTACTCTCCAGAATGGTTGGATCAGTTCACAACTCCACCAACAATGCATTAGTGTTCATTTCCAGTCATCATGATGAATATCTGGTCACTGGATCCAGATGGATCTGGAGGAGAAAGTGAGGCTGGTGACCTTGCACAGCCCTCCCTCACTCAAATCAAAGTCAACTGCAAGTTCATGTCATCATTTCCCTTATGTCATGGTTCTCTTCTAAAAAGAAGGACAAACACAACCTGTGAGTAGAGCCAGCTGCCTGAAAGGGGACCCAGCTAGTTGGCTAACTCAGCTCCTCCTCTCCCTCTCCCTCTCCCTCTCTCTGTCCTTCTCTCTTTCTCTCTCTCTCTCTCCCTCTCCAAAGGAAGATAAATTTAGATGGCCAGAAACTGCCCACTTAACTTGGGGTTTACTGGCTAGATTCCTTCCTTCCCTCCTTTTCTCTTTCTTTCTTTCTTTCTTTCTTTCTTTCTTTCTTTCTTTCTTTCTTTCTTTCTTTCTTTCTTTCTTTCTTTCTTTCTTTCTTTCTTTCTTTCTTTCTTTCCTCCCTCCCTCTCTGTCCCTCCCTCCTGGTCTCTCTTTCTTCTTCTCCTCCTACCCCCCTAACCAAAACCACAACAAGAATCTGAGTTTATAGGTAACTAACCTCTTCCCAGCCATCTTTCTCTCACCTAGAAATGACCCTTCTCACACTCATTTGGTGACCAAACTTTTCAGAAATGACCATTATTCATAAGAAATTGTTTTATTTTATTTCTGAATATAGCTTTATGTGGTATATTCATATAAATACCAAGAGCCCTACTTTATTCAAGAAAAAAAGTTGACAGAGACAATTTAAATAGGAATCAAATGCAAAGAGACAGTCACACACTTTTCCCCTATTTTAAAATTATCTTTAGGGATCCCTATTTCAAAATCCTCACAGGCCTTTAGGGAAAATCACTAGGTTTTTCAAATGTGGTAATAGTTACAACTGGACAGAAAACTAAGTAAATCATACCCTCAGGTTTGTAAGCCTTGTATTTCAATAGCCCTCACACTACAAATGTTCCACAAATCACAGGGATCCTGAACTCTCTCCTTCAGGTTATGTTGGAGGTGAACAAGAGGGAGAAGGCCTCAGTCTTCAGCATATGATACAGCCACTGCTCTGTTCTTTGGATTCTCTCAGTCTGTTCTCCAGAGCCTTGATTTGCTTTTGAAGCTGCTGGGTTTCGTTTTCGAATTCTCCTCTTCGTAATTGTTCATATTCCTGAAGAGAAACAGAATTTAAGAGCATGGAACCAAAAGGGACCACACAGAATTCTGGGAATACTGTCCACCTGGTCCAAGTAAGCAGATCTCCAGAGCCTCTAAATGACCGGTAGAATGTTCACTCAAGGGTATGGACTGGTGTGAAAAGGGCTGGAGGAGGGGACAGAGTGGTAGCTTCTGCCACCAGTTTCCTGGGGCACAGAAGGTTAGAGTAGAGTGTGAGGAGAGAGCAGAAGGCAGTCAGCTGAGAAGCCAAGTCAGAAGTGCACAGGCTGAGCATCCACACCAGCATCTGCAATAGCTAATGGGCCTGTGGCCTCTGGTAGGGGCTGCTGGTATAGAACAGAATACACACTGGATGTCTGCCCCCTGTGCCTGTCTTCTCCCTCTGGAAGAGGGGTTGGCTGTTCTAAATCCAGGGGCATCTGACTCTCAAGGTTGTAAAAAAAATTCATTGAAGTACAAAAGATAAAAGTAAAGTTTATCCAACAGATAAAGAATAAGTAAAATAAAATCTCCAATTCTATTTATAGGTTCTACAGTATCAAATATCAACTGTTATTCACATAATGCTTGGAGGTTTGCAAAGCACTTTACTCACCCCACCCCAGTGAAGTAGGTCATGAAATGACTTGACCATTTTATATATGAGAAAACTAAGACATGGAGAAATTAGGAGATTATTTGGCTCAGTCAGAACCATGGAGTCACTGCATAGTGTCAGGTTCAGCACTCAGACCAAGAGAAGAAAGGAGAAACCCAGGAATCAGCACCAGAGGTGAGAGAAGAGCTACCTAGAGAAAAGAGTGTACATAATTAGTGCACTGAAGAAGTGAAATAGCTCCAAGGAGGGAAAAAAAGAACAAGACAGAAAGGAAAAACCAGAGCCACATAAAACTAAATCAAGGGCAGCAGGAAAAAACAGAATGAAGAGAGTTAAACAAAATGAAAAAGATAATGAACAAGTCTTTGGAGAACAGTCCCAGGTGTTCTCCAAACCAAGGCCAATACTGACCCCAATAGGATAAACATAATGGAAGAAAGATCAAGAAGAGCAAACATTAGATTAACTGGGATTCTAGAGGGTATTGACAGAAACAGAAATTCTACTCCATAAGGAAGATAGATGTGAGCAGAGATTTCCCAGAGTGCATGAGGGCTGACAGCACCCCACAGGGGAAAGACTTCGTAGGATTTCAGCATGAAGAAATCAGAAACTCCAGCTCCCGATATAGACCCTTATCAAATTTCAGAATGATAAAGACGAAGATGAAAGAATCAAGAAAGAAGATGAAATTACTTAAG